>NC_082732.1:21969454-22279434 GCF_030144855.1 Hypanus sabinus
GCTTTCTTCCCAGGATATTAAAAAATGGCTTTTTTTTTGACAAACTTGTAGTTCTATACTTGCCACTGCAAATACTTAACTTCTAAAAATTTCTTTATAGATTATTTAAACTGTAATTTGCATTTCCTAATTCCCATTGAGGTATTTAGAAGTAGTCCAGGGCTCAGTATTGTAACCAATCTGCTATTCTTCTCCTTGGTGCATTACAAAGTATGAATCCAACCCCAATCAGAATCACGCAGTAGAATTGCATCACGTACCTTTCTGTCAGGGGCTGGAACAAAGCTCATGAACTCATCCACGTGACCGACAACCAACCAGTCAGAGTACAGCACAATAGGAGACTGCACTTCCTGAGCAATCAAAAAGTCCTGAATGGCCTTTGAGATCTTTCTCCCCTCAGAAGAACTAGAAAACAATTTTAAAATACATTTTACTTCTCACTGTACAAATTAACACCAAAACCTGTTTCTAGAAATTGGACTAATTCAGCTAGAGATCCAAGTTTGTTGAAACTTCACTATTTTGGATGAATATATTTTGTAAGTGGTATACACTGCAGGCTCAATGTGCTGCTGGTGGAGGGGGCAGGGTGCCAATCACGAAGGTGCTTTATCTCGGGGGACGCTGAGCTTTCTGAGTGTCAGGCTCGTACTCAAACTAGCACAGAATATTAGCAGTTAATTTGCTCTACTTCGTACTTAGCTGTACACTGTTTAATTGTCTGGTCAGTGGTGTCACAGAACTTGATGTAATGCTCCTTATTGTCCAGCGGAGTTGGTCAGCCTCTGTCCTGTTGAAGGGTTTCTTTGTCTGCTGCTTCTGTGAAGCACACATCAGCTGCCACTTACCCACCCGAGTCTGCTCATTGTGGAGACTTTGCATGTGGGCTTTGCCCAAGATTGATTATTGTGCAATTGCCAGCTTATAGCTTCACTTCTGACAAACAATTTACACCTGTCTGGTCAAGTTAGTAGATCCTCAACAGCTACCAGGATCTAGCATGTTAAGCCATTAAAAAATAGTTTCCTTTACTTCCTAAGTAGATGTTTTTATAGTCTGTTGTGGGCCAACTGCACCACATAAAGGAAAGTTTTGTTATACGCATGACATGCCAATGCTGCAGGGTCTTTGCCTGTCACGTCAGGTTACGCCACACTTCTGGGTGCAGGCAGTTTATAAGTGATTGCTTTTGAGGATTAGTAATACGAGAAAGCAGAAACAAAACAAACACTGGGGCATATTGCTCCCTCTCACTAATCCAGCCATTCCTATTGTGGTTGCACTATAACTTACGAGAGACCAGAGAAACTGCAGCTGGGGCCTTCTATGGGTTAGTTGTGTCAATCATTTGCTGTACTGTTTTGAAAAAATTATTGAAACTTAACAACTAAGGAAAAGCTCTACGGTAAAGACAGTTAACATCCAAGAATTATGCCTTGAGAGATGGAGAAAAAACCCTTCACCTTGGCCCCCAACAAAATGAATGAAGAGGCATTACTTGGGTAAATTGCTTCCAATGATGATCCTTCCGAGTGGATACTCCTTTTCGTTCACTGTCACTGGAGGACTGACCTCTAGATTTCCAAAGCTGTTCAGACTGTTTCTGTATTCACCTGCCACGTTTATGTGTCCAAAATCTGAACCCTGATAAGTTATACAAAAATGGCATAAATTTCAAATTTCATTGGAATTTAGGTTCTGATGAGATTTAGTGG
Organism: Hypanus sabinus; assembly: GCF_030144855.1. Lineage (NCBI taxonomy): Eukaryota > Metazoa > Chordata > Chondrichthyes > Myliobatiformes > Dasyatidae > Hypanus > Hypanus sabinus. The sequence continues at coordinate 21,971,173 of NC_082732.1, forward strand.
CTGTCAAGGAGAAAAATAACACCTTTCCTCCAGCATTGTGTTGCCATTAACTGATTAAGTGCACAATGACATTGTTGTCATCAGCCAGCTGGACAGCCTCATATAGGAAACATGAAGGCTCTGTGGAGATGAAAGTCATAAATCAGTGCTGTTAAGGCAAGAAAATGTAACCTTAGCATTATGCATATGATGATCATTTACTCACTGCTGACATGATCAAGGACTCATTATCAAGTATTTGGAAGGTTCTCTCTTCCAGACCCTTCACATATCCAACCTGAAATTCCACCAACATCTCGTGCTAATTTGCTCTGAGATCTTTGGAACATCCACTTCAGTCCTCTGCCTCCCCCTTGTGTCCTCTGATTTCTCCCTTAAAAGAAAGTTGTAAATGAAAGCTATGCCTCAAGTCGAAGGATAGATAGGCAGAGAACATTTACTGAGGATGGGGTGTCATGAGACAAGGTTCAGTGGTGGCTGGACAGCTGAGAATGGGAAAGAGTGCATGAGCAAGGAGGGTGGCTGCAGGTTAGATTTGTGATGCAGTGGAATAGTTTTGGGAAAGCGGCAATATTGTGGTGATACACAGGTCCTGTTGTCAGTGTTTAAAGCCACACTTATTCTCCAATACACAGTTGGGTTTTGCTAGGACCACTTAGCTCCAGACCATTTGACTCCAGACTTCACAGCTTTGTGCAAAACAGGGGCCAAAGAACAGATTCCAGAAGAGAAACGAGAGTGGCTGCTTCTTTAGCCATGTGTGGTATCAAGGCACAATCCTGAGGAAAACATTAAAATGAAATCGTCGCTGGAAGTCACAGTTCCTCAGCACTGTATATTGAACCTGCTTCATTCATTGATAACAATGGTGAAGCCCACTTTGATAATTCTTGAAAATCAACAATGAAAGGTTTGTCCACAGCTTTCAGCAGTAAAAGTGGGCAGACATCACTAAACTAAGCAGCCTTCGAGCACAGAGTGCAGGCCTTCATCACCCATTTGCTGGCCTTGGCACAACGAAGGACAGACCTCTAACTCCTCCACATTCCTGTCCCTAAACCCTAATATGACCTCTAACTCCCCAACATCACTGTCCCAAAGACCAAACCTGGACCCTAGCACCCCCTTCTGTCCCCAAAGCCACTTAAAGTAAGCAACTAATTCTGAATCAGTGAAGATCACAGCTCGGCACCATCTTGACCAGAAGTGCAAAGGGGGAGTGTGCAGACAGAAGGAATACATTCTCAAGTCCCAAATATTGTTCCTCACCAGGAGACAGTTGTAGGCAAAATCCTTTAGTCCCCTGTCTCGAGGAGAGTCCAACACCACGTCCAGGTACTTGGAAGGAGCCTCTGAGTAACCAAATTCAATTTCATCCTGAGGGAAAAGAATATATTCAGCATGACTACTCAACAGAAAGATGCAGACAAATGCCATACACTGTAAAAGAGCACATTAACAGTGAAACAACATGGATAAAAATGTGTAGACAACAACTAGATTCCTTTGAGCACAACACAAGTGAATGGGTAAATAGGATTAAGCTTGGGTAACGTTAAGATTGAGAATGGAGTGTCCTTCAGTGTTTTCCTAGCACCAACAGCATATCATCCTTTCTGCTGATATACAGTATTTCCCCACTGGACCACACTATGGCATCAGCTTGTTTTACTCTCAAAGGTCAATAGTATTAAACTTGCTTATAAAACCATTATGCAACATTCAGACATTATTTGCCCCATGTTAACCTGTGCTGGCTTTCAATCATTCAATTTACTTAGCCCCAGTGAAACAGCAAGTAAGAGGTAGGCTGCCCATGACCAAACTTGACATTCCTGCACTCTGGCTAGAAAACCAGTTTCAGTTGATACATTTTAAAACACGAGTCCATTGGGGTGAAAATGATTTCTGAACCCTATGAATTCTCCACCCAGACATCTTCCCGTTCTGTCACCAGGGGCACAGATTCTATTCAGGGCAAGTGACTGTCAAATCAGTTGCACTGAATAGGATCAGGTTTATTAGTACAGACTTGTACGATAGAGGATTGATAAGAACAGAAGACTTTTTCTACATGGACCTCAGTGAGACTTTTGACAAAGTCCTGCATGGTAAGCTGGTTTGTAAAATTAATTCAGATGAGGTGAAGTGTGAGCTAACCACTGGATACGAAGTTAATTTGGAAGGATCCAGAAGGTGGTAGTAAAAGTTGTTACTTGTATACGGCAATCAGTGATGGATGGGCAGCTTATCACATACATGAAGGATTTGATTGAAAATGTAAGAGGCATAATTATTAAGCTTGAAGCCAAAATTGGGGTGTGCTGGACAATGAAGAATGGGATCTAGGTTAACTGGGGAAGTGGGCCAAGGAACTAGCAGCGGGACTGTAACTCATACAAGTGCAAGCTGTTGCAGTTTGAGATGTTAAACCAGGTTAAGTTGCAGAGCAAGTGGGAGGGACCCGGAGAGTATCATAAAACAAAGATGCTTAGGGCTGCAAGTATGTAGTTTACTGAAAGGAGCATCTGGGTAGACAAGTGGCAAAATAGGCATGTTTGCCTTTATCAGATAGGGCACTGAATTCTGAAGAGGTGGAAGATCATGTTATAGCTGTACAAGACATTGGCGAGATTGCAGCTGGAATATTGTATGCAGTTCAGGCTGCCAACTAATGGAAGGATCTAATTAAGCTAGAGAAAAGATTCAAGAACTTTTTTCAGGGACTGGATGGCTTAAGTAATAAGGAGGCACTAGATCAGGGGTTCTCAACCTTTTTTATGACATGGAACAAAACCATTATGCAAGGAGTCAGTGGACCCCAGATTGGGAAGCCCTGCATTGAATAGACTGGGAGTCTCTTCCTTGGAGTAAATGAGGTTTAGATGTGACCTTCCAGTAGTAGTCAGCCGTCAATCCCAGGGTTTCATGGGTTTGCACCTCTGGTGGTCTGTATCCTCTCTAGGGTGCAAGCCTGGGCGGGAAGATTTGAAGAACTGGCTGCTGCCCATGCAGTGGGATCCCCCTCTCCACATCACTGACATAGTCCATGGGAAGGGCAAGTGCCGATACAGTTTGGCACCAGTGTCGTCACAGAGGCTGCCAGAGTGAAGTTGTAACCAGCATCAAACTGCCTTAGGGAACCCGGCTCCGGATTTCTTCCTCGGGGTTTATTCCTGAAGCCTTTCCCACGGGTGGGTATGGCCACAAGGCAGCGGAGGTTTAAAAGCAGTTTCCTTCTCCTAGGGTCTGCCCTCCAAGGCTGATGAGCCCCAGCTGCCCGATGAGGTTCATAATATTGAGGGGTATAGATATGCTGGATTCTTACAGTCTTTTTCCCAGGGTAGATGGGTATAAACTAGAGGGTGTAGGTCTAAGGTGAGAGGAAAGAGATTTAAAAGGGACCTGTGGGGCAAGTTTAGTATTCAGAAGGTGGTGGGTATATGGAACAAACTGCCAGAGGAAATGGCAGAGGTGGGTATAGTCGCAGCTTTTAAAAGACATTTGCACAGATCTATGAATAGGAAAGGTTTAGAGGGAAATGACAGGCCAAAGCAACTAACTTTGGTTGACAATGACAAGTTGAGCCAAAGGGCTTGTTCCATGCTGTATAGCTCTGGCTTCTGGTCTAGTGACCTAGTCCGCTCCGAGAAAAAGCAGATCTCCTTTGTCACACTGTAAGTTTGCTTAGAGAATGCTTGGTATTCCTTGATATTAAGAATGAAGTACAGAAGCAGAAGATTAACCAGACCAGATTGAGGTGATAACAGACAGCTTTCTTCCATATTTTGCCTTATCTCCATATTGCTTGATTCATCTAGTCACCAGGAAGGTGTCTCCTTCACTGGGTACAGCTGACTTTTGCTTTCAAGCGACTAACTTGACGTGATAAAGTAGTGTCTGCGTCTGTGGAGATGAATATTACTGTTGTTTTGTAGATGTCATTGTTGGTGTAGACTGAAATTCACTGTTTTACCTGAATCCAGAGATCTGAGAGGTTCTTGCTTTCAGGACAAATTGTTAGCTTGCACTGTGCCTTTTCCACTAAACCTCTGAAGTCTTTCAGGAATTTTTCATTATATTTTATACTGTGGGGGAGAAAAATAGATTCAGAATAGTGAATCTGATAACTTAGACATTACTGAGATCTTCTAAGCTCAAAAGAATTCAGTGCAACCACTTGTGCTTTCACCTTGTCATTCAAAGTACCATTTTAATAAATCTATTCAGCATGGCTCAAAGCTCCCCCTCTCCAAGAGCTGCCTGCTCATAAAGACCATCTTCCAGTAAGATGGCGATGCATTTGCATGCAGCAGCCTCTCGAGGAGCAACCAAAGGTGCTTTTTAACTTGGTTAAATTTTTTTTTAACGATCGCAAGACAATTCTACTCCAAGAACTTTGGGTACTGCAGGGCCACTCCATCAGCGAGCTGCTCATTGATTGGAGTAGCTGGACTGGTGTTAGCTAGGCTGTTGGGAAAAGAGCTAGCCGGGATGTTGAAGGAGATGACCTGGTGGCAGACCACCTGCTACTCAAAGGCATCAGAATTGGTGCGAGAAGGCGGCGTGTAGTATAACCATGGAAGATGGTCTCCGACATTTCTCCTGCAATCCGAAGACACTGTTGGACAGTGATAATGTAAGTTACCACAGGCCTGTTACAATGGTCTAGTGGTGTGACAGGCAACGTGGAAGCTCTGTAGCCTCTGTTGTAGCAAGGACTAGGCCTCAAGCGGTGGGCTTGCCTGCTGTTGCTGACCAGGTGAAGAAATGCTGGAGGCGGTGGAGCATGGCGTCCATGCTTGGTGGGGGACTGGCCTCTTCCGTCGATGCTGCCCTCCCACGTTCGAGCGGTGGAATGACAGGCTGGATTCCACGTATCTGCACATTGCTGGTAGACTGTACCATCAATTGTAGGACATGTCGTTGAGGGTTTTGGACTACATGTATGATTTTTTTCACGTGAATATGTTTCTTTGCTCGTTATTTTGTTAGCTTTGTACCTTGGCCCCAGAAGAACGGTGTTTAGTTTTCTGTAACTATTATGGTTGAATTATAATTAAAACTTAATTTGATTTGATTTCCTCCAGAACAAGTCTGAGCAACATAGCACAACTACATTCCAGCGTTCCGCAGGAACAGTTTGTTACCTATCCGCAACCTTACAGACATCAAAACATAGGGTTTAAAAATGCTCTGCTCTCCGGCTCTTCAGGACTATAGATCAGATAGCTTCACATTCTCAAACTCAACTCCGTCTCACACATTTATTCTATATAGTTTTCTATTTCTTCATCTTTAACCAAATTGGAAAATCTGAGCCCTCAGTAATAACTTTACTCCTTGACTTGACTCCACTAGACTTGACTTGCACATTCTCCAATAGCAACTAAAACAATAATTTCACAATTCCTATGACATATTAACCATTTCAAACTACTGCACAAGAGCATATTAAATTAAACTTGACTCCAAGCCAGAAAGAATCACAGCAAACGACCAAAACCATATATTTAAAACCAGATCCTTCCAAATCCCAGCAATCTTAGTTTAAATAATTTAATAAATAGTTTTGATTTTTAAAAAAATATTTAGAATTTTTGATTTAAAATGCCATATAACTAGTTGCTTTCCTATGATATACATTCTAGATCTAATCTAAATCTTGCAGTGCCATTCAGTCACAGACTTCAAAACAGCCAGAAGACATAAAATCAGCCAACAAAAAGCACATTTACAAGGCAGAATGATTTGGTTTCTGCTGTTGCTGTAGATTTCTTCTTTGGAAACATAACTTCTGGAAATTCAATTCAATTGAAATTCAGCTTCATATTCTGGTCTGCAATGTGACAATAATCATTTATGGGGCATTCTGCACCACCTGGAAAATTTTACTGGGCAATTTCCTCTCAATCATGCTAGCATCTTTATGTGATTTTTATTTTTCATTGGAAACCCTAACCCCCATAAAATGCTCAGTTTGGACTAAATGTGGAAACTTGGACCACATTATTCCAGGGGAACCACTGCCAAGTATTCTCAGGACAATGTGATCTTCACACCACATGTCCTTAAACCTAACGTTTTGCACTGAAATGATTCCTTCAATTCCCCATGAGGTGCACACCCCTCCCTCAAATTCCCCAATTTTCCAGCATCCCTAACCCCTTCTTGCTGCCAGCCCTGTTTCCCAAACCGTACTGAATCCCTCTCCACTCCTTCCATTTCCCTGAGAAATACAGACCTCTCTCTCTCTATCTCCCAACCCCCCAACCCCAGGTAATTTGCTGACACACAAATGAAAGATGAGGAATGCTGCAATGGCAGTGGGACTTTCTGTTCAGTTGTTTAACCCAGGCTCTCGGGTTGATGTAAATAAGAAAAATCTCACTATTTCAAAAAGGCTATACACAGTCTCTTGGCAAATTTATATTCTTCAAACAATACAAATATTTTGAAAATAATTATTAATTGTACGTGGGAGTTAGCTAAGCATATACTTCCTCCAATGGGACAGACTAAACCAGTATTTTTGATTTTAAAAACTGTTTAGCATTTTTGATTAAAAATACCAGACAGCTAGTTTCTTTCCTGTATATTCATTCTAACTCTAGTCTAAATCTTGCAGAGTCATTCAGTTACAGACTTCAAAACAGCCAGAAGACATCATAAAATCAGCCAACAAAAAGCATATTTACAAGGCAGAATGATTAGATTTCTGCTGTTGCTGTAGATTTTTGTGATTAAGTGATCCCTGTGTGGTTAACACAGCCAGCCTGAGTAGTTGGATGGCTAGGTGAAGTAAGTACAGTGCTAGGAAAATTGATTAAGGAACATGCTCCTACCTGCACACAAATACTTCTGCAGGACACAGAGTATTAGGAGTCATAATCCATGGAGCCAAACAAAATACGACTTGTTCAGTGAAAATGGGAATGTCTTTGTAATGCTGAAGAGAAGGATATAGTGTTAGGTAATTATTGAAACAGTTTTATTGATACTTCATTATCAACATTAAATTCTGTAGCTTTGCCATTAAATCTAGAATCACTGCCTTTCAAGGGGTGAGCCCAGGATTGGCAATTGGATCAATTAGGATCAATGGATCTTTATAGACATACGTTAGTCTCGCAAGACCATGGATTTGCACATTGGAAGGTTTCCAGGGCGCAGGCCTGGGCAGGGTTGTATGGGAGACCGCCAGTTGCCCATGCTGCAAGCCTTCCCCTCTCCATGCCACCAATGTTGTCCAAGGGAAGGGCACTAGGACCCAAGCAGCTTGGCACCGGTGACGTCGCAGAGCAATGTGTTGTTCAGTGCCTTGCTCAAGGACACAAACATGCTGCCTCAGCTGAGGCTCGAACCAGTGACCTTCAGATCACTAGACTGATGCCTTATCCACTAGGCCACGCACCAACACTATGGATCAATAGTGGGAGTAAGAGAGTAATAACACAAAGCTGAAAAATTCAAGGCTGTTGGGAATGGACAGTGTCAGGCTTCACTAATGGGATGACCAAAGCTGATGATTTCCAGCAGTAATTGCAGTTCTGATATAGATAGAGGAAGTAAGATGCACAAAGTTGTACAATTGAATATTGATACAGAAATGTCAGCTTGTTGCATTCTGCCAATGGAACTCAGGCCACTGACTTTGAATAAATTTGAAAGGAAGAGAACATGCTAATGTCACTAAATAGTTTGCTTATCAAATGTGGCCATGGATGAAATGCAAGAAAAATATTTTGTAGGAAGACTAAACGATACAAAAGGTACATCTGGTAATAGAGCACTACAGCCCTTCAGCCCATCCACTCCATGACAAAATATTATTCAGCCTAGTCTCAATCACCTGCAGCCAGACCATAACCCTTTATCACCCCTCCCATCCATGAAAATCTAAGCTTCTCTTAAATGTTGAAATTGAACCCACATCCACCACTTCCACTGGCAGATCATTCCACATGCTCACCACCCTCTGCGTGAAGATGTTCCCCTTCATGTTCACCATAAACATTTCACCCGTCACCCCTAACACGTGACCTCCTGTTCTAGTCTTCAGGAACAGTTCCTGGTGACTGGAGGGTGGCTAATGTTGTCTCACTTTTCAAGAAAGGAGGGAGAGAGAAAACAAGGAATTATAGACCGGTTAGCCTGACGTCGGTGGTGGGAAAGATGCTGGAGTCAATTATAAAAGATGAAATTACGACACATTTGGATAGCAGTAGAAGGATCAGTCCCAGTCAGCATGGATTTATGAAGGGAAAATCATGCTTGACTAATCTTATGGAGTTTTTTTAGGATGTAACTATGAAAATGGACAAGGGAGAGCCAATGGATGTAGTGTACCTGGACTTCCAGAAAGCTTTTGATAAAGTCCCACATAGGAGATTAGTGGGCAAAATTAGGACACATGGTATTGGGGGCAGAGTACTGACATGGATTGAAAATTGGCTGGCTGACAGGAAACAAAGAGTAGCAATTAACGGGTCCCTTTCGGAATGGCAGGCTGTGACCAGTGGGGTACCGCAAGGTTCGGTGCTGGGACCGCAGCTGTTTACAATATACATTAATGATTTAGATGAAGGGATTAAAAGTAACATTAGCAAATTTGCTGATGACACAAGGTTGGGTGGCAGAGTGAAATGTCAGGAGGATGTTATGAGAATGCAGGGTGACTTGGACAGGTTGGGTGAGTGGGCAAATGTATGGCAGATGCAGTTTAATGTAGATAAATGTGAGGTTATCCACTTTGGTGGCAAGAACAGGAAGGCAGATTACTATCTAAATGGAGTCAAGTTAGGAAAAGGGGAAGCACAACAAGATCTAGGTGTTCTTGTACATCAGTCAATGAAAGCAAGCATGCAGGTACAGCAGGCAGTGAAGAAAGCTAATGGCATGCTGGCCTTTATAACAAGAGGAATTGAGTACAGGAGTAAAGAGGTCTTCTGCAGCTGTACAGGGCCCTGGTGAGACCCCACCGGGAGTATTGTGTGCAGTTTTGGTCTCCAAATTTGAGGAAGGACATTCTTGCTATTGAGGGAGTGCAGCGTAGGTTCACAAGGTTAATTACTGGAATGACAGGACTGTCATATGTTGAAAGATTGGAGTGACTGGGCTTGTATACACTGGAATTTAGAAGGATGGGAGGGGATTTGATTCAGACATATGAGATTATTAAGGGATTGGACACGCTGGAGGCAGGAAGCACATTCCTGCTGATGGGTGAGTCCAGAACTAGAGGCCACAGTTAAAGAATAAGGGGTAGGGCATTTAGAACTGAGATGCGGAAAAACTTTTTCACGCAGAGAGTGGTGGATATGTGGAATGCTCTGCCGCAGAAGGCAGTGGAGGCCAAGTCTCTGGATGCATTCAAGAGAGAGTTAGATAGAGCTCTTATAGATAGCAAGATCAAGGGATATGGGGAGAGGGCAGGAACGGGGTACTGATTGTGTATGATCAGCCATGATCACAGTGAATGGCGGTGCTGGCTAGAAGGGCCAAATGGCCTACTCCTGCACCTACCGTCTATTGTCTATTACCTAACATCAATGAAAAGAACCTACTGGTGTTCACCTTCTGTACACCTCTTGTAATTTTGTACAGCTCTATCAAATCTCCCCTCATTCTCCTACATTCTAGGGAATAAACTCCTAACCTATTAAACCTTTCCCTATAACTCGGATCCTCAAGTCCCGGCAACAATATTGTAAATTTTCTCTGTATTCTTTCAATTTTATTGTTATCTATCCTGTAGGTGGAGGAATAGAATGCTCAATACTCCAAATGAGGCCTCACCAATGTCTCCTACATCTTGAACAGAACATCACCACTCCTGTAGTCAATACTTCTGTTTTATGAAGTTTAACATGTCAAAATTTTCTTTTCAACCCTATCTACCCATGGTGTTTTTTAATGTATTTTTGACCTTACATAATTAACATCAGGGAACTCTTCTCCCTCCTGCCATCTGGCAAAAGGTACCGAAGCATTTGGGCTCTCACTACCAGACTGTGCAATAGTTTCTTCCCCCAAGCCATCAGACTCCTCAATACTCAGAGTCCAGACTGACATCATTTATTATTATATTGAAATTTGTCCTCTACTGTGCCTATCGTCTTGTTTATTAATTATTGTACTGCCCTGCACTGTTTTGTGCACTTTATGTAGTCCTGTGCGGTCTGTAGTCTAGTGTAGTTTTTATGTTGTTTTATGTAGTCTAGTGTAACCTTGTGCTGTCTCACATAGTCTAGTGTAGTTTTGTGTTGTTTCATGTAGCACCAGGGTCCTGGAGGAACGTAATTTCATTTTTACTGTGTACTGTACCAGCAGTTTATGGTTGAAATGACAATAAAAAGCAACTTGACTTGTTAGTAAGACACAAACAGACACATATCATGGACAGGAAAAGACTTGTTGGTCCTGTGTGGGCCAAAAGGGCCTGTTACTGTGTAGTATCTCTTTATTTGGAGTGTAGAAGATTGAGGGGGGACTTGACAGAGGTATTTAAAATTATTTAAAATAAATCGAGTTGACGTGGATAGGCTTTTTCCATTGAGAGTAGGGGAGAATCAAGCAAGAGGACATGAGTTGAAAGTTAAGGGGCAAAAGTTTAGGGGTAACACAAGGGGTAAGTTCTTTACTCAGAGAGTGGTAGCTGTGTGGAACGAGCTTCCAGTAGAAGTGGTAGAGGCAGGTTCGATTTTGTCATTTAAAAAAAAATTGGATAGGTATATGGACAGGAAAGGAATGGAGGGTTATGGGCTGAGTGCAGGTTGGTGGGACTAGAGTAAGTGTTCCACACGGACTAGAAGGGCCGAGATGGCCTGTTTCTGTGCTGTAATTGTTAGATGGTTACATTTATGTCTCCATATATAATCCTGAGATTCATTTTCCTGTGGGTCCTCCAATCCCAGCAATAAATAACCATGGTGAATCTCCTCTACAAAGTACAACGTATCTTCCTAAAATGTAGCGACCAGATCTGCACATAGAATTCCAAGTGTTGCCTAGCCAGTATTTGGTTAATATATAATGTCATGACACTTACATTCTACACTCTAGGCTACAAAATCCAGTGTGCCAGATGCCCCCTTAAGATTCAGGGCAGCTACAGTGATTCAACAGCCTGAACCCAACACTGCATCATTTGCACCGGTCACAGAACATATTTTGAAGGTCAAAATGTTACCACTTTTTGCAGCAAGTCAAGGTGGATGGTCACCAATTTAGTAATCTTAGCATTTGGAAACACGAGCCCTTCAGCAAAGAAATGAATGTCGTTGTTCCCTTTTGTAAATTCCACATCAGTTGCCATCTCCATTCTACCCAACACTCTCGTCATTTTTGCTGTAATAAGAAGAAATAAACAGAACAATCAAATGGCATAACAGCCAATTTCAACCGAAACATCAGCTGCTACTGGCAACGCCATGGATTTGTTAGACTTATGTGACACATCGTCAGCTCCAAAAATGATTGTTCCAAAGTTAACGATGTGTATTCGATCCTTTATTAGCAATTAACAAACATACAATCTAGAAGCGATGAAACATAAACGTACTCAGTCTAAGTTAAGCATAATTGAGCGGTCAGCGAAAGATACAACGTCCTTTGGTCCCAATCTGCCCAGAACAAAGCATGAATACTTAACTTACTCCCTTTGCTTTTACCACCCCCTCCACTCATGTGACCAGTTACCATAATAAATGTGAAACACAGAATACAATGCAGATCAGGAACAGATACATGGCTCCTACAAATGACATGCTGAACTTTTAAAAAAACTGGAAGTGGATCACACTGAGCATTGACCTGAAGTTCAATACGTTTTGCTGTGAATAGGTTTGCTATTTTATAAATGAGAGAAGTCTAAACAAATAGTGAAAAACTATTAGAACTAGAGTGACAACCAAGCAGAAAATGAAGCAAATTGAGAAGTAGGCATTAGATGCGGAATTTGGGGTTTAAAAGCTGGAAACTGTGATACAAACAATGCAGGGCGTTCGTGGAAAGAAGCTCCTTGCGCAGAATGTCAGTCAAACGCACTCACTCATATCATGGCGGAAGATCTGCACTTTCTCTTCATCAGGAGGTGAAATGGACAGTTTCAGTTTGTACCCAGCTGGCAAACTGTTTGGTCCTTCGGTTCTTAGAATCATATGTGACATGTCTGCCAAGTCTGAAAGAAAGAAATCTCTCATTTGTTAGACCATTTCAGGCTGCAGAGTACTGTCATTGATAATGTAAACTTGCTGGTGAATTATTGTCACTGTAACTGTTATACACTTGCATATTCCATTTCCTCTCATTCACTATCCATCTGTATGAGACTGTTCTCATTTAATTTCATCCCTTTAAAGAGAAAAAAAAATAAGCACTTGCTATAATCTCTCTTCACACATTCTCCTTATACAAGTTAGGGATAGTCAGCAGGGCTTTGTCAAGGGAAGGTCGTGCCTTACAAGCCTGAATGAATTCTTTGAGGATGTAACAAAACACATTGATGAAGGTAGAGCAGTGGATGTAGTGTATATGGATTTCAGTAAGGCATTTGGCAAGGTTCCCCATGCAAATCTCATTCAGAAAGTAAAGAAACATGGGATCCAAGGAGATCTTGCTTTGTGAATCCAGAATTGGCTAGCCCACAAGAAGGCAAAGGGTGGTTGTAGATTATTTGTATTCTGCATGGAGGTCGGTGACCAGTGGTGTGCCACAGTTATCTGTTCTGGGATCCCTCCTCTTTGTGATTTTTATAAATGACCTGGATGAAGAAGTAGAAGGGTGGGTTAGTAAGTTTGCTGATGACACAAAGATTGGGGGTGTTGTGGATAGTCTGGAGGATTGTCAGAGGTTACAGTGGGACATCAGTAGGATGTAGAACTGGGCTGAGAAGTGGCAGATGGAGTTCAGCCCAGATAAGTGTGAAATGGTTCATTTTGGGAGGTCCAAATTTGAAGACAGAATATAATATCAATGGTAAGACTTGGCAGTATGGAGGATCTGAGAGATCTTGAGATCTATATTGATAGGACACTCAAAGCTGCTGAGCAGGTCGACAGTGTTGTTAAGAAGGCATATGGTGTGTTGGTTTTCATCAACTGTGGGATTGAGTTCAAAAGCTGTGAGGTAATATTATATCTATATAAGACCTTGATCAAACCCCACTTGGAGTACTGTGTTCAGTTCTGGTCACCTCACTACAGGAAGGATATAGATACTACAGAGAGATTTACAAGGATGTTACCTGGATTGGAGAGCATGCCTTATGAGAATAGGTTGAGCCTTTTCTCCTTGGAGCGATGTTTACTGGGGACATGAGGTCTTGGGGACTTGGAGGATGACAGGTGACCTAATAGAGGTGTATAAAATGATAAGGAGCACTGATCGTATGGATAGCCAGAGGCTTTTTCCCAGGGTTGAAATGGCTAACACGAAGGAGAATAGAAGGAGAATAGTTTTAAGGTGCTTGGAAATAGGAACAAAGGGGATGTCAGGGGTAGGTTTTTCACACAGATGGTGGATGCAGGGAATGCACTGCCGGTGGATACAATAAGATCTTTTACTTTACTTTATTGTCACCAAACAATTGATACTAGAGTGTACAATCAACACAGTGATATTTGATTCTGCGCTTCGTGCTCCCTGAAGTACAAATATAATAAAAATTTAAATTATAAATCATAATTAGAAAATAGAAAAGGGAAAGTAAGGTAGTGCAAGTCAGGTCCGGATATTTGGAAGGTACGGCCCAGTTCCGGGTCAGGATCTGTTCAGCAGTCTTATCACAGTTGGAAAGAAGCTGTTCCCAAATCTGGCCCTATGAATCTTCAAGCTCCTGAACCTTCTCCCAAAGGGAACTGGGACAAAAAGTGTGTTGGCTGGGTGGGTCATGTCCTTGATTATCCTGTCAGCACTGCTCCGACAGCGTGTGGTGTAAAGTGAGTCCAAGGACGGAAGATTGGTTTGTGTGATGTGCTGGGCTATGTTCACAATTTTCTGCAGCTTCTTCCAGTATTGGACAGGACAACTTCCATACCAGGTTGTGACGCACCCTAGAAGAATGCTTTCTATGGTGCATCTATAAAAATTAGTGAGGGTTTTAGGGGACAGGCCAAATTTCTTCAGCTTTCTCAGGGAGTAAAGGTGCTGGTGGGCCTTCTTGGCAGTGGACTCTGCTTGTTTGGACCAAGTCAGGTCATTTGTGATATTCACCCCAAGGTACTTAAAGCTTTTGACCTGTTCCACCTGCTCACCACCGATGTAGATGGGGTCATGCGGTCTGCTACTCCTTCTGGTTAACAACCAATTTAAGAGCCTCTTAGATAGATACAAGGAGCTTAGAAAAATAGAGGGCTATGCGGTAGGGAAATTCTAGGCAGTCTCTAGAGTAGGTTACATGGTTAGCACAACATTGTGGGCCGAAGGGCCTGTAATGTGCTGTAAATTTCTATGTTCTATGTTCAAGTTTATTGTCATTCAACCATATGCTGTACATATATCCCGCCAAATGAAATGATATCCTTGAAAGATACAATATCAGATTGCCCATAAATGCTGATAATCGTTACCGCAATTACTTCTCAAACTCTCAAGCCTCTCATCATTTCTGATTATTCATACTGTTTATCCAGCAGCCAAAACTGAATGGGCAGTAATATATTGGAACTAAATATGGGAGTAATGAACCTCTTCTCCCATTCTAAAGATTTTGAAGATTAGTTTTATTTGTCACATGTACGTTGAAACTTACAGTGAAACACATCATTTGCATCAAATCAAATCAGCGGGGATTATGGTGGGCAGCCCACAAGTGTGGCCATGTCTATGTCACCAACATTACATGCTCACAACTCACTAACACTAATCGTACAACGTGGAGGAAACCCATGCAGTGGCGGGGAGAGCCTACAAACCTCGTGCCGACAACGGCAGGAATCGAACCCCAATAGCTGATGGCTAGCTGGCATTTTCAAAGCGACGCGCGAACAGCTAGACCTCTGTGCTGCCCTGAGCCAGGTGAGTTCACATTCCTAGAGCCAACACTGAATGACACAACTGTTTGCAGAGTAGCTGAGTTTCCATCCACAAGTCGAATATCAGTCAACTGGAAACTCCACTTCAGTCATCAAGTCACTTCCCGTGCTCACATGCTGCTGAAACACCATCCAGGGCTTCTCCTAAAATAGTCTGTCCATCCAAATCTCCTACATACATTACACCCAACCTACACTGAGAATCTCTTGAACTGTACCTCAGCTTAAAAATCTTCATTTTGATTCTTGCGGTAAAAAATATTGAGAATTGGGTGTAATTTAGAATTCACGAAAAATAAAAGATTAAGAGAAGAAATGGAACATGAGTGTAAACATGTGTGGAACGTAAAAGCAGACATTAAGGATGCTACACTGTAAAAATAGGACTAAGATTAGTAAAAATAATTATTATAAATGGGAAAATCTTAATGGGTAAAGGTATTGACAGAGCAATTAGATAAATGCTTCAGTCCTGTTTCTCGGAAGAGGAAACAAAATTTCCTCGGAAATGCTAGGAAACAAAAATTCTAATGAAAATGAGGAATTAAAAGGAAATCAGTTAAAAAAAATGTTTGGCAACTTAACATGACTGAAAGCTGATAAAACCCCAAGGCCCAATGATCTACACACAGAGGCTACTTTATTTGGTAGACACAGTACACTTCCTGAAAGCAAATGTCAAATCAGCCAATCCTGACAGCAGCTCAATACACAAAAGCATGAAGACATGGACAAAAGGTCTTTGCAGACCAAACATCAGAATGGGGAGAAAATGTGAGTAAGTGTGATAAAGATTGTTGACGGCAGATGAGTTGGTTTGTGTACCTCAGAAACTGTTGACACTTTGGGATTTTCACACATAACAGTGGAACAGAGAATGGTGCAAAAAACAGAAGAAAAAACATCACGTGAGTGATGGTTCTGTGGGCAAAAATGCCTTGTTAATGAAGAGGTCAGAGGAGGATGGCCAGATTGGTTCAAGGTGACAGGAAGGCGACAGTAACTCAAATGACCATACGTTACAACCTTGGTTTGCAGAGGAACTTCTCCAACAAGTGGAGTGGATGGACTACGGCAGCAGAAGGCCACAACAGGTCCCACTCCCCATACCTAATAAAGTATCCCGTGAGTATGTATTCTAGAGTACCAAAAGAGCCATCAGATAGCTGGGTTATCATTGGCCCAAATTCTAAAGATTCTAGATTGTTAGCTGCTGATTGGAAAGTGACAAAATAGCCCCACTTTTTTTAAAAAATGGAAAGAAAAAGAAAACTGGAAACTACATACTGGTTAGCACAGTCAGGAGGATACTAGCAACTATTATAAGGTATGAAAGGACTGACATTCAGAAAATATCAAAGGAATTAAGCAACGTTAATGTGTATTTATGAAAGGAAAATCATCTTTGACAAATCAACAGGAAATTGCAGGACCTATCTGGAAAGATAAGAGACAACCAGTGAATGTGTTGTATCTAGATTCTCCAACTGCCTTTGATAATGTCACACAAGGGGATAATGTGCAAAGCAAAGACATTATGAGATTTGGGGTACTGTAAGATTCTGCCATGGATTGAATAGTTTGACAAATGTTATCAAGTGAGTGGTACTCATTCAAGACTTTAGTTGCCGTGTTTTTAATCACCTTCCAGAAGAAATGATCGAGTTATGATTGTTACATGTCAAATTTTCTGAACATTTCCATAGAGATATAACTTGCATCAAGTAACCACATGCTGACTCAGCCAGCAATACTTCATCCATGATGATCTGTATAGCTTCTCACCTTCAAATACAGCAACTTTGTCATCAGAGTTGTCAGTTCCACTGGTCTCCTCCTGGTCACAGTTCACAAGAAGAATGGCTCCGTGTCCTTTGGAACCCCACTTCCAGGAACCCTGGCAAAGAAAAAAAATATTTAAATTATACTTGTATGAGCACATGTAGCTTCTTGGTGTATCAAAATTAACCACCAAGATTCAGAATCATATTTATTACCACTGACTTATATGATGCAACGTTTGTTTGTAATGCAGTGCAGTGCAAAGACACAAAATTGACTAATGCAAACACAAGAAAATCTGTAGATGCTGGAGATCCAAAGCAGTACACACAAAATGCTGGAGGAACTCAGCAGGCCGGGCAGCATCTTTGGAAAAAGAGAGTACATCGTCGATGTTTCTGGCCGAGACCCTTCATCAAGACTGTTGGATATGGACATTTATTATTGGGTATGTTATACTGGTGTTGGAATGTGTGCCAACACTTACGAGCTGCTCCCAGTATATCCTAGGTTGTGATGGTTAGCACAAACATTTCACTGTCTGTTTTGGTGTGAATCTGAATAAATTACAACGTAGATAAACAGTGGCAAAGAAAACCAAAATAGCGTTCATGGGCTGTTCAGAAATCCCATTGTGGAGGAGAAAGTCGTTGAATGTGTTAGGTAGGAGCAGTAATTTAAAAGATAATTAGAAAAAAAATTAAACTGCCAATAATGAAAAACTGACATGAAACAAATACTGGGAATTCGGCATTTATTGACATTAAGGGAAAGATATTAAATACCGCCCTTGACAGTGAAACCAACATCCTACAATATGAATATCTTGGTCAAGAAAAAAGTGGAAAAATTCACCTCAGAAGTGTATTAAAACTGTTACGAACCCCGTAACTGGGTCATTTACCAGTAAAGATAGAGGTCCATTGAAGTCTGATGGTACTATTTTATCAGTATTTATTGATAAAAATACACAAAATAATATCAATGCAAACATACAGATAGTATAGTCAATACTAAATCTAAATGTGCGGGTATAACAATAATCAATAAGAAATAGCTCTATCGTTGTCTAGGGGATAATATATTGTCCGATGGAAGTATAACAGTTACTGTTAGTTCGTTCAAGCTGCAGCATTTTGGTTTGAGAGAAAGACGGGTTTAAAACTTGCCCCAGTCCTTTTATGATGTCAATCCTTCGAGTCGTTGGGAGTTGGTTTCCCCGTTGTTAGCTAAAAGCTGTTTTTCCGTGGTAAGGGCACCGATTCTGGGGCAAATAGAACCGAACGCACGTGGCCTCCCCACCGGCTTCCGCTATTATGGGATCGCTAGTGTTTCTTCTGGTGCGTCTGAAGGGGCTGTTCCCACAGACCCTGTTTTATCCTGACTCACAGGGTCTCAGATGTCAATCAGGTTGGGGTGAGGCAATCCCTCCCTCAACCAGCCCACTTTGCCTGAGGGCTTCCACGTAGCACAGTATTGCAATACACAAGTTCGTCTCCAAGAGACTATGGCTGTTCCCCGTAGCTTTATATCGCCGGGGAGAACAAGACATTCCGCACGTCTCTCTCTCATTTCCTGGGTCTCCTGACCCAAATCAATAGTGATCTTGCGATTCTCACAAAGGAGGGGGCTACCCCGCACCCTTCGGCCCCTCAGAGCTGTGGTACATGCAGAACAAAACATAAATTAAGTTTCTATTTTTAATCACCTTATTGGGATTATTCTTCTCAACGATACCATCACGATCTGCATCCACATCCAATGACACAACTGTAAGTGAAAGGTAAGAGATCAACCAAGTGGCATGGAAAAAGGAAGGAAGATTATCACCCTGATGTAATATTGTTCATACATTTGCATGGCCACCACATCAATTTCACCATCAGCATTCCCTGTGACCAGATTTCATTGTGAATGCTTACCTGTAAAAATGCCGCAGACAGGTCATGACCAGGATGCCCAGGGTATAAAATAGAGTAACTTGTAGAGTCCAAGAACTCTGCAGCACAGAAATTGACCCTTTATCCCACCTATATCAATCCTATTTGCCTGCAGTAGGTTTATATCCTTTTATAAAGAGCCCGACTCATAATTATTGCATTTTACACCACCACCTCCTCTAGGAGTGAGTTCCAGATATCAAACAATCAACCAGTCTCACCTTAACCCTGTGCCCTCCTGTTTCTGATACCCCTGCCACAGGAAGAAGATTGTGACTCTATACCCGTCTATGTGTCTTAATCTTTTCTATGCCTCTATCAGGTCACACCTTGTCCTCCTTTGCTCCAGAGAAAGCAAACCAAGTTTATCCAATCTCTTACTAGAACTGAAGTCCTCTGAACCAGCACCGTCATAATGGACCTCCTCCTGACTGTCCAGCAAAGCCATATCCCTCCTATAGTGTGATGACCAGAGCTAAATGCTCTAAGTGTGGTCCAAATAGTGTTTTTGTAAAGTTGTAATACAACATCCCAACTTCTATATTCTGTGTGTCAGCTTAAGGAGACAAGCATGCCTGGTGCATTCTTCACCATCCTATCTACCTGTGTTACCACTTTTAGTCAACTATGGGCTTGAATGCCAAAGTCCCTCTGCTCATCAACATTCCTTGGTGCCCTCCATTTCTTGCACATCTCCTGTCTCCTTTTGACTTCCCAAAGTACACCACCTCGTTCTTGATGGAATTGAATTCCAATTGCAAGTGACCCATTTCCATCTGATTTATATTCTGCTGTAGCCTTGGACACTACCAACTTTTGGGTCATCTACAAACTTACTAAGCACAACTCCAATGTTCTGAAAAGAGGATGCTGTCCAAGTTGCATGCCATCTTGGGCAATGTCTCCCATCCACTCCATAATGTACTGGTTAGGCACAGGAGTACATTCAGCCAGAGACTCATTCCACCGAGATGTAACACTGAGCGTCATAGGAAATCATTCCTGCCTGTGGCCATCAAACTTTACAGCTCCTCCCTTGGAGTGTCAGACACACTGAGCCAATAAGTCCTGGACTTATTTCCACTTGGCATGATTAACTTATTATTTAATTATTTATGGTTTTATATTGCTATATTTCTACACTATTCTTGGTTGGTGCGACTGTAACAAAACCCAATTTCCCTCGGGATCAATAAAGTATGTCTGTCTGTCTGTCAAGTTGGTAATATCATAAACAACAACTGGTCACAGACATCCAATCAGAAAAGCACCCTTCCACAACTACCTATCATCAATTAGCTAGCTTATCTTGTATCCCATGTGCCTTAAACATCTGGACCAGACTTGTGTTACTGTATCCGTGCTAGTTAGATCATTACATGTTTTGTGAAGTTTGACAGCAACTCTTGTGTGTAAGAGAAATGGCATCCAAGTCTCACTTGCCTCCAACAGACATGACTGATCTTTTTTTTTATTTTCCTCAGCATGTAGGAGGCTATTTGGCCCTTTAAGTTTACAAAAAGTAGAGGCATCTTTTAAAAACAGGAAAGACAGCATTGGAAAGAGTGCAGATAAGATTTGGGGTTGCTGAGTTATTGAGAAGGTTGAGCAGACTCAGATTTTCTTTCTTGGAACATTGAAGGTAGAGGAGTGACCTTACAGAGATACAGAAAATCATCAGGGGCAATCTGTGTGAAGGCACATCATCATTTTCCCAGAGGTGGGAAGTTAAAAACTAGAGGGCAGAGGTTTAAAGTGAGAGGTCACAGATTTAAAAGGGGAACTTGAGGTGATGTGTATGTGGAATAAGTCAGTAGTTGAGACAAGTGTGATATCAACATTTACAAGACATTTGACTAAGAACATGGATAGCAATGGGATGAAATTGATGACTCTAGGAGGTGAGGATGTCCCCAGTAACAAAGTCAAGCATAATTCATTTACCATTGACATGAAAACAGATGAAATATCTGGACATGTTTCATCCGAGTGGCAATAACTTACTGATCGCCGTGAGCTCAAGGATCATCTGATCAAAGGGCTTTGCCAAATCATCTTTGTAGAACATAACCGTAACCTGGAGGAAGAGTGCAGTAAAGAGTTAATGACAATGTTGGGGTTGGGAATAGGTTGGGTCTTTCTAATTTTCGGTAGTGATGCAAAACAGGGATCTTCAATCAGTCACACAATGCACATCCTCCTCCAGGTTTGTTTCTACTCAACTCACTTGGAGAAAGGTGGAAGTCATTAAATTATAGACCACTCCATCTCTGGTTAATCTTAACAACTGTAGCAGAAATGAAGGATGAAGTTATTGAGCACTAAGATTTGATGTGAAAATTTTACTATGACAATAGAAGGAACATAATTTCTATAGTACATTTTAATTTTTCCACATTTGCTCTCAAAGTCACTAAACTTTTGAAGGGCGACCTAAAGAATCACTTGCAAGTCAGTAAATAGTGTGATTCATTCTATACTTTGGAAGGTCAAATAAGAAAATTCACAGCAGAAACAGCCACTCAGAGCATTTTATTAATTTCTAATTAAAAGTGTATTTCCAAACCATCAAACACAATTTGACATCTGCTGAACTAGGAGATGCTAAGGAAAATGAACCAAAGCAGAAAAAAGGGCGGCTTTTGGAAAGAATTTTGAAGTGGGGAGAAGCTAGAAAGGCAAAGAAATTTAGGGAGGAAACTCTGGAGTTTGGAGCCTCGCTGTCCAAAAGCAAGACCCCCAATCGGGCGAAAGGAAGGAGTGAAGACATCTTGGAGGGCTGTAGGGCTGGAGGGGACTGGGAGGAAATGAGGGAATAGGAGAGTCTGCAGAGGGGAGCAGGAATAAGTTAAATAATTTCAAAATCAGGAGTTATTTAACTGGGAACAGATGTAGATAAAAGGGTACAAGAGGGTGAGATGGTGCCGCAGCTGAAGAGCTTCAGCGACCCAGGTTCAATTCTGATCTCCTGTGTCAATTTTACACTTAATACGTGAAATTCCCCTGGGTGTTCTGACTTCCTTCTGCAATTGGGTCGTTAGGTAAATTGCCCCTCGTTTCTGTATGACTGGTGGAATGTGGGGGAGTTAATGGGAAAGAGTTCTGATTGGCCTGGATGGTGGCGGGAGGGACGGGGGTCTCTGATGACAAACATTGGTGTCTTCTGGAAGCACTCCACATCAATATGATCAATGGTGGGAAGGGCTTTGCTTGCGATGGACTGGACTATACCCATAATCTTCTGTAGACGTTTCTGTTCATGGGCAATGGTGTTTCCAAACCAGGCTACACACCTCTGTGCCTCCGTAGAAGTTTGTCAGTGTTTTTGGAGACATGCCAAATCTACGCAATCAGAACATGGGACAGATCTCACCGAGAGTGCCTGCAGTGGGGTTTGAATCCGTCAAGGGAGGAGAACTGGGAGATAAGACATAAAATGGCTTTAAATGGACAGCAAGGGTGCTCAAGATGAGCAAAGGGGCAAATACTTAACGGGTTGTGGTGCCTGTAGAGAGGACAGAGAAGCTGAAGCTTTGACAGTTTTCCCTTTGAAAGCTAAAACTAATACCGATGATTAGTAATATATTTTAAAGAGACAAAGAGTCAAAATATTATATTTTAAAGAGACATTTAAATAGGAAGGAAATTACATGCAGAGAGTATTTTAAAGTAATGCTTTTGTTACCATGATCGAACAGGGGGTATGATCTGAGAACTCAAAAGTACAGATCATGTAAACTGCTTTGGAAGTGTGGATAATGGGATAAGTGGAGACAATGGGCTACTTATCCAGTAAGACGACGGCGTGCTCAGACACGAGGAAATTTGGTAGGTCACCAAAGACTCTCGCAAATTTCTGCAGGAGAGCATTCTGACCAGTTGCGGAGGGCCACTGCACAGGATCAGGAAAACTGCAGAAAGTTGTAAACTCATCCATCTCTATCATGGGCACTCGTTTCCCCAGCATCCAGGACATCCTCAAAAGCTGATACTTCAAAAAGGTAGCATCCATCATCAAGAACACCCATCACTTAGGACATCATCTTATGGCCACCATCAGGGAGGAGCTACAGGAGCCTGAAGACACACACTCAACGTTTCAGGAGCAGCTTCTTCCCCTCCAACATCAGATTTCTGAATAGACCACGATTCCAGGTACACTATCTCACCAATTTATTTTTGCTCTCTTTTTGCACTACATATATATATATATGTAAATTATAGTTTTTATTAGGTACTACATGGTACTCCTCTCACAAAACAACAAATTTCATTACTTTGTCAGCCATGGCAGAATTAAAATGAAGGAAAATGTCAAACTCGAATGGGTCAAGTACAGTGGAAGTAGACAAACCTTTGTTCTTGCCAAGTGCCTGAAGGAGATGGAGATGGCTATTTTGTGAGTTTGTCCATGTAGCCAAATCACAACCCCCCATTTTGTGAACTCTGAATTGGTTCTTGTTCTGTGATAATCCAATCAGAGCAGTTGAATGTGGACACAAGGAGTTTCAGCTGCTGACCTAACCATTCTCAGACGAGTAGCTATTTATTATGCAAATTAGAAAAGCACTCTGTCATCTCGTTAGACTCCATGACTGGGTCGCCTTGTCCCATTGGTCTGAACCAGTTAGAGTTGAAAGGAACAAAGGCGCAAGGTTTGGGGGGGCTGGAGCCATAGAACAATTCTGGTTGTAGCTCTGGACCAGAGGCAGTAAGAATGTGAGCCAGGTAGGTCAAATAACCTTGAGTCACTGAGGTGGAGATACATCAGTTAAACCAATGAGGAACACTATAAGAGTTAGGAGCAATAGCTCTCTCCAGAGAGCCAGCATCACAAGGGAGAACCCCCACGCCAGGGACTGGGAGAAGAAATCATCAGGCCAACAAAGATCCTCTTCTGCTTCTGCTTGGTACTGCGCAAGCACTGCCAGACGGCTGTTATAACGCGCAGTCGGTGTGAACGGCGTGACAGTTAAACTATAAAGTGAATTTTTTTGACTAGATCCCCTAAATTGATTTGATCGAGTCTATCTTTAAAAATGTTAATGTCAGGAATACTGCGCAGGTCTGGTGGCAGAAGATTCCACTCTCCTGTTGATCTAGGGTAGAGGGAGTACTGGTAGCAAATCTTGTTGAATGAAGGGGTTTCCAGTGTGTAAGGTCCAGTTTGCTGTCGAGTTGAACTGACCCTGTGATGAATTTGGATGTTTGATGGAGCGATGTTGTGAACTTCTTTGAAAATGGAGATTAATCGTAGTTCAGTACGTCGGTTTTCAAGTGGTTCCCATTGAAGGTTACGGAGCACGTTGGTGGCACTGGATTTCCTGCTGTAATCGTTTAGCACAAAGTGAGCAGCACGGCGTTGGATTTTTTTCGATGGACTTCTTATTGTTAGCTTGATGGGGATCCCATATGGCCGCGCAATATCAAGCCTTGGACGGACAAGTGTCTCGTATGGCATGACCTTGACGGATTTACTACGAGTGGAGGTTTCTTTGCAGGATACCCAGCATTTTGTTTGCTTTGGCTGTAATCTGATTGATGTGGCATGTCACACCTCTATTTTGGTGTTATAAATTGGGGAAGTGGTCCGAGTAGGAGTCAGTAGAATTCATGCTCTAAGTTGTTGCCCTGGGGTCAACATAGCTACTTTGTTGTTTGTCCAGACAATAAAGCACAAGCTTCGATTGATTACGAGTTGTGTGTTGAGTTTCCTAACCTACTTCTGTTAATGAATGGTCAACATACTGTACACCAGTTACATTAAACTGGATTCTGAGATGTTGCCTGACCTGCTAAGTTCCTGCAGCATTGTGTGTGCAGTTTTCTCGATTTGCAGTATCTGCAGAATCTCTTATGTTGATCACTGCAATATTTTCCCTGTAAAGCACTGAGCTAATCAATGAAATATTTTGAATACTAATAATGATTCTTTCTTCCTTAGTCCCCCGACCCTTTGCTGCCTAATAAAAGCTTTTCCATATTACTTTTTGCAATTCTTCTGGGCCCTCTGGTTTTTGATATTCCGACCGTAATTTCTCTATCAGATTTTGACTATCTATTCACTTCCATAGCTGTTGCCTGACCGGCTGAGTTCCTCCAGCATTTTGTCTGTGTTGTTTCTCTATCAGATTGCCTTCTTTTTAAAAGGAAAACAACCTCAGCTTCTCCAGCCTATCCATGTAACACAAGTCCTTTATTTGCATCAAATCATTCTAATAAATCTCTTCTGCATCTTTCTATTGCTTTCATCTTAGAATGTGTTCCCTGTTTTCTCTAAAGTGTGGCGTGCAGAAATGGACCCATAACCTAGATGTGACTAAATCACAAGCATGAAAAAATCAGCACACACTGGAAATCCAAGCCACACACACAAAATGCTGGAGGAACTCAGCAGGCCAGACAGCATCTAGAGAAAAAAGCACAGTCAATGTTTCGTGCCGAAATCTTTCAGCAGGAATGGGGGGGGGGGGGGGGGAGAAAAGCTGAGGAGTAGATTTGAAAGGTAGTAGGAGGAGAGAGGGAAACACCAGGCAGTAGGTGAAACTTGAAGGGATGAAGCAAAGAGCTAGGATGTTGATTGGTGAAAGAGACAGAAGGCCATGGAAGAAAGGAAAAAGGGGGGAGTTTGGGGGAGGAGCAGCAGAGGGAGGCGATGGGCAGGCAAGGAGATTACATGAGAGGGACAAGGAGATGGGGAATGGTGAAGGTGGTTGGGGGGGGGGGGTAGCATGACTGGAAGTTGAGAAATCAACGTTCATGCCATTAGGTTGGAGGCTACCCAAACAGATTACAATGTCTTGTTCCTCCAAGCTAAGTGTGGCCTCATCATGACAGTGGAAGAGGTCATCGATGGACATATAGGAAGGGAATGGGAAGTGAAATTAAAATGGCTGACCACTGGGAGATCCCACTGTTTCTGATGGACAGATTGAAAGTGCTCAGCAAAGTGGTCTCTCAATCTACATTGGGCCTCACTGAAATACAGGAGGCTATACCGGCTGAATCAGTGTTTTAAAGTACGTCATATCTGAAATCCATCTTATGGAAATGTTTGTTTGATGAACTTCAATAAAAAAATAAATTAAAGTACGTCATAGGTTTGAAAAGAAAACTGCAGATGATAAAAGGTAATTAACCTGAAACACATTTCTCTCTGTACAGTTGCATCCATTGCTAAAGCATATTTTCAGCAATTTTTGCTTTTTCTACATCTTAACTTCATTGTTTTTTTTAAAAAAGCACAGATTCACACAAGTTTTCTCAGCCTGTTCCGCCACTTATAGATTTCAGCTAAAAATCTTTTCAAAGGTCACTCTCCTACTCCTCAGATTTAAATTGCTTTTGGTTTTTCTTACTAAATTCAAAGTAAATTTATTATCAAAGTACATACATGTCACCACATATGTCACCTTTGATACATTTTCTTACAGGCTTACGTTGTCTGATACACTTCTGACATTTAGGGCAGTGATGAAGGACCATCTCTGGCGGTATTCAGGGCTTCCTTCGTCATCAGTAGCTTCCTCTCGGTTTTCACTACTCAGTCGTTCCTGGGTGGAGACTCAGGAATACTGTTGCACTCAGATGTAGAAGGATTCTTCATTGCTTTTTTCTCTAACAATTTTGTGTTATTAGTCAGGGTTATTTGCCCTGAGCTGAAACCTCAAATCTAGTGGGCCGCCCTTAGTCTGCACTCTACCCTTTGACCTGTTTGGCATGGGCGACCCGACCAAGGGCCAGAGCATGAAGTCCTGACACCGAGTCATTGAGGCACAAAGGTTGAGGCATTTACAAGAAAATAAAGAAGTACAATAGAATTTATGAAAACAGAGACTGACAACCAATGTTCAAATAGCGAAAACATACTATTGTAGCGGTGTGCTACACGCAATAACGACACGGAGTTGGTAAACTGCAATTAAAGATGATTTTATTCGAACTTCACAGCCTTGCTTTAAAGCCTCCCTCATCCCGCCCTCCCTGGGCGCGGATGCTCCAAGGGACACGTACTCACAAACCCCCGCAAGCTTTTTCCTTTTGTTGCGGACCTGGCCTTTGTGCCTGCACGCTGGCTATTTGTGAGCCGGTACGAGTGCACTAGGAAGTGGGTCGCCACACTATAAATAAATAATAACTGAGTTGTAGAATCCTTGAAAGTGAGTCTGTAGGTTGTGAAGCTGAGATACTAATCTGCTAGTTTCCTAAAAATTAGCTGTTTTAGTTCTTTCCCGCACCCAGGCTTTCCGTGTTTCATCAATATTCCAGTTCTTTTGTTACACCTTTAATGATTTCAGATGTTAACAGCACCAAGTCTATCTTGCTGCCTTGCTCTGTTCTTGTCAGAAAGCGGGAACGATGTGGGATGGGTGTTCTAGTACATTGGAGAGTGGAGAGATTTGCAAATGACTTGCCCTTTATAAACAAAGCACTTTGTTAAGCTTTTCTTTCTTTCCATTTTCTCTGGACACGTTTGCCACCTGTTTTCCATCAAAGATGCCTATTATGTTTCCCATTATAGCCTTTCTTGGTATATGTTTTTTTCCCACTAGTAATTTTTATATTTCACAAAAAGATTCAATTTAAATGTAATTCTGCTTTACGAAGTACCATATTATTAATAAGACACTAAGCAGTGGCACTACAATATTACCTTTTTATCGTTGGGAGTATGGCTTACTTGGTCCACCCTGATCTGAAGAAAGATCTCTTTACTGAGAGTCCAGCGATTTGCAGATAGAGCAGCAATATTTGAATTCTTTCGATCTGAGATGGAACAAACAACACCAGGACTTGAGGTGACTTCAAAGGTCTGACATAACGGAGGAGATGGCCTGGAGCAAGAGCAAGTGTTTGTCAAATTCATTTGTTGCTTCATACATATATGAAACCTAAAACAGCTTGTTGCAGTGGCTGTAAGTGATATGCAATGTATTGTCTCAAGCAGGCTTAATCCAATTCCTAACAAATATAGCCCATAATTTAAAAAAGTCCAAGTTCATAACCAAAGACATGTCTTCAAATATATTGAGCCTCAATTGTAGCAAATTCTGCACATGGAAAAATAGCATTAAACTGTATTCCTAGACATTATTAATAATTGCTCACAGTTACAGAATCCTAAAATTCATAGAGTGATTCATAAAAGGAAGAATAGGAAGAAAGTATTCAAACGATCAAGTCCACATCAGTTCTCTGCAGGGCTATCCAAAGTCCTCAACTATTTCACTGTGGCCTTGCTTTTTGTGCTCATTTAACTGAGGATAATTGAATCTGCTTCCACTCTCAGCAATTTCAATTAAGAAAATGTTAGGTTATCGCTGGCTCATTGTTTCTGTAACGTCCTGCTACCACCTCCACATAGATTTTTGTTTCTCTCTGAGATTTGGTTCCTTCATCTAATTTACTAGAGCTTATGGTGAAAAGCTGATGCCACAGTTTTGACACTGGATGTAGCTTGCTAACTCATGTATATTCCCTTTTTAGTCACTGTCTAATTACTTCATTGGAAAGGCATGTCATTGCCGAGAATTAATTGAGTTACATTCTGTATTGATTCCAGTTTGAACCAAAGTTGATCTCTCAACATAAGGATATGAGTTTACAACCTGAGCTTACACAGTGTAAATTCATAGCTGGGGACATTGGCCTAGGAGAGGGACACTGATGTTGGTTCATTTCCAGTGATCACCAAGATCAGACTCCTAAAATGCTATTCTAGACTCTGTCACAAGAAAAGATGGCCAGGTGAATTTTACAATAAGATTGGTGACTTACTTGTAAATATCAACATTAATTACAGTTCCAATGACATAAAGTACTTGGGTAGGTTTCCCACACTCCACGTACACCGTTCTTTGCTTGGACATGGTGAATTCTGCAGTGTTCTGAAATACAAGACAGAGGGTATTGGCACACTCTAGAGCTTGTCCATAAAAATTATTCTGGTCACAGGAGTAACCATTCTTTCTCTGTTGGAAATCCTATGAAGAGCAAAACAGTTAATCTTCCTAAAGAAGATGAACGTTCCGGAAAGCTCCTTACGTTCAAACATTGCACTCCTGTTGTTGGTTCAATAGGGAGCAAGAGCCCTTTACCACATCCTGAACTTCAGCACTTGCAACCTGCTGTGTGGACCTATGGAACAGTCAGATGCCAACTCATCTGACCACCTGCTCTGCTGTTACATTCAGTATTGAATCCAGGGACAAGCTCAGTGGAGCATTCGCTTGAGAACCGGTTCCTCCCCTTAATACTGGCGATGTACTTTGTCGTGGTTTCTCGTGCCCCACAAATGACTCGGAGACGCAGAAGATTCTTCAAGAAGGGTTAAACTTTAATTTGCAAATCAAAGCTGAGACAGTCAGTGAGCTGGTCGCCGATTGCCCACCGATCCTTGGACATAGCATGTTTTATGGCAATCTCCTGGTTTAGTTGCATTAGCATATCCAATCGGTCTATAGTTGCGTATCACATACATCGGCCACTATTGTTTCTACCCATTGACTTAATCATGTTCTAATCTACATCTCTTAGCTACCTCTCATTAACACACCATTGTCTTCTACATTCTTAATATTTCATTCTCCTACTAAATTGGGTAAATGCATAGCAAATAGCAAACTCAGATTACATAATTTACATCTCTTAGCTTCCTCTTATTAATACACCATTGTCTTCTACATTATTAGGATTTCATGACTTAATCATGTTCTACTTAGCTACCTTTCATTAACACACCATTGTCTTCTACATTCTTAATATTTCATTCTCTAGCAATTAGCAAGTTGCAACTGTTATACTCCAATATATCCCCCCTTTGAGACCCAGAGGGTCTCACACAGAGAAAAGCCTAAGAGTCTGCACACAAAAGCCCCAATAAACTCAAGCACTTATTCCCAAATCTCGGGTTAAACTGTAATTTTCTGCGCCAAGACCTCAAAGTATTCTCTCCCTGTTACCCTGGGCCACTGAGCCAAAAACCTGTCCCTTTGTACCTGAGACGGGAAAAAAATCAGAAGCCCTTACTATCTACTCCCACACTGTCGTTTTGTTCTTGTTCATTCTGCAGGTGTTGTAGGCTGTAACGATACATTTTCGGTGTTTCTTTCTCCACTAAGCTTGTTTCAGTAATTGCCACGAGCATCGGAAATTGTTTGGTTGCAGCACGCACTACAAGAGATTTGAGACAAGGAGAACAGCACAGCACAAGCGCACAGCTCAACAATACAATACTGACAGTTATTGCCATTTTAGTCAGCCATGCTCCCCATCCTCCGAGTCTACTTTCTAACCAGTCAAAAAACTGATGTCCGGACCCTGCATTCTGTGCACATACCTCGCACTGTGACAAGACAAAGTCCACTGAAGCCTGTAAATAAGGTGACCAAAAACCATCCTTCTTTATTTTCTTTATCACTTCCCCCCTTGCACAATGGTCAATCCCATGCACTTCTGAAATCAGAATCATCAGTAGAGGGGTGGGTGTTACCAACAAACCGTCTTCCGTGCTCCACAAGCCTTCCGGGTTCTGCTTGGCCCCCCTTCGTCTCCACATTGTCTGTTCTGCCGAAGTTGCCTTACCTTGTATTTCAATTAGGTCTACCTCTAGGCTTACCTGGGGGGCAATAACAGCTGATGTACACCCAGACGCTTTTCTGGCTGCCTCGTCCGCAGCTTGATTTCCCTTTGTTATTACATCATTTCCCTTTTTGTGCCTGGCATTTTACTATAGCCAATGCTTTAGGTTTCATTATGGCTTTTATTAAGTCTAGAATTTGCTGACAATGTTGTATGGGATCTCCACTACTTTTTTAAAAACCTCTCTGTTTCCACACTGCCCCAAACAAATGGCCCAAGCATATGCCCCATGAGCATATGCCGAATCAGTATAGATGTCTACTTTCTCACCTTCCATCATTTCACACGCAGCTGTCAGGGCTTTGATTTCCACTAGCTGGGCGGAACATGGTTGGGGACAGGACTCCATCCTAATAATCTTATAGCTCGACTGATCCTGCTGCACTACTGAGAACCCTGCATGGTTTCCATCATAATCCCTATAACAAGAGCCATCTACGAACAGAACCTTTTTATCTGCATCCTCTAGTGGTTCTGACCGTAAATCTGCTCTCAATTTGGGAAATGCCATCGTCTTCCCTACACAATCATGGGGTTCTCCTTCATAGTCCAAAGGGACAAAATCGGCTATATTACTGGTAGTGCATCTCTGTATAGTTATGTCTGGAAATGTCAATAGCATCTGATACGCTGCTATCCTGGCTGGTGTCAGCACAAATTTCCCTCTTTCCAGCAATTCTGCTACTTTGTGGTGTGTGTACAGAGTCACAGGATAGCCCAGGGTTACAGATGATGCCTTTCCATAGGCATAGTACAGCGCCGCCAATCCCTGATAACAGGGTGGATACCCCTGAGCCACCTCATCTAGTCTCGTACTGTAGTATGCTATCGGCTGCTTTGCTTTTCCTGTGCCTGTCTCTTGTGTTAGAACCACTGTTAACCACTGTTAACCCTCCTGTCGGTTGGATACATACAAATGAAAAACCTTCTCATAGTCGGGCAAAGCTAAAGCTGGTGCTGACTGCAATTCCTGCTTAGTAGTATTGAAAGCTATCTCCGCCTCTCCATTCCACTGTAAGCCGTTCTTCAAATTTGTATGTCCTGCTTCTTTCATTATCTTTCTCAAAGGTGCCACAATCTCAGCATATTCTCCTATCCAATCTGAGCTGTACCCTGCCATTCCCAAAAACGTCATCATCTGCCCTACAGTCTGGGGTTTTGGGGCCTTAGTTATTGTCTCAATCTGATCTGGTGCTATCGCCTTCACTCCCTTGGATATTACCCTGCCTAAGTATTCCACTTGCTGCGTGCAAAATTGCGGTTTCTTTTTGGATACTTTATGTCCTCCGTGCGCCAGCTTCTCTAACAGAGTTATAGTGTCCTGCTCACACTGTTCCTTACTGTGGGAGCAAATCAACAGGTCATCCACATACTGTAACAATGCACTTTTCAATGGTATGCCCGCTAGGTCTGCCTTCAACACCTGATTAAAAACATGTGGTGAATGTTTAAATCCTTGCGGCATTCGGGTATAGGTATACTGAGCACCTCTGTAAGTAAATGCAAACAGATACTGACACTGGTCGGCTGGAGGAATGCTGAAGAAAGCCGAACACAAATCAAACACTGAAAAGTAACTTGCTTCTGGTGGAACATTAGTCAAAAGCGTGTGTGGGTTGGGGACTACCGCTGGCTAGTCCTCTACCACATCATTTACCGCTCGCAAATCATGCACCAATCTCCACTTAGATTTATCTGCTTTTAAGACCGGCAGCAACGGGGTATTGCATGGACTGTTTGTTCTTTTAAGCACTCCTATTTCAAGCAACCCCTGCACTGTCGATGCTATTCCCTCTTCTGCTTCTGGTCTTAGAGGGTATTGTGGTCTCCTGGGTGGAATTGCTCCCCTTTTCAGCTAGCTGTTTTTATTTTCCCTACGTCCGTGTCATGCTGAGACCATAGAATAGATGGCAACTCATCTATCCTATCTTTCTGCTGGCCTCTTTCCTTTCCCAGCAAGGGCATGTGTGGTTGGGGAGTTATTTCGACCTCTCTCACTGTCCCTACCATATCTACACTTACCATTATTTTAATGCAATTGTTGTCTTCTGATATCCGCACCTCTGGCATGATTTTCCTCCACACTGTTACGGTTTCAGCACTTTTAACTAAGGGTCCTAAGTCTTTAGACTGATATCCCTTGTTTACCAACAACGTTACGTGGGGCGCAGCCTCTGGTATCCTGTACCATTTTTCTAAAAAGGTGTTCCACTTAACTTGTAAGGCTGCCCCTTGCTTTCCAATTATCACAGCCTCCCCTTCCAGGTGCTGTTGGGTACATGCCTCCAGGTGCCACCTCTCCTCTAACTCCCTGTTCTGAGTCTTGTCAAAAATCACTACAATGTAGCTCAGATTTGGGCATTACTGCCCTGGGTAATATAGCCTGCACGCCCTTTTTCCATTTTTCCCAGGTTTCCTGAATCTGATCTGCGATGTCTCCTATCCAAAAGACATTAGCCTTCTTGTCTTCTCGCACTATCAATTGAGCCCCTGCTCTTTCCACACTCAGCCCATTTCTGGTACATTCTAATTTTAATTCCAGTTTCAATAAGGCATCTCTGCCTAACAAATTAATCGGAGTTCCTTTAAATACTAGCACCGACAAAACAATTCCTTTATTTCCCATTCTCAACTGCACTGGAGCCGTGCACTGTGTTTTCCCCAAGAACCCTACCACCATCTTAATAAACTTTCCTGACATGGGAAGGTGAAGGGCATACTGTGGCTGTACACAAGTGTACGTGGTTCCAGTATCTATCATCATTGGTGTCAGTTGCCCTTCTAACATAACCTGAACAATGGGTTCCTTGTCTGCCTCCCTTTTTATCATTGGGTGATGTCCCTTCCCACTCGAGTTCTCGGGGCACCCCAATACCTCGCATAGGGGTTCACAGGTCCGCTTGGGCCTGTGGGGGCTGGTCCTTGGCTAAACTTTAGTTCCCTTCTTATCGGTTCATGCTGGTGTGTGACAGGCCATGGTGTAAACAGACAATCTCTTCTCATGAGACCTGGCTGATTACATCCCCAGCACAATCTCTCTACCTCTCTTTCCCCCTGTTTCCTCGCTGGTCCCCTCTGCCCATAGCTCCTCTGTCCCCCTCCTTGGGACTTCCAGTCCTGTCTGGGCTGTTTGAATTTAGTTTGTTCCTGATAGGGCATTTGTGGGAATGCTCCTCCAAAGACGATTACTGGCATGGGGTTTTCCAGCCCTTGTCTTACAGTATGATCGGTTCCTCCATATAGCAGCGCTTCATCCAGTTCGATGGCTGTACTCGGACCGGTGGTTGCTGGCAGCATCTTTTTGTTTTTCTCTTTTTCCTTCTTTTTGAGTTCTTCGAGCTGCATTTGTATTAACTTTCTTTGCACCTCTTCCTGCTGCTCAGCCAACCTTCGTTTGTCTTCCCAGTATTTCTCAACCGCATGGACTATGTGGTCTCTAAATTCTTGTGGGGTCTTTGACGTTAGCCCAACCACTTCCTCCAGTTTGGATTTTACTTGCGGAGGCATTGCATCCAAAATGCTATGTCGGAACAGTGTGGTGATAAATAAGCTATTCTCCACCTCTTGCTCAGTCTCCAGTCTCCACCTTTTCAACTGGTTTTCTACGTAGGCTGCTGGGTTTTCAGTGTCTCCCAGTGGATCCCCTTTTAAGGCTTTGGGGTCCACTTTGGGTGGATAAAGCTTTCTGAGGGCCTGCCATACCCTCTGCCTCACTCTGTCAAACCCGTCTCCATCAGTTCTCGGGTCATTCGAGTTTACTATGCCAACCATTTCTATTAGTTCGTTAAATTTGGAGGTTCCCATCAACCTTATCAATAGTGCCTTCAAATCTCCCATAGCCAATAATCGTCCCACCGTTTCTTCTTCAAAGGCTCTAATCCATTTCCCTGCTCCTTCATGTAGATTGGGCAGAGTGTTTTTCAGCCCTTCTAGGCCCTGGGATCACCATGGGATATACTGCACTTGTCCTGATCCTTTAACTAATAATGGCATCATTCTTCCTCCTTCTTCCCACCTGCCCTGGCTCTCCTCCTCATCTGACTCCCCATCTGTTTCAGGGTATGTCTTTACTGCCTCCCACACAAATTTCTCCGGGGTCCTCTTCTTTCCTCGGTCTCCCTGTGGAGTCCTTCCTTTCTGTCTTGATTCAATACTTGGTTGGCCCCTGGAGTATTTTTCGCATCTCCTCTGGCAATCCCCTCTCAGTAACTTATCTGGCTCTCTCTTTACTTCCGCACGTCGCTCCCTTACCGCCTCCTTCTGCTCTTCTGGGCTTCTGCCTCCTACCTCTTCCCCACAAATTCTCACATCCTCTCTCTCTCCACTTAACTCTTGCTCCTCCAATGAGTCACCTTCTTTTCTAGTCTGTTTATTTCTATAGTATAACCGATTCTCCTCATACTCCTTTTCCTCTCTCAAGTATTTCATCCGTTCAATCCCTTATTCCATTTCTCTCTGTGCCTGTTCCACCTTTATCCTTTCTGCCTGTATCTCCTTCCATATCGCCGCTTTTTCCTTCTCGTTTTGTTTTTTTCCTCCTCATTATCCCAAACTTGTACTTCTCCCTGCATGTTTACTGTTCCCGTCAGCAGGGGGCACTGCTTAGGGGTTCCTTCCTCATTATAGGGAGGGGGCTTTTCTGTTACTTTCGCATCCGGGTACGGAGCTGAAGCCAGTTTCTCACTGTACCTTCCTCTCTCTCTCTCTCTCTAACAGGCTGTTTCTCCAGCACCTTAGTGTCTTCCTCGCTTGTAATCAATATTCTACCTGTTCTCCTCAGCCTCTCTCCCTCCGTTCTGAAGAGTTTTAGCACTTCCATTTCTCGTTCTCTTTTTTGCCCTCTTTTCTTAGATTTATCTTTTGGTTTGTAATTTTTAATTAGTGCCTCCATTTCTTCACACAAGCTTACATCAAACGTTCCTTCTCTTGGCCATTTTGTGACCAGGTTTTTGGTTCTTTTTTCCCATTTTTCTGAAGTTTTTATGATCTCATATTTATTTATCGGGAATTTTTTGCTCCGAATCTCTACTGCCGTTCCTTTACCTGTCATGTTATTCTCTCTTTTTAAGGTTATTTCAGAGATTCACAGTTCGTTTACTGGAAAATATTATTTACTCTAATTCTATGCCTAGTCTATCATCTATCTACCAGCGCTTTTAACTATATATTGGACTGTCCTTGTTTCCTATTCTGTTCTGCCTGTACAGACCTCTATTCAGAGCGGTATCCACAGAACTTGCTCTTTGCACCTTGTCTATTCAGACCCTTATCTCTTAAGGCAGTATCCATGAGGATTTTCTCTATTTTCCTTTCCCTGCCCATTCAGATCTTCGTTTCATACGAAGCGGTATCCACAGGGATTTTCTCTATTTTCCCTTTCTCTGCCTGTTCAGACCTTCGTTTCATACGAAGCGGTATCCACAGGGACTTACCAACACCACGTGGAATTTTTCTTAACTTTTTATTAGCTTATTTGTACTTACCCTCACTGCAGTGTTCTTGATCAATCCTCTGAGCCTCCTGTTAACCCCCAATTCTGCCAGATTCTTTGGACCGGAGAGACCCTTTGGCAGTGGTTCCACACTTCTGAGACTCCAAGTCTTCCCAAAACCAACAGAATTCTTAGTCCAAATTGTCGCAATAAGCGCTTACCTTTTGTTTGGGTGCACCCTTAATTATATTAGCCTTGTGGGGGTCCCTAGAGGACTGGGAAGCGTCCCCAAACTGCCGTTTCCTTTCCGCGGGTCTCTTTCCGGTCCTGCCGCGGTCGCCAATGTTGTCGTGGTTTCTCGTGCCCCACAAACAACCAGGAGACGCAGAAGATTCTTCAAGAAGGGTTAAACTTTAATTTGCAAATCAAAGCTGAGACAGTCGCTAGTTGCTGATTGCCCACCGATCCTTGGACATAGCATTTTTTATAGCAATCTCCTGGTTTAGTTGCATTAGCATATCCAATCGGTCTATAGTTGCGTATCACATGTACATCCGCCACTATTGTTTCTACCCATTGACTTAATCATGTTCTAATCTACATCTCTTAGTTACCTCTCATTAACACGCCATTGTCTTCTACATTCTTAATATTTCATTCTCCTACTAAATTGGGTAAATGCATAGCAAATAGCAAACTCAGACTACATAATTTACATCTCTTAGCTTCCTCTTATTAATACACCATTGTCTTCTACATTCTTAGGATTTCGTGACTTAATCATGTTCTAATCTACATCTTTTAGCTACCTTTCATTAACACACCATAGTCTTCTACATTCTTAATATTTCATTCTCTAGCAAATAGCAAGTTGCAACTGTTATACTCCATTAACATTCGCTGGAATAGTGGCGGCACAGTTAGCACTTTGCTTTACAGTGCCAGTGTTCAACATTCCGGGTTCAGTTCCCACCACTTACTGTGATACGCTTCTGTGTTCTCCGCGTGACAGAATGGGTCTCTCCCGGGAGCTCCGGTTAGACGTGGGTCAGTGAGCTGTGGGCAGAACCGTAGCGACACACGCAGTCTGCCCGACACAATCCTTACAGATTTGACTCGACGCAGATAATGCACTTTAGTCTAGATTTCGACATGCACGTGACAGGAAAGAAAATCTTCACATCTTGAGGCGTGACCTGGACTGGAAGATTAAGTTTCTAAGTTATTTTCTTTTTGCTCCTAATAACTAAGGGTTTTAATTTACACATTTTGAGAAAATAAAAGTTTACAGTTGATGGAAATGAAAACAGAACAATGGAAGAAGTTACTTGTAGAAAAGCTACCCTCTTCTCTCAATTCCCCCGCCTCGCCGCAACTGCTTTTCATTCTGGAACGAAGGAGATGCCCCCCTCCTTCAAAGAAGGGGGCTTCCCTTCCTCCACCATCAACGCTGACCTCAGCCGCAGCCCTTACCCCACCAGGGATAGGGTTCCTCTTGTCTTCACCTACCACCCCGCCATTCTTCGCGTCCAGTACATGATTCTCCGTAACTTCTGCCACCTCCAACTGGATTCTTCGCCAAGCACATCTCTCCCTCCCCCCAACTTGCTGTTTTCCACAGGGATCGCCCCCTACGCGACTCCCCTGTCCTTTCGTCCCTCCCGACGCTTATCCTTGAAAGCGGAACAAGTGTTGCACCTGCCCCTCCCTACACATCCTCCCTCACGGCCATTCAGGGCCCGAACAGTCCTCCAAGGTGAGGCGACACTTCACCCGTCCCCCTGTTGGGGTCAACAGTCCGGTGCGCCAGAGTAGCCTCTTGTATATCGGTTCGACCCGGCGCAGATTGGGAGATCGCTCCGCCCGCCAGAACAGGCGGGATCTCCCGTTGACCATCCGTTTTAATTCCCATTCCGGTATGCCTATCCATGTCGCGACGAGATCACACCCAGACTGGAGGAACA
The DNA here is from genome assembly GCF_030144855.1 of Hypanus sabinus. Classification (NCBI taxonomy): domain Eukaryota; kingdom Metazoa; phylum Chordata; class Chondrichthyes; order Myliobatiformes; family Dasyatidae; genus Hypanus; species Hypanus sabinus. The sequence goes on from NC_082732.1 coordinate 22,008,965, forward strand.
GCACCTTATATTCTGTTTAGATAGCCTCCAACCCGATGGCATGAACATCGATTTCTCAAACTTCCGGTGATGCCCGCTGTCTGCTGCCCCCGCCAATCCCCATCCCCTTTCCCTCTCACACCTTGCCCTCCCTCCTTGCTCGGCTGTCGCCTCCCTCTGGTCTCTTTCACCAATCCACTTCCCAGCTCTTCATTCCTCCCCCTTCAGGTTTCACCTGTCACCTTGTGATTCTCTCTCCCCTCCCTCCCCCAACCTTTTTAATTCTACCCCTCAGTTATTTCCCAGTCCTGCCGAAGGGTCTTGGCCTGAAACGTCTACTGTTAACTCTTTTCCACAGATGATGCCGGACCTGCTGAGTTCCTCCAGCATTCCGTGAGTGTTGCTTGGATTTCCAGCATCTACAGATTTTCTCTAGTTTGTCACTTGAAGAATTCAGTGAGTCCATGGATGTCATGGAGGGATTGTCTATGGAGTCTCTGTGGGTGGAGGTTAGGACCAGGAAGTGGGTCAATAACTTTAGTGGGTGTTTTTCATAGGCCGCCCAATAGTAACAGGGATATCGAGGAGCGGATAGGGAAACAGATCCCGGAAAGGTGTAATAATAAGAGTTGTCATGATGGGAGATTTTAATTTTGCAAATATCGATTGGCATCTCCCTAGAGAAAGGGGTTTAGATGGGGTGGAGTTTGTTAGGTGTGTTCAGAAAGGTTTCTTGACACAGTATGTAGATAAGCCTACAAGAGGAGAGGCTGTACTTGAACTGGTATTGGGAAATGAACCTGGTCAGGTGTCAGGTCTCTCAGTGGGAGAGCATTTTGGAGATAGTGATCATAATTCTATCTCCTTTACCATAGCATTGGGGAGGGAAAGGAACAGACAATTTAGAAAAGCATTTAATTGGAGTAAGAGGAACTATGAGGCTATCAGGCAGGAAATTGGAAGCTTAAATTGGGAACAGATGTTCTCAGGGAAAAGTATGGAAGAAATGTGGCAAATGTTCAGGTGGATAATTGAGTGGAGTTCTACATAGGTACGTTCCAATGAGACAGGGAAGTTATGATAGGGTAGAGGAACCATGGTGTACAAAGACTGTAATAAATCTAGACAAGAAGAAAAGAAAAGCTTACAAAAGGTTCAGAGAGCTAGGTAATGTTAGAGATCCAGAAGATTATAAGGCTAACAGGAAGGAGCCATGAGAAGGCCTTGGCTGGCAGGATTAAGGAAAACTCCAAGGCATTCTACAATTATGTGAAGAGCAAGAGGATAAGACGTGAAAGAATAGGACCTATCAAGTGTGACAGTGGGAAAGTGTGTATGGAACCGGAGGAGGTACTTAATGAATACTTTACTTCAGCATTCACTATGGAAAAGGATCTTGGTGATTGTAGTCTGACTTGCAGCGGTCCGAAAAGCTTGAGCATATAGATATTAAGAAAGAGAATGTGCTGGAGATTTGGAGAGCATCAAGTTGGATAAGTCACTGCAACCAGAAGAGATATACCCCAGGCTACTGTGGGAGGCGAGGAAGGAGATTGCTGAGCCTCTGGTGATGATCTTTGAATCATCAATAAGGATGGGAGAGGTTCTGGAGAATTGGAGGGTTGCAGGTGTTGTTCCTTTATTCAAGAAAGGGAGCAGAGATAGCCCAGGAAATTATAGACCAGTGAGTCTTACTTCAGTGGTTGGTAAGTTAAAGGAGAAGATCCTGAGAGGCAGGATTTATGAACATTTGGAGAGGTATAATATGATTAGGAATAGTCAGTGTGGCTTTGTCAAAGGCAGGTCGTGCCTTACGAGCCTGATTGAATTTTTTGAGGGTGTCACTAAACACATGATGAATGCAGAGCAGTAGATGTAGTGGTTATGGATTTCAGCAAGGCATTTGATAAGGTACTCCATGCAAGGCTTATTGAGAAAGTAAGGAGGCATGGGATCTAAGGGGACATTGCTTTGTGGATCCAGAAATGGCTTGCCCACAGAAAGCAAAGAGTGGTTGTAGACGGGTCATATTCTGCATGGAGATCAGTGACCAGTGGTGTGCCTCAGGGATCTGTTCTGGGACCCTTACTCTTCATGATTTTTATAAATGACCTGGATGAGGAAGTGGAGGGGTGGGTTAGTAAATTTGCCAATGACACAAAAGTTGGAAGTGTTGTGGAAAGTGTGGAGGGTTGTCAGAGGTTACAGCGGGATATTGGTAGGATGCAAAATTGGGCTGAGAAGTGGCAGATGGAGTTCGACCCAGATAAATGTGAGGTGGTTCATTTTGTTAGGTCAAATATGATGGCAGAATATAGTATTAATGGTAAGACTCTTAGCAGTGTGGAGGATCAAAGGGATTTTGGGGTCCAAGTCCATAGGACACTCAAAGCAGCTCCGCAGGTTGACTCTGTGGTTAAGGAGGCATACAGTGTACTAGCCTTCATTAATCATGGACTTGAACTTAGGAACTGAGAGGTAATGTTGCCTCTGAGAGGACCCTGAGAGGAACCTGAGGAACTGAGAGGACCCTGGCCAGTCCCCTCTTGGAGGACTGTACCCAGTTCTGGTCGCCTCACTACAGGGGGAATGTGGAAGCCATAGAAAGGGTGCAGAGGAGATTTACAAGGATGTTGCCTGGATGGGGGAGCATGCCTTATGAGAATAGGTTGACTGAACTCCACCTTTTCCCCTTGGAGCGACAGGGGATGAGAGGTGACCCGATAGAGGTGTATAAGATGATGAGGCATTGGTCGTGTGGATAGTCAGAGGCTTTTTCCCGGGGCTGAAATAGTTGCCACAAGAAGACACAGGTTGAAGGTGCTGGGGAGTAGGTACAGAGATGCTGGGGGTAAGACTTTTACTTAGAGTGAGTGCATGGAATGGGCTGCCGGCAATGGTGGTGGAGGCGGAGACTTCTGGATAGGTACATGGAGTTTAGAAAAATAGAGGGCTATGGGTAAACCTGGTCATTTCTAAGGTAGGGACATGTTCAGCACAACTTTGTGGGCCGAAGAGTTTTCTATGTTTCTAAGCAGCATCTGTAGAAGCAAAAGGTGCAAGTTGATGTTTTTTGGTTGAGTTCCTGCATCAGGACGCTGAGGGAAAGGGAAGAAGTACAGACAGGCAGACATACTTTATTGATCATGAGGGAAATTGGGTTTCGTTACAGCCGCACCAACCAAGAATAGTGAAGAAATATAGCAATATAAAACCATAAATAAATAAGTTAATCATGCAGTGGAAATAAGTCCAGGACCAGCCTATTGGCTCAGGGTATCTGACACTCCGAGGGAGGAGTTGTAAAGTTTGATGGCCACAGGCAGGAATGACTTCCTATGATGCTCAGTGTTACATCTCAGTGGAATGAGTCTCTGGCTGAATGTACTCCTATGCCTAACCAGTACATCATGGAGTGGGTGGGAGATATTCTCCAAAATGGCATGCAACTTGGACAGCATCCTCTAGAAGCAGTGGGTGGGAGGGGAGAATAGATAAAGGCTGATGGTGGGCATACATCACCAGGAGGGGAGGAAAGGTGATGGGAAAGGTGGGAAAAGGGAGAAGAATCTTAGGTGGATGGGTGTGTGCGGGAGAACAACACCGGGTAACCTGAAACTGGAAAATTCAATGTTCATACTACTGGGTTGTTAGCTACCCAAGCAGAATTTGAGTTGTTGTTCTTCCAATTTGCATTTGGCCTTGCTGTAGCAACAGAGAAGGCCAAGGACAGACCGGTCCGTGAATGAGTGTACTGGTCCATGTACTGTTAGATTAACATGCAACATGTTCAAGATGGCTGTGGGGGGCAGAGCACTGGCGCTGGGCAAAACGGCTGCCTGGTCTGTGCTTGGGGTCCTCACTGTGAATTCTGGGCGCCAGAAACCCAGGTTGACAGGGTTGCCTCCCTAGAAATGTTTTTTTTTGTATTAAATGTGTGCTTAAATAAAATCATTGTCAAATAGGGTTTTTTTTTGCTATTTATGCCTAGTTTGACTGTCTATTCTTATCTCTGACATTGAGACATTTAAAAAGACCTTTGACATGCTCTCAACAGCCCTGAGGATCAGTCTTCATGTTGCTCTATCTGAGGGGGCAGGGGGATAGGGAAGCTCACAAGCATCTCCCCTCTATGGGGCAGCAGAGCAACATGATTCAGGTGACAGGGCCACGAGAGTGGATTACCTGGGAAATGCATGTGAGGGTTAAAAAACACCCTGGGCTATTAACTCTGTTTCTTTCTCCACGGACACAGAGTATTTCCGTCATTATTGCAGATTTTCAGCACGTGCCACACTTCGCTTTTGCAGTTTCTCTTTACTTTTTGTGAGTAAGAAAATACGGTGCATTTCATATAAATACATGATATTGTAAATAAATTTAAATGAACAATTATAAAGGAAAGTAAATTAACTGAGCCTGGCATTATTAATGAGGGTTAGCGATCAAATCAAATGAATGGAGTCGTCTGTAGATGGGTCATGGATGGAATAAAGCTGAGGAGTCTGATGTGAAGTCCACCTGATGCTTAGCATGGTCAGAATTATATAAAAACATCAAAAACCTACAGCGCATTACAGGCCTTTCGGCCCACACTGTTCTGTTGACCATGTAACCTACTCTAGAAGCTGCCTAGAATAATTACTCTAGATTTAACAGTACAGCAGGGTGGTGGGTCAAGTGCACATGCTTCTGACCTCTTGTCTGCCCCTGACCTCCATGCTGTGGTGCAGGGGGTGGCTGTCTTCTGCAACTTGAACCATCGTACACATTACAAGCCACGCCAGCCTATTAATACAGTTACAGCATGTCATTTAGCCCATCGTCAGAATGCAGAACCTATTCCTGGAATACTTGTGTTGCATCATTACCCCTATCCTCACCGCATTCTACAGAGGTTGTATCGAGAGCATCCTGAGCAGCTGCATCACTGCCTGGTTCAGAAATTGCACCATCTCAGATCGCAAGACCCTGCAGTGGATAGTGAGGTCAGCTGAGAAGATCATCAGGGTCTCTCTTCCCGTCATTACAGACATTTACACCACACGCTGCATCCACAAAGCAAACAGCATTGTGAAGGACCCCACACACCCCTCACATAAACTCTTCTCCCTTCTGCCATCTGGGAGAAGGCACTGAAGCATTCGGGCTCTCACGACCAGACTATGTAACAGTTTCTTCCCCCAAGCTATCAGACTCCTCAATACCTAGAGCCTGGACTGACAGCAACTTACTGCCCTCTACTGTGCCTATTGTCTTGTTTATTATTTATTGTAATGCCTGCGCTGTTTTGTGCACTTTATGCAGTTCTGGGTAGGTCTGTAGTCTAGTGTAGTTTTTGTGTTGTTTTACGTAGCACCATGGTCCTGAAAAATGTTCTCTCGTTTTTACTGTGTACTGTACCAGCAGTTATGGTCGAAATGACAATAAAAGTGACTTGACTTGACTTGATTTGGTATCTATCAGTGTGGTAAACTATGTATATCTGTCTGGACACACCCCTCTGCTGACTGCTCCTGTGGCTCCTCCCACAGACTCCTGTATAAGGGCGATTGGGGCACTGCTCCTCCCTCAGTCTTCGAGATGTCTTGCTCCCTTTTGCTGTTAATAAAAGCCTATCGTTCAGTTCAACTCTCTGAGAGTTACTGATGGTGCATCAATCAGAGTACAAAAAGATCCCGTATTAAAGAAATTCCACTACTGTTCCCTTACTTGCCATGACTGGATTCTCCAAAACTATTAAGATCGATCAATCTGCTTTAGGAAAAATATTACCTCAGTCCTCCTGGAATTGGTACTTCTCTTTAACAAACTTGAATAAGTGGAACCTTTCCACTGCCTTGTGAAATTCTCCATTTGTAACATCATGTCAGTACTTTAAAAAAATTGGATTTCGGAGGTTTTTGGAATTTGAGATTTCAGATAAGGGGTACTCAACCTGTAATACCCATTCCCATGTTTATTTCATCCCAAGGGATTTTGTGCTGTTTGTATGTATCCAGTTTCTCAAGTCTCCTATATCTGGTCTAGAAATTTACCATTTTAATCTCAACCACTTCTAGCTCCCTTTTTATGGCATTAGTACTTGACTGAGTAGAATTGCACCAAATCCCTAAACTTGGTGCACTTCTGTCATCATAATTCCATAGCCATGACAAATGTTTATTAGTGTCCATGAGGGCTTAGTTGATTCAGCATCACATGGTTATTTCTTTAATTTCTCATTTAAATGCTGTATTTAATATGAGGATGCTGAGGTTCACAATATTGGGAACAGTGGACATAGAATTTTTCCAATGCTCCTTTACAAACATTTTACCTCTGTTGTCAAGTAACAGTGCATGTTTGACACCCAATCTTCACTGCGAATTTATCGTGAATTTCCAAAGCATATTGCCTCACTCACAACCTGTTATGTTTGGATACTTGTGGTATCCTAGTAGCAGGCCACATGCATCATCTGATGTTCGCATCCTTGACTTCTTGAAAATGGATGGTTTCTACTTAAGACTTTCTGAGGTTCTGCAGCTTCCACTCAAACATTGCCCCTGATGTCCGATGGGATGGGTTACAACATGCCATTTTCACACCAGAATGTTTTAACACTCTTGATTCAGAAGGAAGAGTCTGATGTCCAGATCTCTAATAGAGGAAAGAATTCCTCTATTCCAGTTAAAGGGTGAAAGATTATCTTATAGTTCATCTTCAAAGGGCAGAAAACATAGTTATACATACATAAGGAAATTCTTCTTAATTTGAATTAAGACTTCATTTTTATTTTAGTCGCTGCATTTAAATGAGAACAGCTATTTCTCAATATTAGTTGCTTAGAAATAACACAACATAGTTAAGTGGCATAAATGAAAACCGATTTACTCTGGAGAAAATGCAGATAGTTTTTTTTACATTATTTTGGAAACATAATAATGAGGTGTGATTTTGAATAGCCCCTTGCCAACAGATTTCTGGACACAGCTCAGCAGATCACAGAAATCAACGTCTATGGACTCTGTCTAGACTTATTGCTGCTTCAGTAAAGCAGCCAGCATAATCGAAGAGCCCACCTACCCCAGAGATTCTCTATTCTCCTCTCTCCTATCGGTCAGAGATACAAAAACCTGGAAGCATTTACCACTATGTTCAAGGACAGCTTTACTATTAATGATTCCCTAGTACAATGATTCATCTCATAAATTGTTACGATCTTGCAGTTTATCCGTAGCTGTTAGACTTCATTCGGCATTGTTATCGTTTCACCTTGAACTATCTCAACGTACTGCATAATGAATTGATCTGAATGAACAGTATCGCAAGACAAGCATTTCGTTGTGCCTCTGAACCGATTCCACATCATATCATCACCCATTAAAGCATTCTTTGAACCAGTGCCAATGGAAAGAAATTTTTAAAAATATCTCCCAACTTTGATTAAAAAGTCCTGGAGCTGTTTCTCCTTGGTTTTGGTTTATGATTTTCACATATACCGAGAGCCCAGACGGATCATCTCATACATAATTAATTTGAGGCAGTAACTGGCTATTTTTCAGTATGCAACACACAGAGAATGCTGGCAGAACTCCGGACTGAAGGAGGGTCTCGGCCTGAACCGTCGACTGTTCACTCTTTCCCATGGATGCTGCCTGGACTGCTGAGTTCCTCCAGCATTTTGCGTGTGTGTTGCTTTGGATTTCCAGCATCTGCACATATTCTCGTGTTCGTGATTTTCCCCTGCGTATTTAAGAGTCGTCTTACTTTAGAGTTTTGCACCAGAGCCATTAAAAAGGGCTCAAAATCACCCAAAGAACTGAGGTGCGCAAACATTACATAAGGCTGGCGTCAGCTAAATCCTTCCGGGGCGGTTCCACACAGCATCCCGTTGGGCTTTGACCGATATCTGCGGCAGTCTAGCCCGGTTTCGTTGGGTTTTTACCGATAATTGAGGCGGCCACCGAGCTTTATCTAACATCCCGGACGGCCCGTGTTTCCGGCGCTGCCCTAATTTCCTCTCAAAGATGGCGGCGCTGTGTCGGGGACGGAGCGGGGTCTGGTTGTGGTGGCGTTCGGCCTGTGTGCAGGTGAGACCGGGCTCTCTGGGCTGGGACCTCGCCGTGATGTTTTATGCGGCGGCTGTTGCGGTTGCTCGAACGGTATCCAGGCTGAGTGGCCGCTCTCCTGGGTCCGGCCGGAGTCCCGGCCCGACAGCCGGCCTACAGGCTACTCGGTGCCGCAGTGTGAAGGTCACGGAGATGGCGAGGCAGAGGCTGTGGAACTCCGTGAGCAGCCGATATATTTGAAATGTCTAATACTAGAGGGCAGGTATTTAAGGTGAGATGAGGTAAATTCAAGAGAAATGTGCAGGGAAAGTTTCTTTTGTCTCACACAGTAAAAGACGTCAGGGATGCATTGCCAGGGTTGTTATGGAGGCAAATATGATAGTGGTGTTATGCAGGAACTGGAGAGATATGGACATTATGTATGCAAAATAGATTGTTCAATTAGGCATTTAATTACTAAAAGACGGTACTGTTCTAAGAGATTATGTTGCTATTGTTTATGTACCATAATGCCTTGGGATGCCAGACCGGTACAATAGTGCCACAAAGCATTATGGTGATAATATTTTGCTCCTAAAGGAACATTGTGGTGTATACTTGTATGTTCGTGGCATGTGAGTGTTGTTAGATAGGGTTGGCAGTTCCCAATGGCCTCTGAGTTGAACTGAGGAGTCAGAAAGAAAGTTAATCACAGTGGTGAATATGCATGAGGTACGGGTGGTAAGTTTTCTTCCCTGAAGAACATTAATGAACTGGATGGGTTTTTAGTTAATTCTTGTAGTTCAAAGACAATGCTTCTTAAATTCCAGATTTACTTGAATAACTTTTAAATTCTCAAGTTTTTCAGTTAGGATTGGAGCTTGTCTTTCTGGATTGTTAGGCCAGGATGTGGTATCAATATATTAAATTAATTACTGAGTTTTGGAGAGTTATGTGGACTTTAGTTATGATAAATGATCCCAAGAAGGCTTGAATCAGGTTTGATATTACCAGCTTATGTCGTGAAATCTGTTGACTTTGAGGTAGCAGTACAATGCAATATATGATAATAGAGAGAAAAATGAAAACTGATTTACAGTTACTATATATAATAGTTATATAAGTAGTACAAAAAAAAGATTTAAAAAAAAGTAGTGAGGTAGTATTCATGAGTTCAATGTCAATTCTGAAACTAGAAGGAGAAACTGCTTCTGAATAGTTCAGTGTATGCATCCATCCTGATGGTACCAATGAGAAGTGGGCATGATCTGGGTGATTGGGGTCCTTAATGATGGAGCTGATTAATCTTTCTTTGATTCTATGTGGTAGCACCCCCCCCCCACCCCATACCAGATGGTGATGCAGCCAGTTAGAATGTTCTGCATAGTACATCTGAAGAAATTTGCAAGTGTTTTCGATGCCATACCAAATCTCCTCAACCTCCTAGTGAAATATAGCCACTGTCTTGCTTTCATTATAGCAACATCGATATATTGGGTCCAGGTTAGGTCCTCAGAGATACTGACTCCTAGGAACTTGAAATTGCTCACCTTTTCCACTTCTGATCCCTCTGTGATGTGTGTGTTCCCTCGTTTTATGACTTTCTGAAGTCTACAATCAGTTCTTTGGTCTTACTGACATTGAGTGCAAGGTTGACGCTGCAATACCACTCCACTAGCTGGTATATCTCACTCCTGTACATCCTCATCTCCATCTGAGATTCTGCCAATGATGGTTGTATCATAAGCAAATTTATAGATGGCATTTGAGCTGTGCCTAGCCACGCAGTCATGGGTGTAGAGAGAGTAGAGCAGTGGGCTGTACACACATCCCTGAGATGTGCCAGTGTTGATTGTCAGTGAGGTGGAGATGTTATTTCCAATCCGCACCAATAATGATCTTCTGGTTTGGAAGTTGAGAGTCCAGTTGCAGAGGAAGATACAGGAGCTTTTCAATCAGAATTGTAGGAATGATTGTGTTAAAAACTGAGCTGTAATCAATAAACGGCATCCAGGCATAGGTATTTGTGTTGTCCAGGTGATCCAAGGCAGCATGGAGAGCCAGTGAGATAGCGTCTGCCATAGGCCTATTTTATCTATAGTCAAATGTAGGCAGGGGATGCTTCTAGCCATAACCAAACTCTCAAAGCACTTCATCACTATAGGTGTGATTGCCACTGGATAATGTTGGTAAGGCGGCTGACACTACTCTTCTTGGGTACTGGTATAATTGTTGCCTTTGACAATGTAATGCCACAGCCAGTGAATCAAAACAAAGCCCAGCGGTCTAATCAGATTTAGGTTTATTATCACAAATTTACAGTAAAGTCCCAAGATACAAGTGTACTATAAATTTCAAAATAAAATGTGCAAAAAGAAGGAATAATGAGGTAGTGTTCCTCTGTTTGTGAACGATCTTGGGCAACTCAGAGGAACTGAGCAGTAGAGAGTTAGCATTCAAAGTGTAGCTGGGAGAGTTTTCTGTATAGTAACAAACTATACATAGTTTACCCAGCAATATTTTTGCTAGTTTCAGGTTCTCTGGTCTGCACCAAGAGATAAATACAATAGATTCTGGTTAATTGGGACATTTGGGGACAGTACATTTTGACCCAATTAAGTGGTTGTCCCAACTAGCTAAGTTTCATGGAAATAGTTGTAAAGGTATATAAAAAAAGACAATGTAATTATGTAAATTAGAACACTACCAAAATCACTATTGTGCTATAAAACTGTATTAGTTCCTAATAGTTATTAATGGAGAAATTCATTCAGTGCACACTAATGTGTTCTTTTGATTGACTAAATGAACAAAATCAGCGCAGACACCTAGTGCAGATAGCGGACTGCCTTCAAAAAGTGCTTTTGATTGTTGCATCTTCCAAATCTTAATTTTAGTTGTAACATTCAAGATGGTTGTCAATATTTCAATACTTTCAAGTTCTTCGTAATTCCTAAATTGTTGAAGTAGTGAAATCATTTCATTTTTCATTCCCAGCCACTTCTGGCAACTTCAAGCCTGAATGCTTGAAACCAGAGTGAGCAAAATTGTTTTGAACTGTTTTACTGTTTATTACTCGCCAACTGTCAGTGACAAAAATCCCTGCTTTTTGAACACAGACATGCAAGTGTAGCTATGTAAAAACTGTTTGTACTAAGCATGTGGTGTCTAATGGCCACATGATATGCACGTGACTGATGTTAGAAAGTGTTCAGCGACAGTCTCTTGCCCCAATTAAGCAGCATAGTGTCCCAAGTAATGAAGGGAATTCTGCCTGTTTTTTAAATTTTTATTTCTTCTTTATGAGTTGTCCCAAATAAGCGGTGGTCTCGATTAATGGATAGCCCAATTAACTGGAATCTACTGTATTCAGCATGCATATGTGCTGAAAGGTTTCCTTCCTTGCTGTTTAAATAATTGGCTTCCCCCTTCTCCTAATGGATGCCATCACCACCATTTCACCTGCACAGTATTCTGAGTCTAACAACTCCACTGTTTTCCAAGGTGAGCTAATCTGAAATAGATCTTAGCTTTGCTTGTTTGAAAGCTTGGGAGAAGCCACTGCATGAGTTCTAGGAAGTCTATAAAAAGGGTGTGCAATGACTTCCCTTATCCTATTTTAAATAGAGGGCATTCTTTGTAATGAAACTGTTGATAACTCTGCCCACTGTGGATCTTCTAAACAGTTTCATGACAGGAAAGAATGAAAGCATCTTGAGTTCTTCTTGTAAAGTTTTAAAATGGTCTGATTATAACCTACTGGCTTAACTTGGTCTTGTGTCAAACTCCCAATACTCTAAGGCATCTGTGCTCATGTGTGCAGTTTCATATTTGAATTTAATGTGACCAGCAGCTTCCTTTATTTGACCATGATATGATTTCTCTCCTCTCACTGCAGATTGTGGTGATTGATCATATCCTTTCCCACATTCCTCTCCGTTGACTAGGAACCCGGGTGCTAGGAACCAGAAAGAGCATGCGTTATCAGTACTTGGTAGCACAGATCTGGCAACTCCTCCAAATTAGTCATCCATACAATATTTGTTGAAGTGTGTTAAGCTTCCCCACCCCACTCTTTAGCCCCTTCCCCTGAGTCTTTGTGGGATATCACGGGAGGATATTGTTCTAGAGTACACTCTCTTGTCATTGTTTAAACACACCTGCCAATCACCTGAACTTCAGGAGATTATACAAACTTTTTCATAATTTAGCCCCTTTAGGTCATTGTGTCAGTTTGGTGTGATTTATTTTCAAAGCTAGAGCAGCAGTTTTGATTGGATCTGATCAAGCCAGAAACCAATCTGGCAGAAAGGTGAAAATGTAGCATATTATCAACAGTTTGAGTTTAGTAGTTCATGATTCATAAAAGCTTCTATATCGATATAGCAAATAATTGGGAAAGTTATTATTAAAATTGAATACAAAAAAGGGGCAGTTTTGCTTCAGGTATAGTGTATGGGGCATTGACAAAACCCTATCTGGTATATTCTATACATTATTGGTCTCTTTACTTAAAAGCAGTTAATGTATTAAAAATGATCCAGAAAGGTTACTAGATTCCCTGAAATATACAGTTTGTCCTATGAGGATGATTTGGGCAGGCTAGGCTTGTATTTAGAAGAATGAGAGAGGATATGATTGAAACACAGAAAATTCCAAAGGATGGATTTGGATGATTCCCATTTTGGGAAAGCCTGGATCTATTTAAAAATTAAGGTATTGTATATTTAATAATACAAGTCAAGGTTTTTTCCCTGAGAGTTGTGGATGTTAGAAGCACTACTCCTATTGATTTTTGAAGAAAAATCCTTGGATATTTTTTAAGGCGGAAGCAAATATATCTTTGCTAAGTACAAAGTCCAAGGTTACCACAGGTAAACAAGAATGCAGAGATGAGATTAAATTTAAATCGGTCATTATCTTATTAAATGGCAGAGCAGGCTTGATGGGCTGAATGTATGTTCCCATTTTGCACGTGTGTTTGTATGTACAGGTGGAGTATTACTTCCTGGCCCCTCATATTAATCCATTGAAATAGAGGTAAAAATTCTTGCAATCCTCTAATTATTTGCACCATTTAGAAATCCTTCAATGATGTTGGTGTTAAATGTGACAATGTGGCGTTTCACCACACACGTTCTGATGATGCTCAGCTCTGTTTCTTTGCTGCCACAAAGTTGTGTAGGTGGGGGAACAGTGGCTCATGAAGACCGTAAGACATAGCAAAACCCATTGCACTTGGCCCATTGAAGCCAATTCACCATGGCTAATCTATTTCCCTCCCAACACTTCTGCTTTTCTTCCTGTAACCTTTCACGTCCTGACTAATTAAGAACCTATCAATTTCCACCTTAAATACATCCATTGACCTGGCCTCTACAGTTGCCTGTAGCAATGAATTCCACAGATTTACCACCCTCTGGCTAAAGAAATTTCTCCTCATATCTGTTCTAAATGGACACCCCTCTAATCTGGGCCTGTGCCCTCTGATTCTAAACTCCCCCACCAAAGATCCTCAGCACATCCACTCTATCTAGTCCTTTCAACATTCAATAGGTTTCATTGAGATCCCCCTCATTCTTTTAAATTTCAGCTGCAGGCCCAGAGCCATCAGTTGCTCCTCATATGATAAGCCTTTCATTCCTGGAATCATTCTCATGAGCCTCCTCTGGACACTCCAATGTCAGCACATCCTTTCTTAAATAAGGGGCTCAACTGCCTCATTAGTGACTTATAAAGCCTTAGCATTACATCCTTGCCTTCCTCACCACTGACTCAACCTGCTAATTAAACTTTAAGGACTCCCAAGTCCCTTTGTACCTTGGAGTTTTGAATTCTCTGCCAGTATAGAAAATAGTCTATTCTTTTTATTCCTTTTACCCAAATGCATAACTGTATACTTCCCAATACTTTATTCCATGTGCCATTTCTTTGACCATTGTCTTAATCTATCCAGGTCCTTTTGCAGCCTTCCTGCTTCCTCAGTGCTACCTGTCCCTTCACCTATCTTTGTATTGTCTGCAAACTTCGCCACAAAACATCAGTCGTTCAAATCATTGGCAGGTTTTACATTGTATGTCAATCAGCTAATATTCTATCCGTGTAATACCATAGGGTCTTATCTTATTAAGCAGCCTTTTGTTCAGGACCTTGTCAAAGGCCTTCTGAATGTCCAGGTACACAATATCCAGTGACTGATTTTCCTTGGTCTATCCTGCTTGTTAATTCCTTAAAGAATTCCAACAGATTTGTCAGGCAAGGATTTCCCTGAAGGAAAGAAACCATGCTGACTTTGGTATTTTGGTCTTTTCTTCTGCCTCCCTCCATCTTTAAGAGTGGAATGATTTTATAATTTTCCAGTCCTCCAGAGCCATGCCAGAATCCACTGATTTTGAAAGATCATTACGAATGCCTCCACACTCTCTTCTGCAACCTCTTTCAGTATCCTGGGGTACAATCCTATCTGGTCCAGGTAATCTTATCTACCTTCAGACCTTTCAGTTTCCCAAGAACTTCCTCCCTAATAATAGCAACTGCACTCTCTTCTACCCACCTGAACTCTTGAACTTCAGGCATATTACTAGTGTATGCCAAATACTTATTCAGTTTGCCATTTCCCTGTGCCCCATTTCTACCTCTCTAGCATCATTTTCCAGCGGTCCAGTATCTACTCTTGTCTCTCTTTTGCTCTTTGTATAGCTGAAAAAGTTTTTGGTATCCTTTATTGATATTATTGGCAGCTTACCTTCATATTTCATCACCCCACCACCCCCAGCCCACCTCCATGGCTTTTTACTTGCCTTCTGTTGGTTTTTAAAAGTTTTCCAGTCCTCTCACTTCCTACTAATCTTTACTGTCTTGTTTTTATGTTGGCTTTGACTTCCATTGTCAGCCATGGTTGTGTCATCCTGCCTTTGAAATACTACTTCTGTGGGTTATATCTATCCTGCACCTTACGAATTGCTCCCAGAAGCTCCAGCCATTGCTGCTCTGCTGTCATCCCTGCTAGTGTCCCCTTCCATCAAACTTTGGCCAGCTCCTCTCTCATGCCTGTATAATTCCCATTCTCCATTGTAATACTGATGCATCCGACTTTGGTTTTGCCCTCTCGAATGGCACGGTGAATTTTATCGTATTATGATCACTGTATCCTAAGGGCTCCTTTATGTTAAGCTCCCTAATCAAATTCAGTTCATTACACAACACCCAGTCCAGCATTGCCTTTCCCCTAGTGGGCTCAACCACAAGATGCCCTAAAAGCCATCTCATAGGCATTCTACAAATTCTCTTTCTTGGTATCTGGCATCAGTCTGATTTTCCCAATCTACTTCCATATTGAAATCCAACATAACTATTGTAACATTGCCCTTTTGACAACCCTTTTCTTTCTCCTGTTCCAAGTGTAACCTTTCCCTTTTGTACAGGTCATACTTTCCCCAGAAGAGATACCAAAGATCCAGAAATCTGAAACCTTGCTGCCTGCTCCAGTTCCTCAGCCACACATTCATCTCCCAAATCATCCTTTTCTTGCCCTCGTTTGTGCATGGCGCAGGTGGCAAATCAGAGATTGCTACCCCGGCAGTCCACCTTTTCAGCTTTCTACCTAGCTCCCTAAATTCTCTCTTTTGGACCTCCTTGCTTTTCCTACCCATGTCATTCATACCACTACGTAACAAGACTTCTGGCTGCTCACCCTCCACCGTTAGAATGTCATGGACCTGATCCAAGAGGTCCCTGACCCTCGCACCTGGGAGGCAACATATTATCTGGATGTCTCTATCACATCCACAGGATCTCTGGTCTACTCCCTTAACTATGGAATTCTCTATCACCACTGCAGTCCTCTTCTTGCCCCCATGCCATAGCACTAGACTCATGTAAGAGACCTGATCACTGCAGCTCCCTCTTGTTTGGTTGGCCCCCTTAACAGTATCCAAAATGACATGCCTATTATTGAGGGGAATGGCCACAGGGATACTCTGTACCAGCTGCCTATTTCCCTTCTGTATCCTGATAATCACCCATTTACCTGCCTTCTGCAAGTTAGAGGTGACTACCTCCCTGGAGCCCTTATCTATTACCACCTCAGTTTCTGTATGAGCTGAAAGTCATGGAGTTGCAGATCCAGTTCCTTAGCATGTTCTCTGACATGCCCCAGTATAAGTCTTGCTGTCCCATTGTTGCTCTAATTAAATACAGCCATTGTGCTTGTTTTCCTTCTCTCCAGCCCACAATATTTATACCTTTACCGTTGACTCCACCCCTCTCCCCTTTGCAGTCTGGTTTACAGAACTCAAGAAATAATTAGTCTAGAGATAATTACAGAAGGCTATCTGTTAATTTTAGGGAAGCATATAATACAGCACATTCAGCTCATTGTAACTGTGTTATTTGAAACAATCTAGGATAAAAATACAAAATGTGGAAACACAACATACAATTAATCGAGCAGCGCATGGAAATAGAAATGGTGTTTCAGGTCAAAGACCCTTCAGAGCTTTGGAGCCATCCAGTTAATCTGATTCCCTGTTTCACACAATAGCCCTATAGCTGTGTTGTACCAGGCTATGTAGCATCTGTACCAGGACCACCCAAACTCAGAACAGTTATTTCCCCAAGCAGAAACATTTCTACCCACAAGTTCCCCCACTGCTTTATTTCATGCCAGTCACCTTATCTACAGACTAGCATCACTTATGGACATGCAGTCAATCTTTGTACATATAAGCTGTCTTGTGTACAGTATTTATATTTATTGTGTTTTTAATCATTATTATGTTCTTTCTTGTGTGGATTTTTTTTGTGCTGTATTGGATCCGAAAGAACAAGTTTATTTTGTTCTCCTTTATACTTGTATACAGGAAATGACATTAAAATGAATTTATAAAATTTTCTTTCAATTATTTAGTTATTTCTGCTTTGAAATGCACTTTTTCATACAGTGCATTTCATAGCAACAACCCGGAGTGCCGAAAGTGCTTCCTTGTGTTGCCTCTGGTTCCTTGCTTTTACTTTAGATCCATATCTTCCATTTATTGACCTATCTGCCACTGAAAATTTTGAATACCTTAGCAGATCTCTTAATTTTATGTGATGACTTTTTGCGCAGAAGTATAATGGTTAGAGTATTGTATTAACCAACGGATTATATTGTATTTCAGTCAACCCGCAGTGCACAGACAGCGGCGGCAGCTGCACCTGCCACAACATCTCGCATAAAGAAATTTGCCATTTACAGATGGAATCCCGATAAACCAGGAGACAAGCCTCGTATGCAAACCTATGAGATTGATCTAAATGCGTAAGTTTCAAGATATTCTACAAGATTCACATCAGAATACATTGAACATTTTTATCCCCACTGATTATTTCTATTTTAATGTGATGGGGCCCTGCTCTTATTTTGAGCTGGAATGGAGATTTTCATTGATTTTTCAGCAAGTTGGGAGAGTCATGTAGTGAGGGAAATGGAAGAAAAAGATAATCTAACATGCAAAGTTTTACCTGCTTATGTCGTCTTGGGGGTGAGTTCAATAGCTAGTGCTAAACAGATTTCTCAGGAAAAAAAACACTGGGACTTCTGAATTCATACTTGTTTACCAAAAACAAAAGTAAAATTATTCTATATTCTGCACCCAACATGTGTATTGCTACATAAGTGTTTTGTATAGCGGGGATAGAGGCACTTCTGTGTAGCTGGCCCATGTTGACCAATGTACCCCATCTATGTTTGGTAATAACGTTCTAAACCATTGTAATCCATTTACCTGTCAACTGTCTTTTAAAAGTTGTTTTTGTATCTACGTCAATCACTTCCTTTGGCAGTTGATTTCTGATTCTGTGTAGCAAACGTCTTTGTTGTTTTAATAAAAATGTTGCCCCTCAAGTTCCTGTTAAATCTTTCCCCCTCTCCTTAATTTGTTTTGTAGTTCTTGGTTCAACAGCTCTAAAGGGAAAAAGACAGAGTGCACTAACTCTATCTATGCCCCTCATGAACTTGTACACCTCTATAACATCAACTCTGTCTCCTGTGCTCTAATGAATATAGTCTTTGTTTGTCCAACCTCTCCCTATAACTTTAAGTCCTGGCAGCATCCTTTGCTTCATTCTTTCCGGTTTACTAATATCTTTCCTATAGCAGTATGACCAAAACTAAACATAATACTTCAAGTGTAACCTCACTAACATCCTGTACAACTACACTGTAAACTCTCCACTCGATGCCCTGACCTTGGAAGACCAATGTCCAAAGGCATTCTTTGCCATCCTGTGTACCTATGATTCCACTTACAGTGATCCATGGATAGTGTAGAAGGTTGCCATTGGTAACAAAAAGACATTTATAGAATACGGATTTGGGTTGCTTGAGTTTCAATCTGGAAAAGTGAAGTGATTCACTTTGGAGGTCAAACTAGAATACAGGAGTAATGGCAGGATTCATAATATTGTGGAGGAACAGTGAGATCTTGGGGTTCAAATCCATAGATCCTTCAAAGTTGCAGTGCAAGTTGATAGGGTGGTTAAGAAGGCATATGGTATGTTGGCTAAGGACTGAATCTCATTCTTCATTTAAGGGAAACACGAGGGGGTATTTCTTTACTCAGAGAGTGATAGCTGTGTGGAATGAGCTTCCTGTAGAAGTAGTAGAGGTCAGTTCAGTTGTGTCATTTAAGGTAAAATTGGATAGGTATATGGACAGGAAAGGAGTGGAGGGTTATGGGCTGAGTGCGGGTAGGTGGGACTAGGTGAGATTAAGAGTTCGGCACGGACTAGGAGGGCCAAGATGGCCTGTTTCCGTGCTGTGATTGTTATATGGTTATTTACGTTGTCCTGACTTGTAACTTTTCAGATTGAACCTAGGTTTTATGTACTTGCTGATGCTGGTTCTGACATGCACTTTAAATAGGGTTATTTACAATGACGAATATTTCAGGCTTTCACCTTGCAGATACTGATGGAATATAATTCTCATCCAGAAGATCCAAAGCACCCTGGTAGACCAGCTTTGAATTCCAAGATCCGCCCACAATCTCAACCATTTTGATAACCATCATAACATTTATATAATGAAGATTGGCTGTGGAGTTAACATGAGACTTTTTTGCACAAGAATTGTGGAGATCATTCCAACTAGTAACCATTTAGCTGCTGAGAATATGGTAACCATGAGATCTTGGGTCTTCCATCCCTCCTGCCATAGGCCCCATCTATCATATCATGCATGTCATTTTACTAGTCTATCATCTTGTCACTGGTAGAGTAACAGAACCACTAATGATTGGTAATATTTACGCAGGATATAATCTGTGCCCTTGTCTCCCTTAGTACTATTAAACAATGTTTGACATGGACGAGTACAGGTTCCTCAGCTGAGGGCAAATATAGGTTGAGCACCCCTTATCCAAAAGTTTCCAAAATTTGAATTTTTTTTTTAGCACTGACATGATCTCACAAATGGAAAATGCTAATCATTTGTCAGGGGATCCAGTTCAAAAACCACGTGTTACAACAGTTGTGTGCAGAAGAGCATCTCTGAATACACAACACATTGAATCTCGAAGTGGATGGGCTACAGCAGTAAAAGACCACACTGGTTTCCACTCCTGTATCTCAAAGTGTCCACTGAGGGTACTGCTGGTGTACACGAACCTTACCATATCAAGTTATTCCCTGTTGACTTCCTAGTATCTACGGGTCAAGTACTCCTTACCGAAGTGCTTGGTGCAGAAGTGTTTCAGATTTCTGAATATATAATGAGATAGCTTGGGATTGCCATCATTTCCAACTCAATTTATGTGCTACAAGTAAGCAGTGTCTTACACTTGTTCATCACACATTAATAGTAATAGTTTTTTATAGTTATGTACATTAATGAAAATACAAGGTGTGCAGGGTAACAAAAACAGCATCAGAATACCTAAATCAGCTGTAAAACAACAAAGGTAGCTTTTCAGTCTCTATCTACAATGTCATGTTTTGATGAAAGGGTTACAGTACACTTTTGGTATTTTACTATTTTTAAAAAAGAGGTTTTATGTAAGGTATAAAAACCAATCACCTTTATAGACTTGTTTTGGTGTTAAGATTTTCATCAGCGACAATCTTAGCAAACTCGATGCATTTCTCTGCTGCTTTGTGATAATGTAGCAGCTCTAAAAATCGTGGTGAGACCACACTTGGAGTATTCTGAAGAGTTCTGTTCACCTCATTATAGTGTAAAGGGGGTTTCTTCTTTTTTCTTTGTTACCGTGTATGTAATCAAAATGGCTTCTTTGTTTTGTTAAAGCAGGAATGCTTCTTTGTTGTGAGAGAGTGCTGGAAGCTTGTTTGGGTTAAAATTTACTGATAACGAGAATTGTATTCCTTTGTAAACCAATTGGGATTAATGTTCTTTCTTCTGAGTCTGTAAGCTATTGTTGGCGGGCTTTTGGGGAGATCGGCGCGAGAGGGTGAGAGAGAGAGAGGACATGATGCTATAAGCTGGGCGAGGAACGGACCCCAAGCGGGGGTCCGAGGCCAGGAGGTACTCTGAGGAGAGGGGATGAAGCTAGATGTGCTTGGTTGACCACTTCGGATGGTCCTGAGTTGCGAGTCGAGGAGTTCGGAGGGGATTGAATGGTGGCCAGAAGACTTCAGTAATTGAACTCCAACAGTTGTGCACGAAGTGGTTTGGACTTTGATAAGTTTGGCGCCTTTTCTTTATTTATTTTTCTTCATATATACTGTATCGTTACTAATCACTTAGTTATAGTAACCTTTATAAATTGTACTCATTTAATCGCATATGGTGTACTGTCTGGTTTTGGGCGAGGTGGGAACATCACACAGCATCCACACCAGCTGATTACCCAGTTTGGCGGGGCCGAAGGCTGCTCCCCCAGACGAGAACGAGCTGAGCAAGCCTGAGGCGACCCAGGGGGTTACAATAGGGAGGATGTAAAAGCTTTAGGAAAGTGCAAGGGAAATTTGCCAGGATGCTGCCTGGATTAGAGAGCATGTCTATGAGGAAAGATTGTGTGTGCTAGGGCTTTTCTGTTTGGAGAGAAAGAGGATGAGAGGTGACTTTGATAGAGGTGTACAAGATGATAATAGGCAAAGATGGAATGGATTGTCAGAGACCTTTTCCAGGGTGGAAACGGCTAATACAAGGGGGCAGAATTTTAAAGGTTTGGGAAGAAAGTTTAGGGGATGTTTGAGGTAGTTTTTTTTTCACAGAATGTTAGTTGCATGGAACGTGCTGCCAGGATTGGTGGTAGAGACATATATTAGCTCCTTTTAGGAGGCTTTTGGATAGGAACATGGATGAAAGAAAAATGGAAGGCTATGTGAAAGGGATGGATTAGATTGATCTTGGAGTAGGTTGAATGATTGGCGTAACATGGGCCAAGGACCTTGCTGTTCTTCTGTATGTGGAACCTTATAAAAAAGGTCTTATCAAATGACTTTAAAAAAATACTATTGAACTTCCAGTTGTAGTATCTCTTAGTCCTCGTCTGGGTTTCTATGGTTAGTTTCTTAATTGTTATTGTAAAAAGGAACAATGTTTTTTGACTGAGTTGCCTGTTTCTGTAATTTTCTTAACCACACAACTCTGTCAAATTTGCATTTCCTCATCTGCAGGCACTTGTACTTCCCGCACTTCCTTCACAATGTCCTTGATTCAGATGTTTTACCCTCAGAATTCTTCTGTTTCTCCTCTAACTCACACTTTTTTAAAATTTTGATTGAATTTGGCTCTTTGAAGTAATAGTAACCTCCTTGTCACTGTGCTGTAGTTCTTTGACTCTGTGACTCCTAATACTTTAGTTTGTTGTCAAATTTTAACTAATTACTAACTTAAGACATGATGCTTAACATAATGTACAAGTGCTTGTTGTTTCATCTTAAGTTTTAACTCTTAACCTGCTGTAACTCTACAGATGTGGTCCAATGGTACTAGATGCTCTTATCAAGATCAAGAATGAGATGGACTCTACACTAACTTTCCGCAGGTCTTGCAGAGAGGGTAAGTATGTGGCATGTGTCGGTGAGTGGGATCAGGAGAGGAAGTGAAATTAATGTGTGGCACTTCAGTATATTTCAGACTATTTTGTGTAGTGTATTAATGAATTATTAAAAGTACCTGAAATTTAGAGTGTGCATGTTCTGCAACACTGATGTAGAGTCCCATTTTTGAACACTCATTTTGGCCTAAACATAACTCCTTCAATGTTGTATAAACAATTTACTTTCCTCATAGAAAATAGGTCTTTGCTGCCAATGGCTAGGAAGCACAGACTCTAAACCTCTTCAAGACGTTATGTCCAATGGCTGTTGTTTTGTTTTTAAAAGAAAAGGGATTAATCCCTAAATCTTTTGTTGTAATCTTTTTGTTATTGAAGTGAGACGTGAGCAGACCTGAAACAAAATGCTATAGAGAGAAATTTACTCCCATTACCTCTGGTATGTAGGATAGCAATAAAGGTCCTCCATCTCTGGTGGTGTTCAGGGCTTCCTTCATTACGTCAGTTCTCAATTTTCAGTATTGTCAGTCATGCAAATCCCGGGTGGAGTCGCAGTCTCCAGATGTAGAAGGATTCTTCATTGTGGTTTCCATAACAATTTTGTTTTACCAGTCAGGGTTGTTGGCCTTGAGCTGAACCCCCAAATCTGGAGGTCTGGTGGACCACTGAGTCTGGCCTCTACCCTTTGACCTGTTTGGCATGGGTGACCCTACCAAAAGCCAAGGCGTAAGGCCCTGACTCCAGCCAGCAGCCAGCATAGCTCTGCAGGTCATTGAGGCATGCAAGCCTCCAAGCCACAATAAGCTTGTAGTTATGGCGAGAAAGACAAAAGTGTGTGTGAGAGGCAGATTGCTGCAAGTTTGTACAGTTGTGGAGGCGCCACTGCCTTTTCAGCTGATAAATGTTCCAAGCCCTGGGAAATCAGTGTTGAATTCAAAATAAATTGATATTAAATACACAGACCCTTGTTGAAAAGTTATAATTACTAACCTGCCTCTCTGGAGAGAATAATCAGTTCAAACCCAAAGCTATCTTTGTTAATCCAAATGTATCTGTAATTTGTGGTAAGCTGAAAGCTAGATTGCTTTTATTTTAGCAAATTCCGGTCTAAGATGGCATTGGTGAAACGCAGTTATGACTTGACTATAAGACTATAACAAACAAGACTATAAATTACTGTATTAATCACACACCTTTTCTCAGATATGATCATTGCAATCAATAGTCTGTAACTTCCCTTTTGGAGTTGAGCTTTTAAAACGCCTTTATGACCTGACATTTTTTTGTGGAATGTACTGAAGTCTTGGCACAGGATGGGTGTGTGTATGCGCCAGATTGAGGCGGCAGGGCCTGGGCTTGGGAGCGGAGAAGGAGCCAATGTTCGGCCATTGCTGAAGCAGACTTGGAGGTGACTCGATGCCACAGAACAGAGGCGAGGTAGAATCTAGGTGTTTGGGTCTGGGCCCGAGAGCATATTGAAATGCAGTAGCATGGAGTCTGAGAATGAGGAATGACCTGAGGTTCAGATGACTTAAGCACTGGGCCAGATTGAAATGATCAGTGTGCTGGGGTTGGAGGCAAGGGATGGGCCAATTCTGCTTGCTGCTTGGTGATGTTCACATGTTGCATGCTAAACTAGGCTGTGGCTTGCAACATGAGCTCCTGAATCTGCTGCAGTGACTCCTGGCTTTGTGGCTGTGGACTCACTTCCATGAACTTCAGTTCTGAATGTTATTTGCTTACTTTTATTGTTTGCATGATTTTTTTTCCTGCACATTGGGTGTTTGAGGATCTTTTTTAATGGGTTCGATTGGGTTTCTTTGTTTTGTGGCTGCCTCTAAGGAGACAAATTTCAAGGTTGCGTATAGTATGCATACTTCAACTAATAAATGTACTTTGAATAATTTCCTGGAGAGCAACTAAAATTCCTTCTTGGTGTTTGAGATGTAGAACTTGTTCAAATATTTCCTGTTTATAAGGCACATGCATTATGCCGATGAAATATGATCTGTAATGGTTTCTGTTTGATCTTCATATTGTTAATTTAAGGGTGACTTTTGTTTTGTAGTTTTTATTTAAGCACTATTGTACAGTGCAGGTTTGAGCTTGTTCTTTGGCGCTTTAGTTTAATAGTTCAGCAAGTATGATCAGTTTAACAAAGGTTTCTCTTCTCAGGAATTTGTGGCTCCTGTGCTATGAATATCAATGGAGGGAACACTTTGGCATGCATCTGCAAAATTGACACCAACCTCGACAAAGTATCAAAGATCTACCCCCTACCTCATATGTATGTAGTAAAGGATCTTGTTCCGGTGAGTTTTTATTCTCTACCCTTTCGCTTGCTCATTGCCTTTACAATTTCTGCATTGATTAGAAGAATTCTTAATTCTTTTCTGTGCTGCTGTCCACTGGAAGTTGGTGATTTGACGTGGATAGTCTCCAGCCAGTTTCAAGTAGTATGCTAACAGTCAGTAGTACTATTTAATTATTTAATAGTACCATGAAACTAGAACAGGAATCCATTTTGTTGCTCTCCCCCGAAGTGATTATCCTAATCATTTTATTAAAGCTAAAATTACTTAATTCTAAATTACTTGTTGCACATGACCGTTTTATTTCATGGCTTCCAATATTTGTTTTTGGTTTTACTTTCTTCAAACACTTTCCAACATGATCTGTTTTACTCTGAAATATAGTTATACAGGGGGTGATCTGATAAGTTCGTGGCCTAAGGTAGAAGGAGTCAATTTTAGAAAACCTAGCACATTTATTTTTCCTACAATTACACTCTTAGTCCAGCGGTCGTGGAACATACTGATCATTTCCTTGTAGAAATTGGCGTCTTGGACCTCCAGAAGTGGTCCACAACAGGGGTGATTCATAAGTTCATGGCCTAAGGTAGAAGGAGATGAGTTATTTACTTCAAACTTTCTGCATGATCACTCAGAGTTGAACTGCACGTGCATGTAATGAGAGCTGTATAACTCATCTCCTTCTACCCTAGGCCATGAACTTCTCAATCACCCTTGCTGTGGACCACTCCTGGAGGTCCAAGACGCCAGCTTCTACAAAGAAGGATCCGTATGCTCCACGACTGCTAGACTAAGTGTGTAAATGTAGGAGGGGACTGTGATGAAAAATAAATGCACTAGGTTTTCTAAAAGCGATTCCTCCTACCCTGGGCCACAAACTTATCAATCACCCCTCATATATTTTAAAGGTCATTTAGTTCTACTGCATCATCCAGCAACGTAGTCTGGAATAATGGTCTTAAGTTTATGTACTGAAATGATTTCCGCTTTGCTGTCAATATATTGTTTTGCCAATTATATTCAGATTGCCTTTGATGGTCTTCTCTTTTCCTCTAGGACCTCAGTAACTTCTACGCTCAGTACAAGTCAATAAAACCTTACCTGCAGAAGAAGGATGAATCTCAGGCAGGCAAGGACCAGTACCTGCAGTCAATTGAAGACAGACAAAAACTGGTAAGGCAGCAAAAGGGTGCATGCAAGAAGATTATATTCTTTCACTAGTCACAACCAGCAGATTTCTTTCTTTGCCCAGATTCAAGGTTTTGTTTTTGGTGAAAGTCAATATCCTCAATTCAATGCACTGTATTTATCTGAAATGTAAAAAATTAAATATTCTCACTCATCAAACAAACTGAGTCAAATCTATGAAGATCACAACTTCATTCTAATCCAGAGTCAGTCAGGAATCCCAATTGGGTTTAATATCACTGGCATGTGTTGTGAAATCTGGTTTGTATCAGCAGTGCATAATAATAAGAAACTGTAAATTATAATAAGAAATGTATTTTTAAAAAGTAAATTAGTAGTGCAAACAGGGCAAAAAAAAGTTGAGGTAGCGTACATGGGTTAATCTGATGGTGGAAAGGAAGAAGCTGTTCCTAAAGCATTGAATGTGTGTCCTCCTGAACCTTCTTGATGGTAGAAATGAGAAGAGGGCACATCCTGGGTGACGGGAGTCCTGAATGATGGGTGATAAATAGTCTTTCAGGAAAACTATTCATTTAGAAATACACAGCCTTGCTTCACTGAGGTTATTTTTTTTTGTACCAGTCTCTATCAGACCTGATTGAAACAGGCAAAAGTTGGGGATAGTTTGCAGGGCCAGCATTTATTACTTATCCTGGAATTAAACAATTTTCTTTATTTCACAGCTCTTACTGCAATGATTAATCTGAAGGAGCTGTTAGGTACTCGCTCATTTTGCTTCTCTAAGTAGAGGCGGATTTAGTAAGAGCCTTTTGAAGACATTTAACAAATTGTTGCATTACATGGTATTATGGGGGTGATGCAGAAAGTGTAAGTTTGTTTTTTGTTTAAGTGGTGTGGGCTTTTTATGCTGAGTGAGCCAACATGTATTTGCCCATCCCAAACTGCCCATTAGCAGCCTTCTTGAACTGCTGCTGTCCTTGAGTGGGGACTGTTGTTACAAAAGGAGTTATGGGATTTTGGCCTAGCAGTGATGAAGGAGCTTTGATATATTTTCAAGTTGGGGTGCTGTGTGGTTTGGAAGGCAGCTTAGTGCTGCCAGTTCTCGCGTATTCCCACTTACAAATTTGTGGTATTACTTATATCATTGATGATTTAGCTAAAGATTGTTTTAGCTAAGAAACTGCAAAAATCCCATTTCCAGAACTGGGGTAGGTTTTAACAATCATAACTATTTCCTTTGTCAGCCAGCTGCAAGATTTGTCTCTTGAAACCCATTCATCTTAAATTTCTGTGATTTGATATTCCACTTGGTCAAATAATATCCAAAGTTATGGAACTTGTAATTTACTCTTGGAATTGAGATAAAGATTGATACCCAAAGTGAAACCCAAATTGAGAATCTGTGAGCAGATTCGTGAGAAAATATTTAATAGCATTGATAGAAAATCACTTACGCTTTCCACTAAATAACTGATAGACAAGGGTAGTAACCAGATTTTATGTATCCTGCCTTTTTTGAGCAGGAGGAACTGGGGTGTTTTTCACTTTATCAGGTAGATTTTTTTTTTGTCTTCAGCGTGCTTCAGTAGCTTTGGAGTTCTGTAGTGCCAGTTTTAAGCACTGTACCCAAGCTGTTATTAGGAATGCTTAGCTGTTCACATCACATGTCTGAAGATTAATATCACTGATGATAGGACATTGGAGGTCTGGATAAGCCATCCACTCAGAGCCTACTGGCCTTGCTTTGTGTGTTTGGCTGTTATGGTGGTAAATTCATAAAGCCTCCCACACATGTCAGATTAACATTAACTAGCGAGGTGCCTCAGGGATCTGTTTTGGGCCTAATGTTGTTTGTAATATACATAAATGATCTGGATGATGGGGTGGTAAATTGGATTAGTAAGTATGCCGATGATACTAAGGTAGGAGGTGTTATGGATAATGAGGTGGGTTTTCAAAGCTTGCAGGGAGATTTATGCCGGTTAGAAGAATGGGCTGAACGTTGGCAGATGGAGTTTAATGCTGAGAAGTGTGAGGTTCTACATTTTGGCAGGAATAATCCAAATAGAACATACAGGGTAAATGGTAGGGCATTGAGGAATGCAGAGGAACAGAGAAATCTAGGAATAACAGTGCATAGTTCCCTGAAGGTGGAGTCTCATGTAGATAGGGTGGTGAAGAAGGCTTCTGGAACGCTGGCCTTTATAAATCAAAGCATTGAGTACAGAAGTTGGAATGTAATGTTAAAATTGTACAAGGCATTGGCAAGGCCGAATTTAGAATATTGTGTGCAGTTCTGGTCGCCGAATTATAGGAAAGATATCAATAAATTAGAGAGAGTGCAGAGACGATTTACTAGAATGTTACCTGGGTTTCAGCACTTAAGTTACAGAGAAAGGTTGAACAAGTTAGGTCTCTATTCATTGGAGCGTAGAAGGTTGAGGGGGAATTTGATCGAGGTATTTAAAATTTTGAGAGGGATAGAGTTGACGTGAATAGGCTGTTTCCATTGAGAGTAGGGGAGATTCAAACGAGAGGACATGATTTGAGAGTTAGGGGGCAGAAGTTTAATAGACAATAGACAATAGGTGCAGAAGTAGACCATTTGGCCCCTTGAGTCTGCACCGCCATTCTGAGATCATGGCTGATCATTCACTATCAATACCCAGTCCCTGCCTTGTCCCCATATCCCTTGATTCCCCTATCCATCAGATATCTATCTAGCTCCTTCTTGAAAGCATCCAGAGAATTGGCCTCCACCGTCTTCTGAGGCAGTGCATTCCACACCTCCACAACTCTCTGGGAGAAGAAGTTTTTCCTCGACTCTGTTTTAAATAACTGACCTCTTATTCTCAATCCATGCCCTCTGGTACTGGACTCTCCCAACATCTGGAACATATTTCCTGCCTCAATCCTATCAAATCCTTTAATTATCTTAAACGTTTCAATCAGATCCCCTCTCAATCTCCTCAATTCCAGCGTGTACAAGCCCAATCTCTCCAATCTCTCTGCGTAAGACAGCCCTGCCATCCCAGGAATCAACCTAGTGAATCTACGCTGCACTTCCTCAATTGCCAGAATGTCCTTCCTTAAACCTGGAGACCAAAACTGTACACAATATTCCAGGTGTGGTCTTACCAGGGCCCTGTACAAATGCAAAAGGACATCCTTGCTCTTGTACTCAATTCCCCTTGTAATAAAGGCCAACATTCCATTTGCCCTCTTCATTGCCTGTTGCACTTGCTCATTCACCTTCATTGACTGATGAACTAGGACTCCTAGGTCTCTTTGCATTTCTCCCTTACCTAACTACACCGTTCAGACAATACTCTGCCCTCTTGTTCCTGCTTCCAAAGTGGATAACTTCACGTTTATTCACACTGAATGACATCTGCCAAGTATCTGCCCACTCACCCAGCCTATCCAAGTCTCCCTGTATTCTCCTAACGTCCTCTTCGCATGTCACACTGCCACCCAGTTTAGTATCGTCATCAAACTTGCTGATATAGTTTTCAATGCCCTCCTCTAAATCGTTGACATAAATCGTAAAGAGCTGTGATCCCAGTACAGAGCCCTGTGGTACCCCACTAGTCACCTCCAGCCAGTCCGAGAAACACCCATTCACTGCTACCCTTTGCTTTCTATCTGCCAACCAGTTTTCTATCCATGTTGAAATCCTGCCCCCAATGCCATGAGCTCTGATTTTACTCACCAAGCTCCTATGTGGCACCTTATCGAATGCCTTCTGAAAATCTAGGTACACAACATCCACTGGCTTACCCTCGTCTAACATCCTTGTTACACCCTCAAAAAAACTCCAACAGATTAGTCAAGCATGATTTGCCCTTGGTAAATCCATGCTGGCTCAGCCTAATCGTATTACTGCCATCAAGATATGCCACTATTTCGTCCTTAATAATGGACTCAAGCATCTTCCCCATGACTGACGTTAGGCTAACAGGGCGATAGTTCTCCATTTTCTCCTTCCCTCCCTTCTTGAAAAATGGGATAACATTAGCCACTCTCCAATCTTCAGGAACTGATCCTGAATCTAAGGAACATTGGAAAATGATTACCAATGCATCCGCAATTTCCTGAGCCACCTCTTTTAGAACCCTCAGATGCAGACCATCTGGACCCGGGGATTTATTAGCCTTCAGTCCTATCAGTCTACTCATCACAGTTTTTTTCCTAATGTCAATCTGTTTCAATTCCACTGATATCTTATGACCCTGGCCCATCCACACATCTGGGAGATTGCTTGTGTCCTCCCTGGTGAAGACAGATCTAAAGTACGCATTGAATTCTGTTGCCATTTCCCTGTTTCCCATAACAATTTCTCCCAATTCATTTTTCAAGGGGCCAACATTGTTCTTAACTATCTTCTTTCTCTTCACATAGCTAAAAAAGCTTTTGCTATCCCCTTTTATATACCTGATTTTTCTCTCCGTATTGCTTTTTTAGTTAAGATCTGCTGTTCCTTAAAACTTTCTCAATCATCTGTATTCCCACTCATCTTAGCCCTGTCATACTTCTTTTTCTTTAATGCTATACAATCTCTGACTTCTTTTGTCAACTACTGTGGCCCCTTCCCCCTCTTTGAATCCTTCCTTCTCATTGGATTGAACTGCTTTTGCATCTTTTGTATTATCCCCAAGAATATCTGCCACTGCTGATCTACTGTCTTTCCTGCCAGGGCATCCGCCCATTTAACTTTGGCCAGCTCTTCCCTCATGGCTCCGTAGTCTCCTTTATTTAATTGCAACACTGACACCTCTGATCTGCCCTTATCCCTCTCAAATTGTAGATAAAAACTTATCATGTTATGATCACTACTTCCTAATGGCTCCTTTACTTCAAGATCACTTATCAATTCCTGTTCATTACACATCACCAAGTCCAAAATAGCCTCGTTCCTGGTTGGCTCAAGCACAAGCTGTTCCAAAAATACATCCCCTAGACACTCCACAAACTCCCTATCCTGGGGTCCAGCACCTACCTGATTCTCCCAGTTCACCTGCATGTTGAAATCTCCCATAACGACTGCATTACCTTTAGCACATGCCAATGTTAACTCCCTAATCAACTTGTACCCAATATCCACGCTACTGTTTGGGGGCCTGTACACAACACCCATTAGGGTCTTTTTACCCTTACTGTTCCTCAGCTCAATCCACACACTCTACTTCCCCTGTTCCTAAGTCACCCCTTGCTAAGGACTGAATCTCATTCTTCATTTAAGGGAAACACGAGGGGGTATTTCTTTACTCAGAGAGTGATAGCTGTGTGGAATGAGCTTCCTGTAGAAGTAGTAGAAGTCAGTTCAGTTGTGTCATTTAAGGTAAAATTGGATAGGTATATGGACAGGAAAGGAGTGGAGGGTTATGGGCTGAGTGCGGGTAGGTGGGACTAGGTGAGATTAAGAGTTCGGCACGGACTAGGAGGGCCAAGATGGCCTGTTTCCGTGCTGTGATTGTTATATGGTTATTTACGTTGTCCTGACTTGTAACTTTTCAGATTGAACCTAGGTTTTATGTACTTGCTGATGCTGGTTCTGACATGCACTTTAAATAGGGTTATTTACAGTGATGAATATTTCAGGCTTTCACCTTGCAGATACTTATGGAATATAATTCTCATCCAGAAGATCCAAAGCACCCTGGTAGACCAGCTTTGAATTCCAAGATCCGCCCACAATCTCAACCATTTTGATAACCATCATAACATTTATATAATGAAGATTGGCCGTGGAGTTAACATGAGACTTTTTTGCACAAGAATTGTGAAGATCATTCCAACTAGTAACCATTTAGCTGCTGAGAATATGGTAACCATGAGATCTTGGGTCTGCCATCCCTCCTGCCATAGGCCCCATCTATCATATCATGCATGTCATTTTACTAGTCTATCATCTTGTCACTGGTAGAGTAACAGAACCACTAATGATTGATAATATTTACGCAGGATATAATCTGTGCCCTTGTCTCCCTTAGTACTATTAAACAATGTTTGACATGGACGAGTACAGGTTCCTCAGCTGAGGGCAAATATAGGTTGAGCACCCCTTATCCAAAAGTTTCCAAAATTTGAATTTTTTTTTTTAGCGCTGACATGATCTCACAAATGGAAAATGCTAATCACAAAGCAGCAGAGAAATGCATCGAGTTTGCTAAGATTGTCGCTGATGAAAATCTTAACACCAAAACAAGTCTATAAAGATGATTGGTTTTTATACCTTACATAAAACCTCTTTTTTAAAAATAGTAAAATACCAAAAGTGTACTGTAACCCTTTCATCAAAACATGACATTGTAGATGGAGACTGAAAAGCTACCTTTGTTGTTTTACAGCTGATTTAGGTATTCTGATGCTGTTTTTGTTACCCTGCACACCTTGTATTTTCATTAATGTACATAACTATAAAAAACTATTACTATTAATGTGTGATGAACAAGTGTAAGACACTGCTTACTTGTAGCACATAAATTGAGTTGGAAATGATGGCAATCCCAAGCTATCTCATTATATATTCAGAAATCTGAAACACTTCTGCACCAAGCACTTCGGTAAGGAGTACTTGTCCCGTAGATACTAGGAAGTCAACAGGGAATAACTTGATATGGTAAGGTTCGTGTACACCAGCAGTACCCTCAGTGGACACTTTGAGATACAGGAGTGGAAACCAGTGTGGTCTTTTACTGCTGTAGCCCATCCACTTCGAGATTCAATGTGTTGTGTATTCAGAGATGCTCTTCTGCACACAACTGTTGTAACACGTGGTTATTTGAGTTACTGTCGCCTTCCTGTCAGCTTGAACCACTCTGGCCATTCTCCTCTGACCTCTCTCATTAACAAGGTGATTTTGCCCACAAAACTGCTGCTCACTGAATGTCTTATTGTGTTTTCCATTCTCTGTAAACGCTAGAATCTATTATGCACGAAAACCCCAGGAAATCAGCAATTTCAGACAAACTTCTGACAACAATAATCATTACATGG
The DNA here is from genome assembly GCF_030144855.1 of Hypanus sabinus. NCBI lineage: Eukaryota > Metazoa > Chordata > Chondrichthyes > Myliobatiformes > Dasyatidae > Hypanus > Hypanus sabinus. The sequence continues at coordinate 22,041,440 of NC_082732.1, forward strand.
TCTTAGTTAGATCACATTTCTTCCCCATTCTGCCGTTTGTTCTGAATCTTGACCAAATCTGTGTACTTTTATACATTGAGTTGCTGCCACGATTGGCTAAGATATTTGCATTAATGAGGTCTACCTAATAAAGTGGCCACTGAGTGTATTTTGCTCCTGGTCGAACAATGGTGCTGAAGGGATCCAGGTTCTTTGAACATACCCGTGTCAGACTATTGTGCAGTTTCAGTGGTTTGAGGGGTATTGACTAGGTGTGTCATTCATTTTCAGTGAGAACAGTGATTCGGTCAATGTTGGTCAATATGGTTTTTATTGCTTTTATTGTGATACTGATACAACTAAATGTCTTGCAGGTTCATTTCAGAGACAATTCAGAGTGAACCCAATTGAAAACTTCAGTATGTAAACGGAGTTGAAAGCAGGATAGAATTACCAAATAGTGAATTCTGAAACTTGCCAGTTACAAGCTTTGATAATATTCTTCATGATACAATATTCTGAAACTTTGCCATTAAAAACTAGAAAATACTTTACTTTGCTACTTGATTATATATTATTATTTACTGTTTGATTAGTTACCCGGTTACTCCATCTTTGACAGAAATCCTTGTGTTGCACTAGTTGATCTCACTGATTTAACAGGACAGTTTATAAACTAGTTGCTGCTGCACTGCTGACGAGTTGTTTCCAAGACTTGGTTCTCTCATTGCAGCCACAATCCTCTACTTAGAAGATGTGTGATAAATTGCCTTAGCGTTCAGAATGTTGCCATTTGCATTACTTTGAGCTGTATTAAAAAAAATAGCTTTTTTCTTTAACCTGCCTGTGGTGCATCTTCAATATTCTGTATTTTACACTATATTTTTATCGTGAAGTAAAATTGGCTTGTTCTCTCTGTCAGGATGGTCTATATGAGTGTATCCTTTGTGCCTGTTGCAGTACCAGCTGCCCTAGTTATTGGTGGAATGGAGATAAGTACTTGGGTCCTGCAGTACTAATGCAGGTAAATCTATATTTACTGCTTAATGGAAACAAACATACACTTTGAATGTTCTTTAGTGAGTATTGAGGTCTGATATTCTTAGTTTGTCTGTCTAAAATTTTGGATTTTAAATCAAATTAAGATATAAGAAATAGGACTATGACATATCTAGGTAAGCCTCTGCCATCTCAATATCACAACTGACTTTGTGCCTTTCTCCAATCGCCATAAATATTGCTCCCTTTCTCAGCCTTAAAGTTGACCACAAAATTATCTCTACATCAAGACTGTGAATGAGGAAAGATTGATAACCTTAAGTAAATATTTTTCTCCCTATTTGAAAGGCTGACTCTTTGGGCTAATACAGTGCCCCTTAGCTCTAGGCTTCCCAGCTACATGGAACAATCTCTTGCTATTTGTGCATTCTTACGAGATAACCTCGCACACTTTTCAATGCCTGTGAGCGTAGCACAACCCTTATTTCTGTAATCAATCAAGTGAAATTATACTGCTGTAACTTCCAGATATTTCTCTTGCTGTAGAGATCAAACCCCTCACACCTTGTTGTTACTGTAGTCACTTGATTTTAGGGCATTTGACAATATTCTGCACCATCATTGAGCCTTTTGTTTGTGTTTCTGTTTCAGGCATATCGATGGATGATTGACTCCAGGGATGATTTCACAGAGGAACGCCTAGCTCAGCTACAAGATCCTTTCTCCCTCTATCGTTGCCACACTATAATGAATTGCACAAGGACCTGTCCAAAGGTATATAATTATGCAACCACAAGCTAGGTAGTTTGGATGACTAGACATCACTGCAGATGTTTGGAATATAATAAAGAATTTCTTAATTTGATTTTTTAAATTTGGAGATCGAGCATCGTAACAGGTCCTTCCAGTTTCACCCCATGTGGCAAATCAACCTACCAACCTGTACATTTTTTGGAATGAAGAGGAAGTCCACGCAGTCATGGGGAGAATGTGCAAACTCCTTACAGACAGTGGTGGGAATTGAACCGGGCTTGCAGTTTGCTAGCTCCTATGCTGTCCATTATTTCTTCAGAAACAATTTGGTATCTAAAGTTAAATTTTAATTCTATGCTCTAACACATTTTTGAGGGGTTTTTTTTGGAAGAAAGGCACAGTCTGAGATCTAGATTACTGGCAGAGTAAAGAATGTGGGTGTGAAGTGCCAAATTCTGTAACATTTGAAAGTGTTGGGGTTGGATGTAATGAGAATGTTAATCAAATTGATATCAGGACTGTAATCCAGCTGAGGTCTACAAGCACATGACTGTTACATTTCAGTATAAATAACACAAGTTTGAAGGTACTTAAGAAGTTCATGGAATCAGCCAGAGTTGATTTTAAATTAAATTAACAGCATGGATGAGAGTTCAAGCAACTTTGGAAGATGAGTTGAATGATTAAGATGCAATAAGTTGCTAAGAAGGAACACAGTTCACACTAAGATGTACATATTATTCCAAAATTATGAGCAAACCTTAATTATCAGAATTTAGAAAGCAAAAAAAAAGCTACTGATTTGAAATGGAAAATGTTTGAAATACTCAAGTTTGGCAGCTTCTAATAAGAGAAAATTAATTGATATTTCAGCTAGATAATATTTCATCAGAACTATACATGGTATTTAAGTATAGATTCTTGGAAGAAAGAAATCTATGGTTGTATTCCATTAGAAAAAATTACTTATAATTTAAGAGATAAATATGAAACATTTTTGAAAATTTGGAGCCCTTATTTACAAAAGACAGGATTAAATATATAGATGCTTTTAAGATGAAACAATTGGTTACTAGGGGAAAGAAATAAATATACATATTAAAATTATTACGAACTCCATGGAGCATGTGGAGATCTTCCAACCACCAGGCATTCTTTCTTTCTTTCTTTCTTTCTTTCTTTCTTTCTTTCTTTTTTTTTTTCTAAGGGGTAGTTAGGGGGGAGGGGTTAAGGGGAGGGGGTATGGGTTATATACATTGTTTTTTTCATACTTTGTAATCATTTAAAAATGCAATAAAAAATTATTTTAAAAAAAAAATAATATATCCAGTTAATAAATTGACAAAGATGATTAAAAAAAAAAAAAAAAAAGAACTATACATGGTTAGAAACCAAGCCTATTTTAACTTGTAGAAAAAAAACACAAAAGAAATGACAGTTATCAGAGGGAGACTGAGAATAATTGAATGATGGATAAAGGATTGTTAGTTACATCTGATCTGGTGGAGATAATAAAAGGGACATTTTCAGTTTTTAACAGGAAGGTAGGTTTGTCTTTACCACCTTTTGTACACATTGATTCCCTTATAACTTCATTATGAAACATGAACTTTTTATTTGAGTTGAATAAATGCTTCTTTCCTTTCAGGGTCTGAATCCTGGCCTAGCAATTGCTGAGATAAAGAAGATGATGGCATCATATAAAGCAAAAGCTTCAGCAGCATAGGAAAGTGTATGTGAAGTTATCTATATGCTGTAATTATTTGTAAATCTGAAGTGTCAAATAAATCAATAGTGATTTTAACAGTAGGTGATAATTGCTTATCTATAAACTCTCCATTAGATTTAGACATTAAACTTCCACCTTTCCTAGTTTTCGTTGTGTTAAACCATTGCTAGTGAAATTACATGATCTCAATCAAAGTATGGTTAGAGATTTGCACAAGTGTAGGTTGTTCAATATACTGTACACACAGCAGTGAAAGTGGGCAATGGCTATTTTAGGAATTTGCAGTGATGGGATGAAAAGCATGCAAGTGTGCAGTTGTGATTTTCAATGACATAGCTGAAGCACAGAAATAAAATCTTTATATGCTCTACAGTCAAACATTTCCATGACATTTTGTAAAAGTGGCACAGCAAAATGTAACAGCACTTGTTCTGTAAACTATACATAATGTCCATGTTATAAAAATCAATACAAAATTAGATTTACAATTTAAAAATATTCTACACAAATTAGCCTAGATAAAATATGAAGGAAGTAGATAAAAACTGTTCTCAAAAAAGTATGTCTTAAAATCAGACACTTGCGCATGCCATCCGGTCCTAACTGGGCTGCATTAAAAAGGACAAATTAACACACACATACCAGATTTGAAAGAACACAAGGTGCTGAAGGAACTTTGCAAGTCAGGTAGCAGCTATGGAGGGAGATAAATAGTTGTCATTTTGGGCTGTGACCCTTTATCAAGACTGAAGGGTCTTAGACTGAAATGTTAACTGTTTATTGCCCACCACTGAAACTGCTGACTTACTGAATTTCTCCAGCATTGTATATTTCTCAAGCTTTCCCCAGTATATGAAGAATCTCATGTTCAAATTTGGAATTAACTGATCCAATTTTTTTCAATCAAATAGTCAATTCTCTTATGAATACACTAGCGAGGAAAGGAAGAAACCAAACTGCTCTTCTGCTTCATAAAGAATTGCAACTTCCAGCAATCACAATCAATTTCATGGAAAAGGAATTTTTAAATTCATGGATGATGATTGAAAAATGAATTATGGCAATCGCTCATATCTTGGCAAATTGAAACATAAAATATAAATTTCAGCTTTATTTGGACCAATTTGCAGCAATTATAAGCACAGCTTAAGGCTGTTTTCAGCACTATACACTTTCTCTAAGCAAAAAGCACATTGCTTTTTGCAGAAGGCATTGTTCATCCTCAGAGATCAGGAACCAAATATTAGCCAGACCAAGGTTCAATCTCTGGCAATGGTGGTAAACATAATTGGCCTTAGTAAACTGGGCTATAAGAGGAAAAATATTACACATTGTTCCAATTCATTTAAAAGTGCACAATGGATTAAGTAGACAAAAGCCAGGTTAAAATGCGATCCAGCCTGCTTTCTTCTGTGGATCCATAAACATAGCCTCATTTAACTGTTCAGCACAAGGGCTACCAGCACCCATGGAAATAAAGTTATAGGTAAAAGGAATTATCTTCCTAAACCCTTTAAAACATGCAAAGACAAATTGATGAAATCCCAGACTGATCTAGACCTAGATTCATCAATGTAACTTTGCTGATTTTCAAAAGACAATAAAAAGTGTTCACTGCTTCTCCTCCTCTCTCTCTCATCTGCCTATCTACATATACGCACATACATTGATCCCAAGTTAAAGTTCTCTACCAGGCTTCAATTAAAAAATCTTTGGAAAATATAGTGTTCAATAAATAATAATATGTTACTAGAAAAAACGTTAAGAATTTCCTCCAACCAGGAAACCAAGAATGATTTTCTTCAGTAACAGAACATTTGATTTCATTGACAACAAACTCATGTATAAGTTGGCAGAGTATACCTTAATCTTATGCAAAAGGAGACATGGTAATGGTCAAAGGGCAAATTCTAATCTGCTTATAACTTTACAAATATTGTCCCCAAGTTTTTTTTGGGGGGATGGGGAGTTTGTGGTGAAGATTTATATCCAGCTGCATATTCTTGCATCATTGGATGCACATGCAAAGTTCTTAGCATCCCTGGTGGATTTCAGGTAGTATATTTTTGGTTTTAAAACTGGCCTTTATCCCGTTGCCCATTTCCATGCAGGTGTCATTCAAGATCAATGATATTCCTTGATTCAGCATATATAATTTCATTAAGAGGAGGCCATGCTAAATTGTAGCAAAGTTCTTTCTCAAGCTTTTTATACAACTTTTTGGATGATTTCTTCTTGCACAATGGCCTTTTGCACATGTTAAGAAATCCATTATCTATAGCCATCTGAAAAAGTAGAAAAAGGATACAGATAAATGATAGGATCTGTAGTTGGGATTTGTACTCATCTTCAATCGATCATTAACTGGCTCAAAAAAGATAGCTATAGAGTGTACCAACAATAGTGCAATATGCAACTATTAGTAATGATCTACCCTCAGTTACTATCTGCAGAAAAAGTATGCACATAAAAGGACTAGCTATATCCCCAAGAAGAGTGGAGTGGGCTCGAGTTGTCTTGGTCAGATGAAAAATATGATGACTTATTAGACACCTAGAAGTGTGTAGTTTACTGAAAGCAGCGTCACAGGGAGATAGGGTGGTGAAGGTGTTTGGCATGCTGGTCTTCATTAGTAAGGGCAATGAGTATAGTTAAGTTGCAGTTACATAAGATATTGGTGAGGCCACACTTGGGAATATTGTGTGCAGTTTGGTCACTTATTTAGAAAGAGTGCAAAAAAGATTTACCAGTACTTGGGGGCCTAAGTTAAAAGCAGAGGTTACATAGACTAGGACTTTATTCCCTGGAGTGCAAGAGATTGGTGACCGGATAGAGGTATGCAAAAGCTTGAGGGGCACAGACAGGGTGAAAGCACAGTCTTTTTCCAGTGAGGAGATGCTATAAATAAGAGGGCATATGCTGAAGATAAAGGAGTGCGATATTTACAAGTGACACCAGGGCAGCTTCTTGACACAAAGGGTGGCATGTACTTGGAACAAGCTTCCAGAAATGGTGGTGTATGTTGCTAAAGCAGAAGAATGAGAGGTTGTATCTTCTGCAGGTTATATTCAGCTAAGATTTCTCAACTTCTATCTAGACTCAACAAAAATGGGGCTAAAATGTGAAGCATTTTGAGTTATTTCTTACCTCAAATAGAAAGGAGAGGAAGAATTGCAATGCCGCCAACCCCAGCAACAGCAATTTAAATTTTATATCACTGATGAACATCAGTTGCAGAATTTTTCGGATGAACTGAAGTGGGTAAACTGTCAAAAGTATCATTATTGTGTAGAGCACAACCAATGCAATCAGGAACAGTACTGAAAAAGAAACAGAATCCAGTCAAACATCCTTTGAAAACAGCACTCTGTACTTCCAAAGACTACAGCAATTGAAATACAATCATTTTAGCTGGTGTGAATGTGAGGGTCTGAGTAGTAAAATTCTTAAACCAAGCATTGCAACTCAAGCCCATACCACATGGGGAGAAAAATTCATGAGGAGACTCAACTAAAATTGAGTTAGTTTTATGTTAACATTAAGTGTATCACAGCTCAATTTAAATCCTGCCCCTTGTGCTAAATATTTGCCACAGAATCAGCAATCCTAATCATGTCATGTAGTATTAATTCCTTTGAGGGGGGTGCTACAAACTGCTTTGTGCAACAAAATTGAACCTTACAGATCCATTGGAAATGACACAGACCTTTAAGTCAGATGCCACGTACCATTTGTACCACAATCAAAGGAAAAACTTAACTATATATAATTCAGCATTTTTAAACATGAAGATCATAAACTGCGAACATTATAAGGCTAACAATGCAGATATAGGGCAAAGGGAGGGAAGCATTTGTGATAAATAAAAGAATGTGTACCAACCATAAAATTTCTAGCAATTGGATAAAATCTGTTCTTCCTGTAAAGTCCAACTCATTTGGAAATTCTACTCTCCATATAAACCATTTAAATCCCTCAAGTCCAGAAAGAATGAGAATCACCTCAGTTTGAATTTTGAAGTAGCAAGCGAGAGAGCGACTTCTTGCAGGGCAGGAGCCATTTGACAACTGCAAGTCTTGTTGGAAGACTCATTGTTTAAAGTAGCAAGTGAGAGCGACTTCTTGTACAGCCATTTGAAGACTGCAAGTCTCATTGCGAATGAGTCTTATATGAGCCAATTAAAAAGAAGAGGTGCAAGTGGTATGGTACTGTTGGGAGTGGGCCAGTGTTATGGTATTCTGGCTTTGGCTTAACAGTTATGGGTACACAGACACTGGCTCTAAGTTTTTTTTTCTCTGTTAGTACATAGCTCGGGTGTCTAGGGAGGGGTAGCACCTCTGATGAGGGCTCCTGCCATGCCCTTTTTCAGGGCGGCTCGTCCACCTTTGACCCACCTGGCGCTCAGCTCTCACCTGTGACTCCAAGTAGGTGTAACACACGCAGCGGTCACACGCCAGTAAACCGTCTCGGCAGATGGGCCAAACCAGGTGAGGGTAGCCGACGGGTCTTTGACCCTCGGTGAGGTAGGGGATCTGCCTGTCCCAACATGTGAAGTCTGGCCCTGACGGATTGAGCGGAGGAGACCGATTAATGGTCCAACGGTCAAGAAGGCAGGCCAGTAGGCGTTTGTGGAGCGCTAAGAGCACGACAAGGCACTTAGACGTCCTGGTCATCCACTACAAAAGGTGGTGATCACTGTAAACTCACCTGGCAGAAGGCAAAGGCAAATCACCACTGGAACCTGCCTGGTACGATTTCCCAATACTTCAGAGCAGCATGGAGGGAAATCGTCCGCCAACTGGAAATTCCAGATGCGATCTAACAATGAGTACATAGCTAGTGCACTGAGAATGGGCCTACATTTTGTGGTGAGTTCCTTGAATGAGATTTGGGAACTAATCTATGTCTATGTCTGCATGAAATGCACCAAACTGCAGCTGCTTACAGACCATGTTAAGGATGGCCTGGCTCTGTGGCTCAGAAAAGAAGTGGGAGAAGAGGTGACACACAAAATGCTGGAGGAACTCAGGCGGCCAGGCAGCAAGCATCTATGGAAAAAAGTACAGTCGACGTTTCGGGCCGAAACCCTTCGGCAGGACGATCCTGCTGAGTTCCACCAGCATTTTATGTGTGTTGCTCAGGTTTTCTCTTGTTTGGGAGAAGAGGTGAGCTGTAGTGATAGGGGATTGTTGGTTAGGGTTCTGTGGACGAGAATGAGATTCCCAGATGGCTTGTTGCCTCCAGGAGTTATGCACATCTCAAATTGAACCCACAGCATTCCTAAGTGGGAGAGTGAGCAGCCAGAAGTTGTGGCCCACTTTGGTACCAATAACATGGGTAGGATGGGTGATTAGGTACTGCAAAGTGATTTCAGGGAGTTAGGAGCTAAGTTAAAGGACAGGACCTCCAGGGTTGTGATCTTAAGACTGCCACCTGTGCCACGTGCTACTGAGGGCAGAAATAGAAAGATTATAAAGTTTATCACATGGGTAACGTATTGGTGCAGGAGGGAGAGCTTTGGATTTTTGGACCATTAGGCTCTCTTCCAGGGAAGGGATGGTTTGCACCTGACTTGAGGGGGACTGATAACCAAGCGGGAAGGTTGGCTAGTACTGAATGGGGGAGGGGGGCCTTAAACTAGAGTTACAGAGGAATGGGAACCAGAGCGCCAGAACAGATAGTGCAGTGGTTGTGGAGATAGATGTTGTTAAGCCAACATACAAAGTCATGAATCAAAAGGTTGAGCATGGTGGGTTTAATGTTCAAGCTGCACATATTTCAGTGCAAGGAGTATTGTAGGAAAGGCCAATGAGCTTAGGGCATGGATCAATAAGGGGTATTATGACATCGTAGCCATTATTGAGACTTGGTTGCAAGAAGGGCAGGACTGGCACCTCAATATTCCGGGGTGGTCCATTGTTTTAGACCTGATAGAGCAAGAGGGATTAAAGGAGGAGGGGTGGCATTACTAGCCAGGGAAAACAAGGCAGTACTGAGACTAATCACGACAGACTGGAGAGCTCATCTAGTGAGGCTTTATAGGTAGAACTGAGGAATAAAGTTATGAACACGTGAATGGGATTATATTATAGGCTAGCCAACTGACCACAAGATTTTGAAGAGTAAAATTTGTAGGATTGCAGACTGTTGCAAGAAACATAAGGTTGTGATAGTAGGTGATTTTAACTTTCCACATATTGACTGGGACTCTGTAAAAATCCTGGATGGGAAAGAGTTTGTCAAATGTGTTCAGGAAAGTTGCTTTAATCAGTATACAGAAGTCCCAATTAATGAGAGTGTGCGATACTTGATCTGCTATTAGGGCAGGTGACAGCAGGGAAACACTTTGTACCTCCTGATCATAATGCTATTAGTTTCAACATAATAATGGGAAAGGATAGGTCCTGTGGATTGGGATGGGTTGTTTTCTGGCAAATGTGCACACGTTAAGTGAAATTTTGAGAGTACAAAGCTTGTATGCTCTTGACAGAATAAAAGGATAGGATAACAGGTCTAAGGAACCTTGGTTGGAGAATTATTGAGGCCCTGGTCAAGAAAAAGAAAGCTGCATAACAGGTACAGGCAGGTAGGAACAAGTGAGGTACTTGAGTATAAGAAATGCAAGAGAACATTTAAGGAAATCAGGAGGCCTATAAGAAGACATGAGGTTGTTCTAGCAGACAAGGTGAAGGAGAATCCCAAGGACTTATACAGCTATATTAAGAGCAAAACGATATCAAGGGACAAAATTGGTCCTCTGGAAGACCAGAGTGGTAATCTAAGCAGGAAGCTAAAAGAGATGGAGGAGATCTTAAATGGATTTTTTACATCTGTTTTTACTCAGGTTCAGCATCTGGGGGACAGTGATCACCGCTCCCTGACCTTTAGCATTATCATGGAAAAAGATAGAATCAGAGCGGACAGGAAAATTTTTAATTGGGGAAGGGCAAATTATGAGGTTAAAAGGCTAGAACTTGTGGGTGTGAACTGGGATGCTGTTTTTGCAGGGAAATATACTATGGACATGTGGTCGATGTTTAGGGATCTCTTGCAGGATGTTAGGGATAAATTTGTCCCGGTGAGGAAGATAAAGAATGGTAGGGTGAAGGAACCATGGGTGACAAGTGAAATGGAAAATCTAGTCAGGTGGAAGAAGGCAGCATACATGAGGTTTAGGAAGCAAGGATCAGATGGGTCTATTGAGGAATACAGGGTAGCAAGAAAGGAGCTTAAGGAGGGGCTGAGAAGAGCAAGAAAGGGACATGAAAAGGCCCTGGCGAGTAGGTAAAGGAAAACCCCAAGACATTCTTCAATAATGTGAAGAACAAAAGGATGACAGGAGTGAAGGTGGGACCGATTAGAGATAAAAGTGGGAAGATGTGCCTGGAGGCTGTGGAAGTGAGCGAGGTCCTCAATGAATACTTCTCCGGTATTCATCACTGAGAGGGAACTTGATGATGATGAAGACAATATGAGAGAGGTTGATGTTCTGGAGCATATTGATATTAAGGGAGAGGAGGTGTTGGAGTTGTTAAAATACATTAGGATGGATAAGTCCCCGGGGCCTGACGGAATATTCCCCAGGCTGCTCCACGAGGCAAGGGAAGAGATTGCTGAACCTCTGGCTAGGATCTTTATGTCCTCGTTGTCCATGGGAATGGTACCGGAGGACTGGAGGGAGGCGAATGTTGTCCCCTTGTTCAAAAAAGGTAGTAGGGATAGTCCAGGTAATTATAGACCAGTCAGCCTCATGTCTGTGGTGGGAAAGCTGTTGGAAAAGATTCTTAGAGATAGGATCTATGGGCATTTAGAGAATCATGGTCTGATCAGGGACAGTCAGCATGCCTTTGTGAAGGGCAGATCGTGTCTAACAAGCCTGATAAGAGTTCTTTGAGGAGTTGACCAGGCATATAGATGAGGGTAGTGCAGTGGATGTGATCTACATGGATTTTAGTAAGGCATTTGACAAGGTTCCACATGGTAGGCTTATTCAGAAAGTCAGAAGCATGGGATCCAGGGAAGTTTGGCCAGGTGGATTCAGAATTGGCTTGCCTGCAGAAGGCAGAGGGTCGTGGTGGAGGGAGTACATTCAGATTGGAGGGTTGTGACTAGTGGTGTCCCACAAGGATCTGTTCTGGGACCTCTACTTTTTGTGATTTTTATAACGAACTGGATGCGGGGGTAGAAGGGTGGGTTGGCAAGTTTGCGGACAACACAAAGGTTGGTGTTGTTGTGGATAGTGTAGAGGATTGTCGAAGATTATAGAGAGACATTGATAGGATGCAGAAGTGGGCTGAGAAGTGGCAAATGGAGTTTAACCCGGAGAAGTGTGAGGTGGTACACTTTGGAAGGACAAACTCCAAGGCAGAGTACAAAGTAAATGGCAGGATACTTGGTAGTGTGGAGGAACAGAGAGATCTGGGGGTACATGTCCACAGATCCCTGAAAGTTGCCTCACAGGTAGATAGGGTAGTTAAGAAAGCTTATGGGGTGTTAGCTTTCATAAGTCGAGGGATAGAGTTTAAGAGACGCGATGTAATGATGCAGCTCTATAAAACTCTAGTTAGGCCACACTTGGAGTACTGTGTCGGAGGTCTCAAGATGGCGCTTATGGAGTAAACCGCTTTTGGCTTTGCTCCAACCCTTTTACATCTTTTTAACCTACAAACACCCCTTAAATGATCTTTTTATACTTATTCTAAAGGGGTTTAAACATACAGAATTTTTCTTTTTAACTATTCGATCTATTTTCAACTCGCTGAAATGTCTAAAGCAAAAGAATCGAAACAGATGAAAGAACCGATAATTTTAGAAACTATTGTAAAGCTTATAGAAGATAAATTTGCAGGACTGGAGAGAAAAATAACTGAACAGCTTTTTGCGTTTGATGAGCGTTTAAAATCATTCGAAGGAGAACTTCAAACACTTACACTGGAATTACAAAAACAACAAGCAAGTATTTTGGTACTTGAAGAAGCCGCTCGCAAGAAAGAACATATTATCGAAACTTTGCAACAAGAGCAAGCTTCGACTTCTCAACAGATGGATCGTTATAAATCTAAAATTACTGATCTTGAAAATCGCTCTCGAAGACAAAATCTTCGGCTAATTGGGATTCCGGAAAAATTTGAGAGCGGTGATCTTACCGCTTTCTTTTCTAAACTTCTAATGGATGTCTTTGGTTCAGAAGTTCTGGACTCTCCTCCAATAATCGATCGTGCACACCGCTTCTCTCACTATCATTCTGATTCAGATAAATCACGACATGTAATTCTCTGGATCCATTACCCTCATACCAAAGAGCCTCTGATTCGGGTGGCTCGGAAAAAGGGTATGATTAACTTTCAAGAATTTAAATTTCATATTTTGGAAGATTATAGCCCTGAAGTTTTAAGGGCAAGAATGGCTTTTAGACCGGTTATGTCGAAATTTCACCAGAAAGGCTACAAGAAAGCGCTGTTATTTCCAGCACACCTGAGAGTTACTTCTGAAAATGGAACTGTTCGGCTGTTTAAATCTCCAGCGGACGCTCAAAGTTTTTTGGAACAATGACACTCTATCGGGTTGACTAATGTAATAATTAGTCTATAAATTTCAATCTCTTACAGAATGATGTTTTTTTTAGGTATGGCTGACATGTATTTTTTATATATTGTAAAAGTTCTCTTTTTTTTGGTTTATTCTGATTTTATTATTTTTTAATATTTTATTAATCTATTAACCTTGAAAATAACTGATTAGGGTTCTTTTTTTTAAGTTTGTATAAGCTTTTTTATATTTTTAACATTTAACTATTAAAATTTAAAAAAAATAATAATAAAATGGAGTTTCTTCTTCCCGACAGACTCTAGTGCTTGGAACGTCATATCCGTTTTGATGAGTTTGAAAGTTTTAAACTCTCATTTAAAATATTAATTTAGTATTATTTATTTATGGGTTTTATCAATGAATGCCAATGTTATTTTTGTGCAGCAGATTCATGTAAGGAAGGTGGATAGTCAACGTTTTTTTAGGTTTTGGAAGGACCAACAGTATCACGCAAATTCGCAAGCCAAAGTAAGAGGTGTTCCTATTTTTATAGACTCATCAACTTCTTTTATACATCATGAAACAATTTCAGACCCACAAGGTAGATTTTTGCTTATTACTGGTCTACTTTTTAATCAAAAAGTTGTTTTAGTTAATGTTTATGCTCCAAATACTGATTGTCCTGAATTTTTTAAATGCTTATTTACATCCTTTCTTAATCTGAATCAATATAGACTGATAATGGGTGGGGATTTTAACTGTTGTTTAAACCCTGTGATGGATAGATCCAAGCCCACCCAAACTCTTCCGAATAAATCGGCTTCTCTTATTAACTCTTTTATGATTGATTCAGCTATTTGTGAAATTTGGCGTTTTCTACACCCTAATGACAGAGTTTTCATACTTTTTCCATGATTATCATAATTACTCAAGAATTGATTACTTTTTCATTGATCACCATTTACTCACAGATGTTACTGATTGTAAATATGACTGTATTACCATATCTGATCATGCACCTCTGAAGTTATCTATTAAAATAACGGATTCATATATCAATGCTAAATTTTGGAGGTTTAATCCTATTTTATTGCAGGATTTAGACTTTGTTAACTTTATTAAACAACAAATTGATTTGTTTTTCTCAACAAATTCTACAGCAGAGATCTCTAGTGGAATTTTGTGGGATACTTTTAAAGCATATATTCGTGGACAGATTATTTCATATTCTGCTGGAGTTAGGAAACGAACTAATTCTAAAATATTAACATTAGTTGATAAAATCAAAGCAATTGTTAAGATTTATTCAATGACCTCTAGTAAAGAACTTTATAAAGAAAGAGTGGAACTTCAAATGGAACATAGTTTATTATTATCCTCTTCGATTGAAAGGCAGTTAATTAAATCAAAAACCCAATTCTATATGTATGGAGATAAGTCTGGTAAATTACTGGCTAATCAATTGAAAATTGTTTCGGATAAATGACAGATTACTAGGATTCGTAAACAAGATGGTACTCTGACGATCGACAAAGAGATAAATAGAGCCTTTCAAGATTTTTATAACTCCTTATATCAATCAGAATTCACCAAGGACTCTTCTATAATAAATTAATTTTTAAGGAAATTGAATATTCCAAAAGTAACTGTTGAGGATAACGTAATTTTAGATACACCTATTATGGAGTCTGAAATAGAAAAGGCTATTTTTTCAATGAATTCTGGTAAAGCTTCTGGTCCAGATGGTTTTCCCGTAGAATTTTTAAAAATCTTTTTCTTCTATATTTTCTCCTTGGCTTTGTAAAATTTTTAAAGATGCATTAAGTGTAGGTAAATTACCACAATCTTTTTATGAAGCTTCTATTTCTTTAATTCTTAAAAAAGATAAAGACCCTACTGAATGTGCATCCTATCGGCCTATATCCTTGTTAAATACGGATTTTTTCAGTAAAATTTTGGCTATTAGATTAGAAAATATATTACCTCGAATTATTTCTGAAGATCAGACTGGATTTATTAAAAATCGCTATTCATCTTTCAACATTAGAAAATTAATTAATATTATTTATACTTCATCTAAAATACCAGAATGTGTTATTTCTTTAGATGCTGAAAAAGCATTTGATAGAGTTGAATGGCCATATTTATTTACTACAATGCAACAATTTAATTTTAGTTCAAAATTTATATCATGGATTAAATTAATATACCATAAACCTTTAGCTTCGGTTTTTACCAATAATCAAATATCCCCTTTTTTTCAGCTATTTCGTGGTACAAGGCAAGGTTGCCCTTTAAGTCCTTTACTATTTGACATCGCTTTAGAACCGTTGGCTATAGCTATTCGTGAATCACCTAATATTCTGGGTATTACCCGTGGGGCGAGGACGTATGAAGTATCAGTATATGCTGATGATTTGTTATTATATATATCTGACCCTGAAAGATCTATCCCTGCTATTTCGTCTTTGCTTGCTCAATTTAGTAATTTTTCTGGTTATAAATTGAATTTTAACAAGAGTGAACTATTTCCATTAAATATGCAAGTTCCAATTTATAAACACTTACCATATAAAATTGTTACAGATTATTTTACTTACCTAGGTATCAAAATTACTAAAAAAACAAAGATTTATTTAAGGTTAACTTTTTACCTTTAATTGATCAAATTAAGCAACTTGCTATTAGGTGGTCTCCACTATCTTTGTCATTGGTTGGTAGAGTCAATGCTATTAAGATGATGATACTACCTAAATTCTTATATTTCTTTCAAGCATTACCAATTTTTATTCCTAAAGCTTTTTTTGATACTATTGACTCTAAAATATCTTCTTACTTGTGGCAGAACAAAAATCCTAGATTGGGTAAAAAATATTTACAGAAGCCTAAGAAGGAGGGCGGCTTGGCTTTACCAAACTTAAGATTTTACTATTGGGCAGTTAATATACGGTATTTAATATTCTGGACACAAGAATGGACTATAGCTACTTGCCACAATGGGTAAATTTGGAATGTAAATCTGTGCAAGATTTTTCACTGATTTCAATCTTAGGATCTTCACTTCCTTTCTCTTTATTCAAATTGAATAAACAGATAACTAATCCTATAGTCAGATATACATTACGAATTTGGTTTCAATTTCGTAAATTTTTTGGTTTGAATAAATTTATTTTATCATGTCCTATAATATCTAATTATTTTTTTTCAGCCTTCATCTATGGATCAAGCTTTCCTTTTATGGAAAACAAAAGGTATAACATGTTTTCGTGATCTGTTGCTGGATGATAACATTATGTCGTTTGAACAGCTATCTAATAAATATAATTTACCTAAAACCCATTTTTTTAGATATTTGCAAGTTAGAAATTTTTTGTATAATGAGTTAGTCTTTTTCGAAAGAATGTCCATTGGACATTACAGATAGAATTTTAGCCCTTAATCCTTATCAAAAAGGTTTAGTAGTCATCATTTATAAGATGATCATGAATTTACAGTTAGATGTATCAGAAAAAATTAAGGAATGGCAAGAAGAGTTGCATTGTCCTATATCTACTGAGCAATGGGAAAAAATTTTATTATTGGTAAATTCATCCTCTATTTGTGCTAAACATGCCCTAATACAATTTAAGGTTGTACATAGAGCTCATATGTCTAAGGATAAACTGGCTCGATTTTATTCTCATCTTAATTCAACCTGCGATAGATGTCATTCTGATGTTGCTTCATTGACTCATATGTTCTGGTCTTGTCCTTGTTTACAAAATTATTGGAAAGATATTTTCAGTATTATTTCAAGAGTTTTAAATATTAATTTCCAACCGCATCCTCTTACTGCAATTTGCGGTTTACCAATGATGGATAATAATCGTTTATCCGCTTCATCTCAACGAATGATTGCATTTGTTACATTAATGGCTAGAAGATCTATTTTATTGAATTGGAAAGAAATTAATCCTCCAACTGTATTTCAGTGGTTTTCTCAAACTATTTCTTGTTTGAGTTTAGAAAAAATTAGAAGTGTGGTTTTTGATCCTTCAGTTAAATTTGAAGAAACTTGGAGACCTTTTATTCAACATTTTCACATGAGTTGAATTGTCTTTTCCTAAACCTTACTTATATTATCCTTAATTATTTGGATGGAGGTTCGGAGTTATTGGCACTACTGTATATGTACTTAATATTATTCAATGGCCCATGTTGGTTAGTGTTTTTTTTTCTCTCTTTTTTTTTCTCTTTTTACTTCTTTGTTCATTAATGTTCTGAGTTTGAGAGGTTATATATTTTTATTATTATACATCTGAATGTCTATTTAAACTATTAATTATGTACTCTCAAACATTTTGTATTCCTGTTTCATTTATGTTTGTTTAAAACTAATAAAAAGATTTAAAAAGAAAGAAAGGAGTACTGTGTCCAGTTCTGGTTGCCTCACTATAGGAAGGATGTGGATGCATTGGAAAGGGTACAGTGGAGATTTACCAGGATGCTGCCTGGTTTAGAGAGTATGGATTATGATCAGAGATTAAGGGAGCTAGGGCTTTACTCTTTGGAGAGAAGGAGGATAAGACATGATAGAGGTGTACAAGATATTAAGAGGAATAGACAGAGTGGACAGCCAGCGCCTCTTCCCCAGGGCACCACTGCTCAGTACAAGAGGACATGGCTTTAAGGTAAGGGGAGGGAAGTTCAAGGGGGATACTAGAGGAAGATTTTTCACTCAGCGAGTGGTTGGTGTGTGGAATGCACTGCCTGAGTCGGTGGTGGAGGCAGATACACTAGTGAAGTTTAAGAGACTACTAGACAGGTATATCGAAGAATTTAAGGTGGGGGGTTATATGGGAAGCAAGGTTTGAGGGTTGGCACAACATTGTGGGCTGAAGGGCCTGTAATGTGCTGTACTATTCTATGTTCAGACAGTCTATAGAAGTGAGGCAAAGCAGTAATGAGGTCATGGACCCTATACAAATTACAAGAGGAGGGGATGTTTGCTGGCTTGAGGCAAATTAGGGTGGCTAAATCCCCAGGGCCTGACAAAATGTTCCCTAAAACCCAGTGGGAGGCTACTGCAAAAATTTCAGGGGCCCTAGCAGAGATACTTAAGACATCCTTAGCCAAGGGTGGGGTGACGGATAGCTAATGCTGGTGAGCCTGTAATTGGTCATGAGTAAATTATTGGAAGGTATTCTAAGAAACATGATATACTGGACCAGATATACAAGTATTCGGATAGACAGGGACTGATCAGGGATAGTCGACATGGCTTTGGTGTGGTAAGTCATGTCGAACCAATCTTTTAGAGATTTTCAAGGAAGTTACCAGGAAAGTTGATCGAGGCAAGGCAGTGGATGCTGTATACATGGACTTTGCAAGGGCCCTTGACAAAGTTCCACATGGGAGGTTGGTCAATAAGGTTCAGTCACTTGACATTCAAGATGAGATAGTAAACTGGAGTTGACACAGTGTATCCAGAGATACCGGCCACGTGACAGACGCACTGCCACCTGGCTGGTCGGAGGACACACCACATGCCAATCAACATTTGGTCCCTCCCAACTAATCAATGCACACCTAAATTATTGGTCACCTTAATTGGATTATCTCGCCCAGCCCCATGCTATAAAAGGTGAGACTTGTCCCTGGCTCGGTCTCTCTTACAGACCACCTCAGTGAAGGTAAGTGCATTGATTTATGTTTGGGAAGGTCTATCGTTTGTCCTGGTAAGGGAGCCACAGCTATCCAAGGTCAAGGGGGATAGCTGTTGTAGTGCTTTTCCCTTGTTCTTTGTTTATGTAACTGTACCCTGTCCCCACACCACTTCCTGTGTATTGTAGTTGCTTGTGTTGACCTGACTTCCCTTTAATAATAAATTCCTTATTATTAAAACTGTGTGTGTCCAGGCCTCTACTGTTAAGACTCAAAGAACCAGTTATATCCATCACAACACAAGGGCTCTGCGGAACAAATCAGACAGAGTGGCTGTAGATGGTTGCCTTTCTGACTGAAGACCAGTGACTAGTGGAGTGCCGCAAAGATCGGAGTTGGGTCCCCTGTTGTTTGTCATCTAGGTCAACGATTTGGATGAAAATGTGGTTAACTAGATCAATAAACTTGTGGATAACACCAAGGTGGGGTGTAGTGGATAGTGAGGAAGGCTATCAAAGCTTGCAGTGGGATCTGGACCAGCTGGAAAAATGGCAGGTAGAATTGTAATGTACACAAGTGTGAAGTGCTGCACTTTGGGAGTACCAACCAGTGTAGGTCTTACACAGTGAATGGTAGGGTACTGAGAAGTGTGGTACAATGGAGGAATCTGGGAGTAGAGATTCATAATTCGTTGAAAATAGTGCACAGGTAGATAAGGTCACAAAGAAAGTTTTTGGCACATTGGCCTTCATAAATCAATGTACTGAGTACAAGATTAGGATGATATGTTGAAATTGTATGAAACGTTGGTAAGGCTTAATTTGGAGCATTGTGTGCAGTTTTAGTCACCAACCTACAGGGAAGATGTAAATGAGAGAAAATTGACAAGAATGTTGTCAGGCCTTGAGGACCTGAGTTATAGGGAAAGGTTGAATAGGCTAGGACTTTCTTCCCTAGAACGTAGAAGGCTGAGGGGAGATTTGATAGAGGTATATAAAATTATAAGGAATATAGATAAAGTAAATGCAAGCAGGCTTTTTCCACTGAGGTTGAGTAAAACTATAACTGGACGTCATGGGTTAAGGATGAAAGGTGAAATGTTTATTGGGAATATGAGAGGGACTTCACTCAAGAGGGTGGTGAGAGTGTGGAACGACTGGTGGATGCAGGGTCAATTTCAACATTCAAGAGAAATTTGGATGGGCACATAAATGAGAGAGGAATGAAGGGCTACAGTCCGGGTGCAGATCAATGAACTCAGAAAGATTAATGGTTTGGCATAGACTAGATAAGCCAAAGGGCCTGTGCCTGTGCTGTAGTGGTCTATGACTCTATTGCTTGGTGTCTCAGTGGATGACATCTACAATCATACCCACCTGGCCGTTCAGTATTTGCAAGATTTCTGGCCTCAACCATAACTAACTCCTGAGAGAGTTTCAAGTAATCCTTGTAACATATAATAATGATATATCATAAATAGATGCTATTCCCATTGGAGTAAAATTCCTGTAGCATGTACAGTCTATCCTGAGGCACAGCCAACAACAGAGATAGAAGTAAATCCATCTACTATTAGCTCTCGTAAATTGTCATTGGGCTTAGATGGAGAATGAGACAGCATTGCATCAGAATCTAAAGTGACTCAGCTGGGAAAAATTGCCTTCCAGCAGAAATTATTGGATAGCATTGGGAGCTGAAGTCTTAGATAGTTTCTTCACAATGTAGTTGATGAAACTCTTAGGGGGGTGGAGTTTCAAGATGGCGACGTAAGCATCTGCCTTTTAGGCGCTCTTTATTTTTTTAACTATAATCACCCTTTAATTAGACCTTTTCGAACTTAATCATATGAGTTGCTACCTTTGATTGACCCTTTTTTCCTAAAATAATAGTTGATCTAATCTTGTCAAACCTAAAATGGCTACAAGTAAGAAATCGGCTAAGGATCCTGTATCCATCGACGCAATTGTTGGTCTTTTGGACACTAAACTGGATGTTAAATTTGCGGCTATGGAAAGTAAATTGGACAATAAACTGGATGCTAAATTTGCGGCTCTGGAAGGCAGACTAGAAGGTAAATTGGACAGTAAACTGTTAAGTTTGGAAAGGAGGATTACTTCGAAAATATCCGATCTTGAAGGAGTTGTTAAATCGCTTGAAACTAAGTTTCAGTCGCAGGCGTTAGAGGTTCAACAGCATGGAAATAAGATCACGACTCTTGAACAATCAATTTGTGAAAAAGCACGTACAATTGAAGTGTTAGAGAAGAAGATAGAGTCGACTGCTAAAACTTTAGATCAGTACAAGTTTAAAATTACTGATCTTGAAAATCGTTCTCGCAGACAGAATTTGCGCATCATCGGAATTCCCGAAAAAGTTGAGTCCGGTGATTTAACTGAATTTTTCTCTAAATTACTGTGGGAAATTTTCGGTGGTGAAGGTTTGAAAAATGAACCTGTTATTGACCGCGCTCATAGAGTTGCGAGGTTTTCGTCTGTGTCTGATAAACCACGAGCGGTGATTGTTCGCCTTCATTATCCTCGTGAGAAAGAGCTTCTAATTCGATTAGCTCGTAAAAAAGGTATGATCTCCTACAGAAATTATTCATTTCGAATAGTTGAAGACTACTCGTATGAAGTAATGAAAGCCAGGATCGCTTTTAAACCAGTGATGGCAGAGATTCATTCGATTGGATTTAAACAAGCTTTAATGTATCCAGCGAAGCTTAGAATGGTGCTGCCCGACAACAGTCTACACTTTTTTAACACTCCTGAAGAAGCGAAGAAATTTGTTGAAGAATATCGATCCTCTAGTGCAACTTGAACTATGAGTTACATTGAAGATTTTTTTTTGGAGAGAGGATGTCATTTCATTTTAAGTTTTAACCCTGGAAGTTGGGTTATAACTTTTTATTTTGAACTATGGGTCTGGGTCTTTTTTTTACTACTATTATTATTGCTTATAGATGCTGTTTTAATTTTTATAATATCCTTTTTTTATATACGTTTGTATTTTGTAATAATGAATTATTTTTTTTTCAAAATGTCGTTTCTTCTTCCCATAAGTCTTTACTTTTTATAAGCGTTTATTTGCTTGCCTGTATTTAGAAATGGAACAAAGGTTTTGAATTCTTTTTCTTTAGTTTTTTTTTAAATATGTTGTAGTGTCTATTAAATCTTTTTTTTTAAAAAAAAAATTCTATTTTGATAACTTTTTTACTATATTTTCTTATTAGATTGCTGAATTTATATTCATATTTTGTAATATGGCTTTCTCAAAATGTCGTTTCTTCTTCCCATAAGTCTTGGCTTGTGAAACGTCATCTTTGTATCTGAATATGGAATTTCTTTTTTAAAGGTGTATCACATTTTTAAACTTTAATGTGCATTTTTTTTTATTAATGATCTTTCTGGTTTTACTATTTTAGTTTTTTTTTGATTTGTCTGATATGGGTGTGTATGTGTATGTGTATATATATATATATATATATATATATATGTAGGTATATATATATATATATTTTTTTTTTTTTGCAACTCTATATTTTAATTGGGGTGTTATATGGTTTTTTCTTAAAAAATTTTCTTATGGAGCTGCCATCTTGAAATGGGGGTAATATTAGTATTAGTTTATGCGCCTGCCGCTTGGCTTTCTTTCAAAGGGTGGGGGGAGGGGGGAGGGATCTTTTTTCATGCTTTTGCTTTTTATTTTTTTGCTTTTAGTTTATGGGCTGACTTTAAATTGTTAATATTGTTGAGGTGTCAGGATCTCCGGTTGCTCCTGAATCAATTTTCCTTCTTCCTAAATTGTGGGTTATGTGTCTTTTTAACCTTTTATGATACACACAATTAATATTGGTATGATGGATAAATCTATTAACTTTATCTCGTGGAATACTAATGGTTTAAATCATCCGATTAAACGTAAAAAAATATTTAAAGTATTCCATAGATTGAACGCTAATATTATTTTTGCACAGGAGACCCACATTAGGAGGGAGGATAATCAACGTTTTTTTAGGTTCTGGAAAGGTCAACAATTTCACTCAAATTGTACCGCTAAAATTAGGGGTGTGTCTATTTTTATAGACGCCTCAATTTCGTTTACACATTATGAAATTATTTCTGATCCACAGGGTAGATTTTTGTTGATAACTGGTTCACTTTTTAATCGGAAAGTTGTTTTAGTTAATATTTATGCTCCAAACTTTGATTGTCCTGAATTTTTTAAACGTTTATTTACTTCTCTTCCTAATTTGAATGAATATATGTTGATTATGGGTGGAGACTTTAATTGTTGTTTGAATCCTTCGATGGATAGATCTAAACCTATTCGAACTCTTCCGAATAGATCAGCTTTACTTATTAATTCTTTTATGGTTGATTCTGGAATTACTGAAATATGGCGGTTTTTGAACCCTAAAGGTAAAGAATTTTCATTTTTTTCACATGTATATCATAGTTATTCTAGAATTGATTACTTTCTTATTGATCATCGTTTATTAACAGATGTTATTGATTGTAAATACGATTCTATTGCTATTTCGGATCATGCGCCTTTGAAGTTATCTATCAAGATTTCGGATTCTTCTATCAATACTAGATCTTGGAGACTTAATGCTACTTTACTTCAAGATCTAGAATTTATTACCATAAAACAACAAATTGACTTATTTTTTTCAACAAACTATAATGAAGAGATTGATAAAGGAATACTTTGGGACTCTTTCAAGGCTTTTATTCGTGGACAAATTATTTCATATTCCGCTGGTAAAAGAAAACAAAGATATTCAGATATAGCTTTATTGGTGGATAAAATTAAAGAAATTGATAAGATTTATTCCGTTACTCCTACCAAAGAACTTTATAAGAAGAGAGTTGAGCTTCAAATGGAACATAGTTTATTATTATCTTCTTCAATTGAGAATCAATTAATTAAGACTAGGGCTCAATTTTATATTCATAGTGATCGAACTGGTAAATTGTTAGCTAATCAATTAAAAGCTATTTCGACTAAGCGACAAATTATTAAAATTCGTAAACAAGACGGTAATTTAACTACTGATTATAAAGAAATCAATAACACTTTTCAAGATTTTTATAAATCTTTATATCAATCAGAATTTGACGGTGACCGGTTTACGATGGATAATTTTTTTAATAATTTGAATATTTCTAAACTGATAGATGAAGATTGTAGCTTGCTTGATGCTCCTATTTCTATGGATGAAATAAGAGAGGCTATCTCATCAATGAATTCAGGGAAAGCTCCTGGTCCTGATGGTTTTATTGTAGAATTTTTTAAAACTTTTTCTTTATTGCTTTCTCCTTGGCTATGTGAAATCTTTAATGATGCGTTTGTTAAGAAGAGATTACCTCAATCGTTTTATGAAGCTACTATCTCTTTAATTCTTAAAAAAGATAAAGATCCTACCTTATGTGCATCTTATCGCCCTATATCATTATTAAATGTAGACTCTAAGATTCTTACAAAAATTTTAGCCATTAGATTAGAAAAGGTATTACCACAGATTATTTCAGAAGATCAAACTGGTTTTATTAGGAATCGATATTCCTTTTTTAATATTAGAAAATTGATTAACATAATTTATACTTCATCACCTACAACCCCAGAATGTGTTATCTCATTAGATGCTGAAAAAGCCTTTGATAGAGTTGAATGGACATATTTATTTAATGCATTGAGAAACTTTAATTTTAGTCCTAATTTTATATCATGGATTAAATTAATATATTATAAACCTGTTGCTTCTGTTCTTACAAATAATTATAGATCCTCTTTTTTTCAATTATCTCGTGGTACGAGACAAGGTTGTCCTTTAAGTCCTTTATTATTTAATATTGCATTAGAACCTTTAGCTATTGCTATTCGTGAGTCTCCTAATATTTTTGGTATTACCCGTAATGAGAAGTTATACAAATTATCGCTTTATGCTGATGATTTGTTGTTATATATTTCTAATCCTAGTAGGTCTATTCCTGCTATTTTATCCTTGTTGGCTCAATTTGGTAGTTTTTCTGGTTATAAGTTAAACTTAGATAAGAGTGAGTTATTCCCTTTAAACGCGCAAACTTTATTGAGTGATAGGATGCCATTTAAAGTTGTTACTGATAACTTTATCTATTTAGGTATAAAAATCACCAAGAAATATAAAGATTTATTTGGACTGAATTTTTTACCTATGCTTCATCAAATTCAGCAACTTACTACTAGATGGTCTCCCTTATTTTTATCATTAGTTGGTCGGATTAATGCTATTAAAATGATGATTTTACCGAAATTTTTATATTTATTCCAAGCTTTACCAATTTTTATTCCTAAATCTTTTTTTGATAATATTGATTCAAAGATTTCCTCATTTGTTTGGCAAAATAAAAATCCTAGGTTAAGCAAAAGGCAATTACAAAAGTCTAAAAAAGATGGTGGTCTAGCTTTACCTAACTTTAGATTTTATTATTGGGCGAATAATATTCGTAACCTAATGTACTGGAAACTAGATTTGGATTCACCTGTGTGCCCACAGTGGGTAAATTTGGAACGTAGTGAGGTTAAGGGATATTCTATATTTTCCGTTCTTGGTTCTTTTCTTCCTATTGATTTAGCCAAATTCAATAAACAGATATCTAACCCTGTTGTTAAACATACACTACGAATTTGGTTTCAATTTCGCAAATTCTTTAATCTGAAAAACTTTGCTCTGGACAGCCCTATTTTATGTAATTTTTTTTTCAAACCTTCATTGACAGATCAAGCTTTTAGTATATGGAAAAGGAAAGGTATAAAATGTTTTCGTGATCTTTTTTTTGAAGGTACTTTGATGTCTTTTGATCAACTATCCAACAAATTTGAATTACCTAAATCTAATTTTTTTAGATACTTACAAATTAGAAATTTCTTACATAAAATTCTTCCATCTTTTCCTAATTCAACTCCATCGGATTTTTCAGATTTGATTTTTACTTTTAATCCTTGTCAGAAGGGATTAGTAGCTTTTATTTATAACATGATTATGAAGATACAGCCAGAAATATCGGATAGAATTAGACAAGAATGGGAAAAAGAACTTCGATGTAATATATCAACAGATAAATGGGAAAAAATTTTACAAATGGTTAATTCCTCCTCTATTTGTGCTAAACATGCTTTAATACAATTTAAAATTGTACATAGAGCTTATATGTCTAAAGATAAACTTGCCCGATTTTATTCGCATATTAATCCTCAATGTGACAGATGTCACTTAGAAGTGGCTTCATTGACTCACATGTTTTGGACATGTCCCACTTTACATAACTATTGGAAGGACATTTTTGATGTCATTTCCTCAGTATGGAATATCGATTTACAACCCCATTTTATTACTGCAATTTTCGGTATACCAAATGAAGATGGCAATCAGCTTTCCCCTTCAATCAGACGAATGATTGCCTTTGTAACATTAATTGCCAGAAGGTCTATATTACAAAACTGGAAAGAAGTAAATCCTCCTACTACATTTCAGTGGTTCTCCCAAACTATTTCTTATCTGAGTTTGGAAAAAATCAGAAGCACTATCTTTGATTCTTCAATTAAATTTGAAGAAACCTGGGGACCATTTATTCGACACTTTCATATGAATTAATTTGGCTTATTTCAGATCCTTTTCTCTACTTATACTTGTTCAGGTATGGAGTTCTGGAGTTCTTTTCTTGACACCTTTATATATTTATAAAGTGCTATTATTGCCCATGTTAGTTTTAGTTTAGTATTTTTTTTCATTATATATTTTTTCTCATATATAATTTCAATTTTTTTTTCTTTTTTCGACGATTATTTTTGTTTTTCATATATATTTATATAGACTTGATTGATTTATGTACCTTTTGTTGATGGATGTTTTAATAGGATATTATTATCCTATTACTAATGTAATCTCAAGTTTATTGAATCTGTAATCTATTCATTATTTTGTGTTGTTTTTTTTTTATATATGAAATTTAATAAAAAGATTGAAAAAGAAAGAAAGAAACTCTTAGCGGATGATTGCTGAAAGGCTTAGGTTAACTATAGAACAGATTTAACCAAGGATCCTCAATTCAAATGGCTTGCTATGGCTGGCAGTAAGTAAGCCAGACTTGTTTGGGGAATCAGAAATACAAACATTTGTAATCCATTACAGCAGAGCAAATAGAAGAGTTAGAACTGAGATGGAATTTCTTTGTGGCTGAATTTCACAATGTTAATAAGTTAACTACAGTAAGTATTGCCATGAAAGGAAAATACTATCTATCACAAAGCTTATAAATCTTATAACAGGAAAATGCCTCAGAGGTACTGCAATATAATATAGGAAAGAACAGTTCATGAAAAAGTGCTGAATATAAAATGTTCTTCTTGTAATCTTTGCAGAACATAACATACATAAGGGATACATAACACACGTCTCTATTAAATATAGTAAAATATAAGGTACCATTCGAATACAGCGGCTTGCGAAAAGGTTGACCCTTGGACAATACTGTTGCCAGGATGAGATACTGGAATCCAGACACACAGAATAAAGCAGTGTTTTCATAGTTTGGTAGTTTGTTGACAGAGGAACTGTTGTTTGCAGGAACAAACCTTCAAAAACAGAAATCTGAAGCTGTTCACAGTGATAAGAAAAAGGCAATTAGCAACCTCCCTGACGTCTCTGCACCAATAAACAACCACAAAGGGTTAACATCTGAATTTTATTAATTCAACCCTAACCACTGGAAATTAGAATATGGACCCTCGCTACCATTCAGGGCCACAAACAGTCCTTCCAGGTGAGGCGACACCTCACCTGTGAGTCTGCTGGGGTCACCTCCTGTATCCGGTACTCCAGGTGTGGCCTCCGGTATATCAGTGAGACCTGACGTAGATTGGGAGACTGCTTTGCTGAACACCTACGCTCTTTCCGCCAGAAAAAGCAGGATCTCCTGGCCGCTCATTTCTATTCTATTTCCCATTTCGACATATCAGTCCACAGCCTCCTCTACTGCCATGATGAGGCCATGCTTAGGTTGGAGGAGCAACAAGTTATATTCCACCTGGGTAGCCTCCAACTTGATGGCATGAACATTCATTTCTTAAACTTCCGGTAACTGATCCCTATCTACTACACCATTTCCCATTCCCATTTCCCTTTCTCACTTATCTCCTTATTTGCCCTTCACTTCCCCATGGTGCTGCTCCCACTTCCCTTCCTTCCATGATCTTCTGTCCTCTCCCATCAGATTCCCCCTTCTCCAGCCCTTTCATCGTTTTCACCAATTGTCTTCCCAGTTCTTTGCTTCACCCCGCTCCCCCAGTTTCTCTATCACCTCCTACCCTGTACTTCTGCCTCCCCTCCTTCACCTTCTTACACTGAATTATTTCCAGTCCTGATGAAGGGTCTCGGCCCAAAAAGTTGACTATTTACTCTTTCTTATAGACGCTGTCTGGCCTGCTGATTTCCTCCAGCATTTTATGTGCATTAACTTGATTTCCAGCATCTGCAATTTCTCTCGTTTGTGATATGGACCACAGATTTTGTTACACATGGTAACCACTCCAGGAGCACAAAACTTGTGATAAGGTGAAATACAAATGGCCACGAGTTTTGGCTATGTGAAGACCTTTTACCTCCAGGAGTACAAATTAAACATTGAAAATAACTATGTTATTGAATCTGCTGCATTATTTTTTCCTGATTTTTCTCTTAGTACTGAAGGCTGACCGGCATGCAAGATCGATATAAGAAACAAGCCATTTGGCCAGGACTCTGATCCACCCCAATCCCATTTGTGTGCACTTGGGTCATAACCATCTAAACCTTTCCTTATACTTGTCCAAATGTTTTCTTAGATGTTGCAACTGTACCTCCCACTGTACCACTTCCACTGGTAGCTTTGCATGTACCCACCACTTCGTGTGTGGAAAAATTGCCCCTCGGATCTCTTTAAAATGTTTCCACTCAAACCTAGTTTTAAGTTCCTGTACCCTAAGAAAATAACGATGACAGCTGAACCTCACAAATTTATAAATTTCTATAAAGTCAGCTCTCAGCATTCTTCACTCCAGGGGCAACAGGCCCAGCTTATCCAGTCTGTCCTTAAAAACTCAAGACCTCAAGCCAGGAAACACCTTTGTGAATATTTTCTGCACCTTCCCGAGCTTACTATCGTGTAGTAACCAGAATGACATAAATTATCTCTGTGAAGTCTATCCTTTGGTTTGTATTATGAATTCCCAGCTCTTGCACTTAGTGCCATGGCCTGTGAAGTCAAGCATGCCTTGTTTTCGTACGTCTATGTTGTTGCTTTCAGTGAACTATGTACCAACATCTCAATACCATTCCTTGAACTTTTCAATTCACTGCGTATGTATTTGTCCAAGTTAAATTCCATTTGCTGATCCTTTTCCCACTTTCCCGGTTGATCAATTAGCCTTCTTCACTGTTCATATAGTGCCAATTTTTGTGTCATCTTCTAACTTACTAATTATGCCATCTATATTCTTATACAAATAACTATTACACATGACATCAGGTGACCCAACAGCACATCACTGGTCACAGGCCTCCAATTAGACCATCAACCCTCTACATCCACCCACTGTCTCCTGCCACCAAGCTAATATAAGAAAAGGGGCAAGTTAAGCAGTCAGATACAATGCAAGTTAGCTTTCCTGATCAGCCTACCTTGTCGCTGTACACATCTACTACCCTGCTCTGGTTAGGTCTCTTGCTCACTTCAAAAAAGCTATTATTTTTGTGAGACATTGTATCCCACACACAAACAGGCCTTTACAAATGCAAATAACTCCTGTCTCTCATAATCACTGCCCCGCCACCCTCTTCCTCCACACAGTCACACAGCCAGCTTTTCAACTTCACTCGCACTAGTAACACGCTGGCTCTGAACTTTTCCTATCTCACTTTTAATAGCCTCACAAAGATTTTACAACATTATAAAGGGCCCATGCATGTTGCTACCTCCATCATACTTCACAGTAGGGATGGCATTACCTGGCTGATGCACAGAATTAGATTTACATGATGTATACTGCTTAGTGTTGAGACCAAAAGTTGCATTTTGGTCTCATCCAACCACAAGATGAGTTTCTTTCTACCACTTCTTTACAGCATCTTCTAAGTGATGCTTTGCAAAGTCTTTACTGGAAAGGATATTTTAAAAGCAGTACCCATGGGTAAATCTTCTGGGGATGCTTTTCAGCAGCAGAGACTGGAAGTCTGGTCAGCAATGATGGAGAAGATGAATGCTACTAAATATAGAGAGATCAGGAATTACCTGCTAGCCTCTGCCAGGAAACTTAAACTGGGGGAGGAAGTTTGTCTTTCAGCAGAACAACGACCCAAAGCACACTGCCAGCGAAACCATGAAGTGGCTTCAAATGAAGAAAACTGATGTCCTTGAGTGCTGACCTTAACCCATTTGAACTTCTCTGGCAAGGCCTCAAGATTACCATCTATCATCATTCCCCAACTAACCAGGTGCAGCTTTAGCAAATTTGCAATGACAATTGGGCAAATTTTTCTCCATTGTATTGTGCAAAGCTAATAAAGAATTATCCAGAAAGACCACTGGCTGTACTAGCTGTGAGAGGTGGTTCAACTAAGTACTGAGCAAAGAGGGAACTGCTGATATTTCAATTTGAGTTTTTAGTTTCTCATGCTTTACAATTTTCTCTGATTTTTGGACTCTACTGTGGGGAATAAAAAGGAGCATGTGATTCAGAAATAAAAATTTTCAGTTAAATTGATGAAAATCCCTGGTTGTAATACTCATCTGTGTGAACAAAGGGTTGAGGGCTGAATACTTTTTCCAAGGCACTGTACATATTTCAATGGTCAGATAGACGGATCAACGGATAGGAGAAGAAAATCCTTTTCCCCCTTTGTTTCCCAGTTTTCTTCCTTCAAATCCAAAAGCTAGTGAAGGTTTCAATTTTCTTGCTATCACAGTAAATGCAGAATCCTTAATATACAAGTTAAAACAGTCAATGATAGCAAACTGCTAAGTTGGGGAAAGTCATGGGAAAGTCTGTCCCAGTTCTCTCCCAATATCTTGCAAACCCTCTGGTAGTTTTATAATCACCAGTGTCGCAATTGAGGATGACTTGTTTCTATTCGGGGTTGAGGTAGCTGCTGAGAAGAACGTGGAAATCGCATATGGGGGAAAGCTGTCCAAACTTTCTCCAACCAGCTTCTAACCTACTGTGAAAAGACTACTGAATGGACTCTTGAATGATAAGGTGGAATCTACTTTGTCAATGCCTTACACCATATAGTCTGCCTCTCCTGCACTTTCTAAAACTGTAATAAGTCTGAATTCTGTTGTTGCTCATTGCTTGTACCACCCTGATGTAATAATCTGTGAGCTTGGCATGCAAAACAATGTTTTTCACTGTACTTTGATAATAAACCAATTTGCCAATTGAAATTTACCAATTTATCTTATTATTTTCCTACCAATATACCAAGAATAGTTATGGAAGACAACATACAGATGTAAAACTTGAAGAATTCAGATGGTTATGGTTCAATCTATATATTGTTTTAAAGCAATTACTTTCTTTCATCCAGTAATTGTACAACTAGGGATGATGCGACGTGCTTACCAGCTCTGAGTAGTAGTGACTGTGTAGGTGAGGATCTGAATCAATATAACCAGTATGGTTTGTAGAAGCAGACTGCCCAGGATTGTAATGTTGATAAGACTCCCCACAGGTCGCTGCGCCACAAGCTCTTTTGCAGGCCCCGTTCGCCCCATGAGTATGGCCACAGTTGTAGTAATAACCAGGTCAAAATACAGATATTGCCAGTCTCCCAAGTTTGAGTTGATCTGCATCAAAAAGCATTTTAGAACAGTGAGGAACCTGTACTAATGAACTTCTAATTAGGTTGATAGGAGAAGGCTGGGAGACATTAAACGGAGTTTAAAAATAATAAAGAATAAAATCAAGCTACCTGGTCTCTGCCCTACCCTGAACTACATCGATCAGCATTTGAAATACCAAGTCAAGCGGCATCCACAAGAAGCACTGCCTCAAAGTGGGAACATCCATCATCAGGGATGCTCACCATCTGGGTTGTGTCCTCTTCCCGATGCTACTATGGAGCAGAAGGTTCAGAAATCTGAAGTCCTGCACCATCAGGAACAGCTACTTTCCTACAAGTATCAGATTCTGGAACTGACTTGCACAACTCGAACCCTAACTCAGTAACTGAACACTATGGATCACTTCTTGCACTACCATGGAATTGTCTCTGATTTTATTTTTTCCCCACAAATGTCTTTGCACAGTCCTTTTGTTCTCTTCACTTTCCTGAATAAATTATGCTCATAAAGAGTCTAGACAAAATTATTTGGTCTAAGATGGCATCCATGTGCAACCACAAAATGCATAAAAGCATAAGGAATAGGAGCAGGAGTAGGCCATCCGGCCCATCGAGCCTACCCTGTCAGTCAATAAGATCATGGCTGATCTGTCCATAAACTCAGCTCCATCTACCTGCCTTTTCCCCATAACCCTCAATTCCCTTACTATGTAAAAACCTATCTAACTGCTTCTTAAATATAGTTAGTGAGGAATTCTCAACTGCCTCCCTGGGCAGAGAATTCCACAGATTCACCACTCTCTGGGAAAAACAGTTTCTCCTCATCTCCATCCTAAATCCTCTCCCCTGAATCTTGAGGCAATGTCCCCTAGTTCTAGTCTCGCCTACCAATGGAAACAACATTCCTACTTCCAGCTTACCTAACCCTTACAAAATTTTGTATGTTTCTATAAGATCCCCTCTCATTCTTCTGAACTCCAGAGAGTATAGTCCCTGGCGAATCAATGTCTCCTCATAGGTTAATCCCTTCATCCCTGGAATCAACCTAGTGAACTTCCTTTGCACAGCCTCAGTATATCCTTCCTCAAGTATGGAGACCAGAACTGCACACAATACTCCAGGTGCGGCCTCACCAGTACCCTGTATAGTTGCAGCGTAACCTCCCTGCTCTTGAATTCACTCCCTCTGGCAATGAAGGCCAACGTTCTGTTTGCCTTCTTAATAACCTGTTGTACCTGCAAGTCAGCTTTTTGTGATTCATGAACAAGCACTCCCAAGTCCCTCTGCACAACAGCATGCTGCAATCTTTCACCATTTAAATAATAATCTGCACTTCTATTATTCCTTCCAAAGTGGATGATCCCGCATTTACCAATGTTGTATTCCATCTGCCAGACCTTGGCCCACTCACTTAACCTATCTATATCCCTCTGCAGACTCTCCACATCCTTTGTACAATTTGCTTTTCCACTCAGTTTAGTGTCATCAGCAAATTTTGCCCGTTACACTCAGTCAATCATCAATGTAAATGGTAAACAGCTGCAGGCCCAGCACCAACCCCTGCGGCACCCCACTCACCACTGACTGCCAACCGAAGAAACACCCATTTATACCAACTCTGTCTGCTATTGGTTAACCAATCCACTACCCATGCTAATACACTTCCTCTGACTCCATGCATCTGTATCTTATTTACAAATCACTTGTGTGGCACCTTATCAAATGCCTTCTGGAAATCCAGGTATATGACATCCACCTGTTCCCCTCTATCCACACTATCCACTACTCTATCCAGTAAGATTGTCAAACAGGACCTGCCCTTTCTGAATCCATGCTGCGTCTGTCTAATGGAACCACTCCTTACTAAATGCATGAACTTACTGTGTACAATATTAGCACCGAGACAAACTGGATCATGCTGTACATGGCCATGTATTTGAAAACTCCAAAGGATGTGATAAGAGAGGCTCGACCTTCCCTATAAAGAATGGAATATTTCTGTATTAAACTACAATTTAAAGAAGACCTTCAAAATGAATAGTCAGAAGAATACCCAAACAGAAAGAATGCAGGCAGTTATTTTACTCAACAGTACAGCTAAAGTGAAAGTCATACAATTAGCTTTAGTACTAAGTTATAGTCGCTAGTGCAATAATTATGTCTATGGCAACATCTCGCAATCTTCGTGACAGTTCCTATTCC
Source organism: Hypanus sabinus (assembly GCF_030144855.1). Taxonomy (NCBI): domain Eukaryota; kingdom Metazoa; phylum Chordata; class Chondrichthyes; order Myliobatiformes; family Dasyatidae; genus Hypanus; species Hypanus sabinus. The sequence goes on from NC_082732.1 coordinate 22,075,135, forward strand.
CAAAAAACCTTCCGTCACAATGAGCATCAAAGAACTCACCGAATTACCATCGGTACACACTTAATGTTGTCTATCTTTGAGGTGAAGGGAGATGCTACCGAAGCCTCAGACTCAGAGAGAGAGATTCCTGCATCTGCAGCTTTCAAAGCCCCACAGTCATTAGCTCCATCTCCGCACATTCCTACAGTGTACCTGAAGAAGGGTGAACACTAAATATTAACGTACAGCAGTTTTACATCCATCAAGCACACTAAAAAAAAAACAAAATGGGCCTTGATTGTAAATGCAACCACCTTGAATAATAGTGTTCAAGAAAGTTTAACCTGAACAAAATAACTGCTATAAAGCCAATACTTTGTGTATCACACATTATATATTCAAATACACTTCCAGAGAGTATGAATATCACAACATCCTAGAGCCATTAATGCCACTGTTTAGTGTTAGCTCACAAGTAATAAGAATGTCAGCTTACTCCAATTTCTGAAAGCTTTCCACCAGTTGTGTCTTTTGATTAGGAGCCATTCGAGCATAAACTGTGCCCCGAAGCAAGATCTGAAGAGGCAATTAAAATATGAAGTGGATTAAGATATGCCCTAATTAACCTGCTGTTCAAAGCTGAACTGATACTTTTCCTACTAGTCTGAAACGTATGGAGACTTAGTACTGTCAATATGAGATTGTGTCCATTTTCAAAGAGTATAGCTATTTCACATACTTTCTAATAATGCATCAGAGCTGTACCTGCACTATTTAAAACAAAAAGTTTCCATTAATATTACACAGGTTTTGTGTTATTCATCCAATCCTATTTAAAGTCATACCAAACTCTAACTGTTACAAAGCTTTGTACCCACCATGCCAACACAGCTATTTTCCCATAACCTACCTCTCAATCTACAAGTTGGCAGAATTACAAATTAGAGACCACAGTAAGGCATGTAATTCTTCAACCTAAACAAGCAATTGACAGGCAGTCAAAGATCAGGCTTGAACTCTCACCTTTTGTAGCAGATCTGGGAAATAATCATAAATCACTGCAAAAGATTTTCCACTTATTGCAAAGTGATAATAAGACTGCTCCAAAGAGTGGTTCCCCATTTCTTGCTGCGGCTGTTAAAATATAACAATGCATGGGTATATTTGAACTACAAGCACAACACAGATACATGCATAGTAGAGCCCATCCATTCCTTTCCACACCGGCCCCTCACCAACTCCCAAAGGATCTTGTTCGCATGTATTTTGTGTTTATTAGAAAGCAATAAAGACACTGGAAATCAGAAACACCAACAGAAAAGGCTGAAAGTACTCAGCAGATCTGGAAGCATCTGTGCCAGAGAAACTGAGGTGCTGTTTCAGATTGGCAAGCTTTCACCAGAACTGCTGCAAGTCTTCAAACATCTCAGCTCTTATATTTCTATCATTAAGTTCCAAGCATACCGCCCTATCTGTTCCTTCTCCTCGCCCCATGTTACTTGTTTACCTTGGTATCTCCTATCTGATATTTTTTTTTACCTTCCCTTTCCTCCATGGTCTTCTACCCTGTCCTATCAGATTCCCCCTTCTCCAGCCCTCTCTCTCTGTCCCCAATCAACTTCCCAGCTCTTTACTTTACCCCCTCTCCCAGTTTCACCTATCACCTACCACCCTGTTCCTCCGCTCCCCCCCCCACCACCTTCTTAGTCTGACTTCTTCCCACTATCTTCCCAGTCCTGATGAAGGACATCGGCCTGAAATGTCAATGGTTTATTCTTTTCCATCGAGGCTGCCTGGACTGCTGAGTTCCTCCAGCATTTTATGTGTGTTGCTTTTGATTTTTATCAAGTACACAGAAACTCTAAAGATCTTACCTTTTATACTTGATTTTGCCTTCTACAGTATAGCTAACACCATCTTAGAATTCAGCTAGTCTTCCTTTTTGTTTTTCCTTAGCACTCTACCTTGAATATTCAGCAATAAAAGGTGGTCTGTTCCTATACTGTGCTGTTCTACATTCTAAAAGAATGAACAACTTGTTTCAACAACTCTTCTTACCAATTACCAGGTGATTTATTTTGCAGCTTGCTTCAAGTTGTTAAGTACTCTACATTTTGATAATAATCGAACAGAATGCTCAAGAAACAGATCTGTTCTCTCATCCTAACATAGTTACTTACCTCAGTCACAATCAGGTCCAGTTCTTGGTCTGACGGCTGGAACTTCACGCAAGCAGGTTTACCAAATGAGGGTGGGGAGGCATTAGCAAAGATGACTTTGTCTAACAAACCCACCATTCCACAATTCCTGGCAACATTCAGCGCTGTCAGCATGTTATCTCCTGGAAGAAAAATCCTTTGATTAGCCCATTTCTTTCCCCTCTGCTTTCAGTTCTTGAGCCCAAAAAACTAATGAATTTTTTAAGCATTTACTAAATTAGCAATTGAGCTGTAATCTAGAATATTCTGTGGCCTCATGTAATGCTATTTTATTGATACTAGAGCAGCTTTGTAAATGAATGGTGAAAAGGACTGAACTAGTGAACTGCTGACAATTCCAGTCTGGGCCTCTCGTCAAACAAAAATATTACCATCCATGTTGAAATCAATATTTTTACAAAATAAATGAGAACTCTACATCTACAACTACCTTGATCATGTTGGCAAGCTTTGTGGAGGAAGAAGAATTAATAAGTCGAACGAACAGTTTAGTACCAAAGGATTCAAGAACCAGAGATGCTATGACTTACTTCTTTGGTATCCAATCATATCATTAAACCAGAGCAGCAGGGACTTGTACAGAACAGGGGACTAAACTTATGGCCATGTTCATGTTCTTTCAGACAAAGCACTGTAAAGATTTTCCAAGAAAAGGGCCACCATAATGTTCTAATTTCTGGGTGACTATGAAGTTGCTGTTCCACTTCTGAGCTATGGCTTGCTTAAGTTATTAAACCTAAAATATTTTTTTTTTTTTTAATAATTTTTTATTGCATTTTTAAATGATTACAAAGTATGAAAAAACAATGTATATAACCCATACCCCCTCCCCTTAACCCCTCCCCCCTAACTGCCCCATAGAAAAAAAAAAGAAAGAAAGAAAGAAAGAAAGAATGCCTGGTGGTTGGAAGATCTCCACATGCTCCATGGAGTTCGTAATAATTTTAATATGTATATTTATTTCTTTCCCCTAATAACCAATTGTTTCATCTTAAAAGCATCTATATATTTAATCCTGTCTTTTGTAAATAAGGGCTCCAAATTTTCAAAAATGTTTCATATTTATCTCTTAAATTATAAGTAATTTTTTCTAATGGAATACAACCATAGATTTCTTTCTTCCAAGAATCTATACTTAAATGTGTATCCGATTTCCAAGTAACTGCAATAGCTTTTTTGGCTACTGCCAGTGCAATTTTTATAAATTCTTTCTGATACTTATTTAGTTTGAGTTTCGGTTTTATCCCTTCAATATCACCTAGTAAAAATAATATTGGATTATGAGGAAATTGTGTTCCTGTAATTTGTTCCAGTAAAAGTCTTAAATTTGTCCAAAATGGTTGAATTTTAGAGCAAGACCATGTCGAATGTAAAAAAGTACCAGTTTCCTGGTTACATCGGAAACACTGATCCGATAAATTTGGATTAAATTTTTTTATTTTTTGTGGTGTAATATATAATTGATGTAGAAAATTATACTGCACTAATCTTAACCGAACATTTATTGTATTTGTCATACTGTCAAGACATAGTCTTGACCAATTTGTTTCTTCAATTTTAATATTCAAATCACTTTCCCATTTTTGTCTTGACTTATGGACTAAACCTAAAATATTGGAAGCCAGGATTTCATGATCTAAGAAAGGGTTCCTGCCTCCTGTGGAACAGAACCACATTTAGAAGCATTAGAGTAAATTATTAGTGAATGCACAGGAAACAAGGCTGAATGTTATATACAAACAAAATCCCGATTCAGATCATGAGCATAAAGTACTTCCAGCAAACACCACACGATGGCAGTCTATATTCAATGTAAACCTACCTAGGTAATACTGCTCAGCCAAAAGGGTCAGAGTATCCTGAAACACCGCCACACAGTTGACATTTCATAATTTCGTCATCACTTACACAGCCAATGCCTCTTACCTGTCACCATTACAGTCCGAAAATTAGCTCTAATCAGGTTGTCAATGACAGGCTTTGTTTCTGGTTTCAAAATGTTCCTCATGACCAGGAATCCCAGGAATGTCATCTCACTCTCCACGGAATTCCTGTCAGTACAAAAGCATACAGTTGCATTAGCAAGGATGTTTTCAATCAGCAGTCAGACTTCCCCAAACATGACACTCTTGCATTTACTGTATATATTTAACTGCTCCATGATGTACCATGGAGAGCATTCTGACAGGCCACATCACTGTCTGGTATGGGGTGGGGGGGGGTGGTTTCTGCAAAGGACCAAAAGAAGTTGCAGAGGGTCGTGAATTTAACTGGCTCCATCTTGGGTACTAGTCTACAAAGTACCCAGGACATCTTCAAGGAGTGGTGTCTCAGAAAGGCAGTATCCATTATTAAGGACCTCCAGCACCCAGAGGCTTTTCTCATTGTTACCATCAGGTAGGAGGTTACAGAAGTCTGAAGGCACACACTCACTGGTTCACAAACAGCTTCTTCCCCTCTGCCATCCAATTCCAAAATGGACATTGAACCCATGAACACTACCTCTTTTTTTAATATACATTATTTGTCTTTGCACAAATTTTAATCTATTCAATATACATATACTGTAATTTATTTATTTACTTATCTATCTTCTATATTATGTATTGTAATTGAACTGCTACTGTTAAGTTAACAAATTTTACAACACATGCCGGTGATAATAAACCGGACTCTGATTCTATGATCCTTCATCATAACTTGCAGAGAAAACAAACTATTTTAAATTACCACTGAGCTAGTGACTGTATGATTTAATTTAGTTTACCACCTTAGCACCCCTGGGCACACGCTATCAGAGATATTCCCTTAGTCCAATCTATTCCTTCCTACCATTCTCTGTAACTTAAAACTAGCTTACTTTTTTCTCCCTTTTTCCCAGTTATGACAAAGGGCCATTGATGAAACTTTAATGCAATCTCCCTTCCACAGATGCTGCCTGGACTGCTGGGTGCATCCATCATTTTCTGCTTTCAGAGCAGACGAATTATTTAACCATCTCTTGCGTCTTACTAGTTTTAACAAACTGAGAAACCAGGACAAGCCAGAGAGCAAATAACACGAGACCAGCAAGAAAGATACAATTAACAGAGCTTGGATTTTACAATCAATTAACAAAGAGAGGAAGGTCATCCAATGTTGAGGTCAGTGAAAGAATTAATGAATGAATGCAGAGTATTTCCGTACGAAAGAAAGGTGGACGTGAGAAGAGAAGAGTTTGTTGAACTGGGTCTTAGAATTAAAAGTATAACAGCATTAAAATCAAAGAAGTACCATTCATAGTATCAGCTACATACCTCTCCAACATGTGTACTTTCTCAAAGGTAATATCATGACTTAGTGCTTTGAATGCAAGTCCCAGAACCCTATACCCATCATTGGCATAGTTTCTTAATACTTCAGAGAAATCAGCAGGAACTGGAAGGAAAAACAGGAATTATGTATTGTATGCAAACATAGTCAAAGCAGGAGAAATATCACCTCTCATTTCAATTGAAACATGATCAAACACTGACTGTTCACTCTAATTGGACAGTCCTACCTAGACTTAATCCCTTTGATTTCACTGGTATTTATTAAAAACCTCCAGCTTTCAAAGCTATCTGGAATTCTTCCCAACAACCCACTTTATAATGGTTGGAGTTTCTCACTGATCACTTTACCTCACAAGATCACCTTCATATTCTTTGGAGGGAAATGGACAATTAACATTTGGGATGTCAGTACAAAACGTTGACTGCCCATTTCCCTCTGGAGATGCTGTCTCCTCCAGTGCCTTTAAGTTGCTCAAGATTTCAGTATCTGCAGTCTTTTGTGTCTCCATTTTCATATTGTTTCTTCTGGATGTGAAGGTCCCCTCAACCAGATTCAACTCTTTCCCTTCGGATCTCATTCACTCCAGATCACACACAGCCATTACAGAGATACTCTAGTGGCTTAACCTTAAATAGACTCCACATTTAACAGACTATACTTTGCAATTTCCACCACCTGTACAATGTTCTCATCCTCACTAATTTCTGATATAACAATTCCCTGTTTAACTTTCACCAGCCTTATTATTTCTTATCTATGTAAAAGCACAAGATTTAACATCTGTTATTCCAAACCACCCACACAGTGTCCAAACATTCTTTCCAAGTGAGGATATACTTATATTTCTTTTGGCCAGGCATATGGATTCTGCTACATGTCTTCCACATTGAAGACCAAATAAAGACCAATTAATCACTTTGACAAAACACAGGCTAAACTGTGATCAAAAGCTCTCTATTACTTGCCATCTCTTTTCTCCACCCTACTCACTGCCTGCTCTGTTCTAACGAAGGTCAGTAGAAGTTTGGGAATCATTATCAATATTGCCATTTGTGGTTCTTTTAATATTGTGCGTAGTAACTTCAGACCAATGAGATATATCGATCCATCACTTGGTAAACTCGACAAACATTTGTATATATCGTGTAGAACTACAACTGGTTCAGTCTATGTCCTTTGTGTTAAGCTTTTCCCTTTTACTTAGCATCCAAGTTGCTGAAGCCTAGGTCACCATTCTCCCATTTCATCTCACTTGTGCCCAGTTCAGTCACGTTGAAGCCCCTACCCCTTCTCAAACACACATAATTTCAGTCTTAGAAATTTGTCTCATACCTTAGATCAGGGGTTCCTGACCTTATTTATGCCATGGACCCTGCCATTAAACCAAGGGCTCCACGGACCACAGTTTGGGAACCCCTGCCTTAGGTTATTGCAATTTCATCTATCTAAACTTATTCAGCCTGCTACACAGGCATCTGATAATCTATGACTTTCCAGGCACCTACATATTAAATACTATCTAATGTAGCTCCTTCTAATTGTGCACCAAAATATCACTGTTAAGTAACATTAATATTGATAACATTATCACACCTTATCACAGTAGCCAAGTTGGAAAGAAAATATCATATTCAAATATGAAAATATCTTGTTAATATAAATGTCATCATGTCAGGACACCAACAAATTCCATATATTCACTGCTTGAACAACCAGTGATGAATTTTTAAATAAATCCAATTTTAAGAAATATAGACTAAGTTTTTATAATAGTCAAAGTTCTTCAATGTCTTAAAAATCAGCATCTATTATTCCAACTTATTCCCAATTTCTCTAAGGTAGTTTTCTCTAGCCCTGTCACAGTTGTTCTTTCAATAACTCTGTATGAAGAAATTATCTGTGATTTTCCCTCACCAACCCTTAACCCATGTGAAGTAGCATTTCCATACATACAGTTGACATAACACCCATTGTCTGAGCTAGTTGCCCAATCCAGGACCTGCTAAAATACCTTCTATGTTCAGAGCTTTTATTGTCCAATCACCCTATTCACCCCCTAACCTTTTCTCTCTCTTTACTAAACTACCTGGTATGCAAAAATGAGAGACCACCATGAATCTAAATAATAGAGTTTAGAAATTAAATAGTGTCTATGTTTGATGTTCCCCTAATTTTGTAAAGTTTTTAACCCTAACTAATCTATTACTGTCTAGAATTTTACTCTTTAAACACTGAAAAATCACTTAAATAACCAGAAGTAATGCAAATTTGAAGTTTATGAGTCAAGGTCAGTTACCTGTTTCCTTTGCACAGAGGCTGGCAACCATTTCAGGTGCCCCTTTCATGTATGCCTCAAGTGGCGAATTGTCTGGTTTCTTTGTGATCACACTCATTCTTTGTAATGCTGAAGAAAATGGAAAACGACGAAGAATTCCCAACATCATTTCTTGTTTCTAATTTTGAGAAAAAGAACGGATATGTGGCAAGAGTTATAAATCAACCCCTTAACACCCACTGTCAGGTGCAATGCCTTCACATGACCATTCTTTAACACAAAAGACTGTCCCACCATCAAGGAGTCAATAGTACAAGCAAAGTGATCCTTCAACCCACTGGATCCGTGCTGACCATGAAACACCCATTTATATTAATCCCACACTCACCCATTTTATTCCAATCATAATCCAGTTAACTGCTCCCAATTCTAACACTCACTAAGGGCAATTCAGAGTGAGCAATTGATTTACCAAAAGGCATATCCCTTCGGGATATGGAACGAAAACAGAGGACCCAGGGTAAAGTGCAGCATCATATATGGAAAAAATGCAAACTCCACACAGACAACACAAGTGGTCCGGACTTATTTCAAACTGCTGGTGTGGTGAGGAAGCAACTTTATCAGCTGTGATACATCTCAGCAGTGACCTACCAGTACCACGATACTGCCAACAGCTCACTCTACCCTCACTATTCTCCAATAGTTGATGTATGATACAGGGTACCATGTTTAAAAAAAAAATTGCTCAGTTTTTACCTTTTGACTCCCTTCATTTTTTCTGAAGCTGATTCCAACCCTAGCTAGAATCCAGTGAAATGGTCACTGCTTATATCTTCAACTGCTTCAACCACCATATTTGTACTCCTAACCTGTGAATATTTATAAATGAATTTTATACCTCAGCCTAACCTTATATTTTATTTCCAAGGATGTGACAAGTAGTCAGGCTGTGTCACCATTTCCCCACATCAGTTGTAATCAAGATTCTTATTAGAGAACAGCCACATTTTATCTCTCCTTTCTCAAAGTGATGCAAGACTAACTGAAGACATTATCAACTAATTTTACTAATCTAACTTGCCAATTATGTAGTTTGCCAATAATGGAAGAATCAGGCAAATGCACAGGATACCACTATATTAGCTGTGCTAAATCAAACCAGTAAGGAACACGTACTACTAGCCTTGAACAAGATGCCGAATCGATCTGTGTCAACATAGAAGTGAAGAGAATGAACCATTGCAGATTTTCCACAAATTTATCAAATGTATCTGATTAGTTTTGATCATCTGGGTAAAGGCCAGTCAATTTAATTAATGCTTTTCTTATAAAATAAACCTTTGGTATTTTCTACTCAAAGATGGCTCAAACAATAGATAGCAAGTGGTAGCAAGCTATTCACAGTGGGAACATCTCATAACCGTCCCAAGTTAATCTTAATCCGCAGGACTTCGATATCAGGCAAATTTATCACTGCCCAATAGATAGTTCTTTGCCCAGCACAATGTTTCTTTTACTTCTAGTATATCTGTGCCCTATACAGGTAAACAAATGAATCAGGGATACTGTTGGTCTGAATGCTTCAGTACCACACTGAATAGTGCAAATACTATCACAACATTTCTAGTTACTCCTCACAGATATCATTAATAGGAAATTCCATATCGGCCCAGTTCAAAAGAGAGATTAGAATGGAACATTGGAACATAGCCAATTCTGCCCCAGAATCAATCATTAAACAAGAACACTCAACGCTTCCAGACGGCTGTTCTTCCAGCTGCGGAGGCTTCATGACAGCCAGAACTTTCATTCCAAATGTTCTGTTCACATCCAAGACCGTAGTCTCATCATTCAGAATCTGAAAATGGAGCACATGTTCACTGATGTAAATACAAATAATTTATGGACAAACTAACAACAGAGCAAATATCACCACCACATAGAACAACTACACTGAACTGCAAACTATCACCTGCTTTCATTTATATTCTTGTATCTTGATGCTATATTAATGAGGAAAGGGGTTCATAACCATGACAAATGCAGTGTCATGAAGTTATTCAAGTGAAAGGGGAATGGAATTTGGAAGCCAGATGACCACCAAGATGCTAATGAATATATTTCACAGGCAAATGCCCTCTGACCCCTCTCCACCATGTGGAGATCTTGCGAGAGGAAAGGCAGCTCACAAAACAAAACTTTTAAATGATTCGTTTTAAATTGTGATTTGGACTTAGCTGTTCAGTCATGCAATGTAAGAAAATCCTAGGCAGCATATCAAACCCTTCCTCTGATGTATTCAACTGATCAGGTTTTGGTATTTAGAAAAAATCTCAATTCTACTAAAAGAAGTCTCTGAAGTTCTCCAGATACACCTGGCAGATAGTCAACTTAAGAACACCAACACCTGTAATTGTTGTCCTTTTCATGCCTTGTGGCTAATACCTTGAATTAATTAACTGCTTATTTACCTCAGTGCTGTTTGTAGTATGTTGCCAGGACTGAATAGAATTATGAAAATCACTAAGTTTACTGCACAGGTGGAAATCTTTTAATCCATTGCATCCACACAGGCTAGACAGCCTAGTTCTTCTCTTCTCTTAGTCTTGCAGGTTATGGTTCATCAAGTGCTTGTCTAAATACTTTGCTGTCTCCTCCACCCTTTTAGGCAGTGAGTTCCCGACTCCCATTACCTTCTGGGTGAAAGGAGTTCCTCCACTCCTGTAACTACATTCACCATTTAGAGAATGGAGAGATGAGATTTTGCAAAACTAAACTTTAATCAATTGCAGATGTATACCCTGCAAATTCTGCATACTACAATTTTTTGAATGAAACCAAATATTGTCGCCTTCTCCTTTTAGTGAGAGTACACTGGAAAAGCTAGTCCAGTTATTGACTTACCCAACCAGTTGACTCAATCATCTTCAGGTCAAGTGGGTCACCAATTGGTTGACTATTCAGCAGTGTGACGCTATGACAGGTGGCCAGTGCGTGCAGAATTTGACTGTTATCCAGGTGCCGAGTGTCATGAATAATCGGACTGAAGTTCTTGCCTGCCACCAATACAACTCCCCAGAAATCCAAGCCTTCCTCTGTAAGTGTCCCTGTCTGAGAAGGAAAGGAATTAGCTTGAGAATGGCTGGGGAAAATTTACACTTGCAAGTCTAAACCAGAGTGCTTTGCTGATTGGACATCTACCTTATCAAAGCAGATGAGTTTCAGTTTGCCACAGATGTTGATGCGTGGGGGACTAATACAGAATATCCCATATTTTTTCAATCTGTCTTGAGCATAGATTGTCCCAACAGTCATGGCAGCAGGGAGAGCAGGTGGAATAATGATCGTGATCAAATCAAGGATACGGGTCAACAGTCGGCCCACTGACACCTACAAATGTGAATGAAAGAAAGACTCACTATAGGAAAGACCAGGTTACTTCAAAACCACAACATATTAACAACAAAAAGGAAAGACAAAGGTGAAAGCAGAAACTGAATTCTGACGAAAACTGATGATCTTTACACGCTGCTTAACAATGAGCACCCTTTGTTCACTGGACCGAGTTGTACTTCTCGGAATTACGTGGCACAATTTTAGAATTCCCCAAATGGATACCAAAACCTCAGAAGCAAACTAAATGAAGGTAGGGCAGTAGTACAGCTAGTAGAGCCAATGTCTCATGACACCAAAGACCTAGGTTCAATCCTAACTTTGGGTCCTATTTGTTAATTTTGCAATCAACAAACAGGACCCTATTTTATTTATCTATTTATTTATTTTTATTGAGATACAGCACAGAATAGGCTCTTTGCACCGTGCCACCCAACAATCCTGATTTAATCCTAATCATGGGACAATTTGCAATGACCTATTAACCTACCAACTGGTATATCTTTGGATTGTGGGGGGAAACTGGAGCACACAGTGGAAACTCACGCAGTCACAGACAGAACGTACAAACTCCTTACAGGCAGCGGCAAGAATTGAACACGGGTTGCTGGTATTGTACAGTGTTATGCTAACTACTATGCACCTTTTAACTGAAAGGGTTTCCTCCCACAAAGAATCAGATTTATTATCACTGACATGTGCCATAAAGTTGCTGTTCTGCGGCAGCAGTACAGAGCAAGGCAGAACAAAATACTACTGGTTACAGCAACAATGAACAAATAGTGCAAAAGAAGAATAACAAGGAAGTGTTCATGGGTTCATACACTCTGTAGTCACTTTATTAGGTACAGGAGAGGACACCGGTGTGGTTTTCTGTTGCTGTAGCTCAACCACTTCAAGGTTTGACAAGTTGCGCATTCAGAGATCCTCTTCTGCACACCACCGTTGTAAGACATGGTTATTTGAGTTAATGTCATCTTCCTGTCAGCTTGAAGCAGTCTAGCCATTCTCTTCTAACCTCTCATTAACAAGGCGTCAGCACCCATAGAACTGTTAGTTTCTCGCGCCATTCTCTGTGAACTCCAGAGACTGTTGTGCATGAGCATCCCAAGAGATCAGCACTTCCTGAGATACTCAAAAACCATTCTGTCTGGCACCAATAATCACTCCTCGGTCAAAGCCATTCAGATCATATTTTCTCTCCATTTCAATGTTTGGACTAAACAACTGAACCTTTTGACCATGTCTGCATGCTTTTATGCATTGAGTTTGCTGCCACATGATTGACTGATTAGATATTTGCATTAATGAGCAGATGCACATACAGTAATAAAGTGAATGCACAGATGCGCCTGGAAGGCTTGGGACAGTTGATGAGAATTTGGGGGAAAAAATGGGATTGATGTAAAACAACCTAAATGGGTGGTTGATGGCTAGTGCAATCCTGATGGGCTGAAGAGCCTACTTCCACGGTGTATCCTTCAATGATTCAATGAAATAATACAGCTTATACCTTCTATTGCAATTTAAAACTCATGATTTTTTGAAATATATGGGAGGTCTGTCAATTTTGCTGATATTTTTCTATATACAAGAGCCCGGTCCCCATCAAAGTTTCCCCGAAGAGAACTCAGAAAGGGAGCTGCATCCTTCACTCTCCCACACCTCTATATATTATACAATCCTTCCAGCTCTCAGGATTTGCAAAATGCTGTCTGTGATACAAAGAAAAAGTCTCTTCACGGTCTGAAACTGCTAAATAAAGACCAGTGAGTCACTTGCCTTCTGTTTTTCTAGAATCACAAAGCTGTATATGTCCCCAATCAAAGCTGTAAAGAAAAATCACAAAGTCAGTCATCAATCAAACCTGATAATAATTTAATACCATATGATATAGTCTCTGTGGTAACCAGGAATTTGATAATTGCAACATCTAGTTTCCTTTCTAACTGCCTGTTATATCTTTCTCTGGCTTGTCATAAGATATTGAAAAATGCTAATACTTTGCCAAGTGAGGTGCTTGAGTGATGTCTGGGTAAGGTCAGTATCACAACAAACCTGATTTTTCTTCTTCTGAGGTCCATACGTGTTTATAAGCAAGAACCCAGGGCAGGAATCTTTAGTCATTTCTGGTGTTTAGTTCCCAAACTGAAAGCATAGCATTTATAGATGGTTTCTTTGCATTTACGCTATTAAATCTGATGCCCAGTATCTCAAGATTAATTTATTCCACTGCCAGAATAAGGAAGCTAAATGTGATAAATTCACCGATACCAGCTTTGTGGAATCTGTGTTCTTAAAATATCATTTTTTTATTTTATTAATGAGTGCAATTCATTCTGAAATGTATAGCAGGTGAGCAGGTGAGGCAACATTTGCATTATGAGTAACTGAACAACTATTACAGAACTGAAGAGTCACTGATCTGAAATACTGATTGCTTCTTTCTCCAGAGATGCTGCCACACATGCTCAGTACCTTGCTTTCATTTCAAAATCTCAGCACCTAGTTTTGACTTCAATAAGTTAATTGGAGATACAGCCCTTCACTTTCCATCTGGTATTTAACAAGGGCAAGTCTATACCACTTGTTTTCTCTCAGAAGAAAAGGGAGTGCCATAATTATAGACAAAGGCAAAATGATTCCTCACAAATAAAAAAAAATACACTTACCAAGTATTCCAAGAAAGATGATGAACTTCATCGCATCTTTGTAGAATTTAAATCCCAGAGGTTTAGGATACAGAATAGAACTGATCAGTTCTCCTTTACTTGTGCAAAAGCCTTCAGAGAAAGAAGTGCAAGGAATTAGCTGTCTACACTCTTAAAGAAAAACTGCACCAAGCTGACAATAGAGCACAATGCCTCAATGGCACTGGCTTACAGAATCCAGTTGCTCAAGTTGAAAGCCATTCTTCACATATGCCAATTCTGGAGTCACAGCTGAACAACCATCTTTTCTACCTTTTCTCATTATCGGCAAAAATTTTTAATGCAATTTGAGAAAGCAATAACTCATGTTGCCTGTTCCTACCTCTGAAAAGAAATCCAAACACAAGTTGGCCTGGTAAGGCAATAAGTATGTCTTGTGCTGCAGATAAAACAAATGGAAGCTGCCTCGGCTGGCAGGAAGCATTATAAGTATTAGAGCCACCAACCCTGATCCTTCCTGTGGTTCTCTGACAGCTGAATCTAGGTTCCCCCCACTCCCCAACTACTTTGGAATATCTTACTACAACTTTGAAATATCTTTCAATATCCTCACTGGAGGCAGAATCAGCTCTTTTTAGAAATCATTCTAGGATATATCAACATTACTTCCATGAGATTTAACCCTTATAAATGGCTTTTCTGAGAAATAAACCACATTAAAAAAATTACAGGTATTCACCCACTCTTTATCTGAGAGGCTCAATGTTATGTGATTCCTGCCTGAAAAAAAATACATAAGGAAATATTACCCAAGCCTTTGCCTACTACCTTCCCTTCAGCTTATCAGACTTTTGCTTTCATTTGCTCATTACTGACTTCACCACTTGCTTTCCCCCAAGGCATATCAATAGCATTATCACATTTCTAACTTCCTCCAGCTTTGATGAACTGCCACAATTTTAAACATCAGCCCATATCTCTCCTGGTAATAGCTGCTTGAGCTGCTAATCATTTCACACGGAGATGTGGTGTGATTCACACATTTTCCGTTATTTATCCGTCCTCTACTTTGAGGTCAGAAATTTCAGAGGGAAGTCCTATATTATCAAATTCCAGGCTACTTAAAGTCACCTTTTAGAGGAAGACCCCTGATCATATTGTTTTTTGACTAGACAACAAATTTGATGGTGCAATATGTTTTTGTCGCCCAAGCACAATCTGGGGGTAGCATGGCAGATTCCTGCTACACAGTTAACCACCAGATTAAAATCTTTTGCTGAACATTGTCCAATACCAATGCACTCTTATTCTGGGTTTAACAGATCCCTGGTTCTGTCCAATCAGTACCTGTTCTCACTACCACAGCCAAAACTTGCTGATCCGTGCTGTAGCTCTTTGACTGTACAACCTGAGTTCCACAGAAAAGTGTGTGCCGCTTGTGTTCTTCAGAAGAATAGGCCACATCTTGAACAGGTAGAGGAGTCTTCATCACAGGTACACTCTCGCCTGGTAAAATATCACACAGTGGTAATAATTATTTTTGTTGCATTCGTTTCTGAAACATTCCCACAGCACACAATTCCTTTCTCTATCTATATACAATACTGTGCAAAAGTCTTGAGCACGTGTAAAACAGAATTCTGTAAAGTGAAGATGTTTTCAAAACTAATGAAATGTTTCTAAATATCAAAAAATACTATAAAGAGTAGTAAACTGCAAAAAACAAGATCAAATCAGTAGTTGGTGTGACCATCCTTTATCTTTAAAACTGCATCAATTCTCTTAGGTACATTGTTGTGCAGTTTTATAAGAAGAAAAAAAAAACGGCTGGTAGGTTCTTCCAAGCATCTAGGAGAACCTGAGGTTCTTTTGAAGACATTAGTTGTCTCGCATGCTTCTGTCTGTCCAGGTAATCCTGGACAGCCACGATGATGTTGAGATCAGGGCTCGGTGGCAGCCAAAACTTCTGTTGCAGAACTTCTGCTCTTCTTTTCATTGAAGCTAGTTCTTTACGACCCTGGCTATGTGTCTGGGGTCATTGTCCTGCTGCATAATGAAGTTGGGACCAATCAGATGCCTCTCTGATGGTGTTATGTGCTGGATGAAAATCTACTTGTACTTATCGGCATTGAGCACTTCATTAATTCTGAGAAGATCACTAACTCAATTTGCAGAAATGCATCCCCCATACCTTCAGGAAACCTCTGCCGTGCTTCATTCCCGGCTGCAGACACTCATCCACGTAGCATGCTCCAGCTATGGACAAACTGCTTCGTGCTTGAACCAAGCATTTCAAATTTTGATTCATCAGTCCAGATCACTCACTGCCACTGTTTACCACTCCAGTCCTTGGGTTTTTGTGCGTGGGTGAGTCTCTTGGCTTTGCTTCCACTTTGAAGGAATGGCTTTTTGGCAACAAGTCTTCCATGAAGACCACCTCTTACGAGACCTCTCTGGACTGCAGAGGGCTGTATTTGGGTTCCAGTGGTTTCTATGAGTTCAGAGCTGATAGCAGTGCTGGATGTCTTCCAGTTCAGAAGGAATGTCACTTTGATATATCTCTTGTCTGCTGCGCTCAGTTTCCACAGCCCACCACTGTATTTCCGGTCCTCCACCTTCCCAGTTTCTTTGTGCTTCTTCAAAACAACTTGAACAGCACATCTTGAAGCTTCTGTCTGCCGTGAAATTTCTGCTTGGGAGAGACCTTGCTGATGAAAGATGACCACCTTGTGTCTTATTGCTGTGCTCACCATTACCATGGTGTAAGAATTGATGATTTGAAGGTTAAACTATCACATCTGCCTCACCTTTTAATTTGGTTGTCCTTTGCCCAGTCTGATTCCTTCCACACTCATTTCTATTTCAGTTAATCAGTTTAGCACATACAACTTATGGAATTAATCATTAGCATCCTGTTTGATGTCTTTGTTTAATAATGTTCTGGGTTATATACCTACAAAGTAATCAAGTTTTATTTGAAAAGTGGTCTTTCACTTAATATGTTACTTTCTTTAATGAAATACAAAAATTTTTCAGTAACATTTAATTTTTTTTTGGAAAATGGAAGTTTGGAAATCTAAAATCTGCTCTTTTCTGACAACCTAATGTAGAACACAAAAAATAAACAGCTGAATCAAAATTTATATTAAAAAATTTAGGGTGCCTAAGATTTTTGCAAGGTACTTTAGGTGATCATAATCAGAGGCAGTGAGGAGGCCAACCAGCTCCTCGAATCTATTCTGTCATTCAATAAGAGTATGGGTAATCCTGTCTCTCAATACCATTTTCCTGTCGATCTACACAGCCCCAATTTCCGCAGTGACCAAAAATGCACTGATATTATCTTTAAGTATACTCTATGGCAGAGGACTTCCAGAAAGAATCAACACAAGAATGTAAGAGATAGGAGTAGACTACCCAACTCTTGATCCTAATGGCCACAAGCATTCCCCATTCAGCCTCAGTACTGTTAAATTAGATCGAGGATCAGAAGAAAGGTTGAGTCATGAATGGAAGTGGACAACTAACAGATGGTATCTGTGGAATCAGTAACAGAGATTATGGTTCATGTCAAGACCAGCTGTCAGAAATATCTTATTATTTTTCTCTTTTCACAGATACTGCCTGACAGTTTCTTCTTTATTTCAGATTTCCAGCATCTGGAGCTTTTTCTCCTGTTTTCTGTTCATTGATACCAAGATTTCTATTTTTGTTCTATTGATTAAACCGAACAGCCATTTCGCCATCCAGTAATGGTGCCAGTATTCCTTGAACCTAATCCAAAGTCACAAAGCTGACTGTTTAACCTTTCAT
Source organism: Hypanus sabinus (assembly GCF_030144855.1). Classification (NCBI taxonomy): domain Eukaryota; kingdom Metazoa; phylum Chordata; class Chondrichthyes; order Myliobatiformes; family Dasyatidae; genus Hypanus; species Hypanus sabinus. The sequence continues at coordinate 22,092,783 of NC_082732.1, forward strand.
TAGGATGAAAATAATCATTCAATTAAGAGTAATTTACTTGGTTGGTCCTACTTAATATTGGTTTCCTGGAGATTACAGGCCTCTTTTTTTTCCCTGAAATTCTCTTCCAATTCAGTTCCCCATGCATTTTCTCTCAAAGGCCCATTTAAGAAAACTATTTTCTAATCTTTCTTCTAGCTTTCACCCGCCCAACTTTCCCGCCAGGTTTCCTTCCATAAGTTCTACTGATGTGCATGATGTTGATAAACCTCATTCCTGAAATCCATCATATTGAATTGGCATTGCCCTTTCTCAATAACAGATGCCACAGTGGAAGAAAAACAATTAACAAGTTGCAAGGACTCCAAATGAGTGAAATGATGGGACTGAAGGGCATGAAAAAGAATTAGAAACTGGTAATAGGTATTAGCACAGATTTCATCTTCTTTTATGCATTTTGCACAAACACAAAGGGCAGCAGAATTAAAAAAGAGAAAATAAATCATACCATTTGCATTAGGGAAGGGTGATGATGTACTATCAAACCCAGCAACTTTCTTCTTGGCAAAAATACAGAAGGAAGAAATCAACCTCAAACCATGGTACTTGTCTGCCAATATTGCTAGGTAATTGCTTTTAAAAGCCCTGGGGATTATCAAAGCACAAACAGAATTCACCAGCTCCATTTGGCTTTTATTAAGTTGGTAGATTGAAGAATGTGGATTCAGCTAGTCACAATGCAATATCAAATAAGAGGAAATCTGCAGATGCTGGAAATCCAAGCAACACACACAAACTGCTGGCAGAACTCAGAAGGCCAAGCAGCACCTATGGAAAAGAGTAAACAGTCAATGTTTCAGGATAAGACCCTTCATCAGGACTGCCAGTTTCAACCCAGGACTTGCATCAGTCTCTTTGGGTTTTCACCCAGTACACATATTGCCTTTGTAGAATGCCCCTCCTACTTTCTGCAACTCAAAAAAAAAACTTACTTTATAACTTCGTGAGTTCTGATGAACAGTTATCAATGGAAATATCAAGCCATTAACTCTTTCCATAGATGCTGCCTCGCTTGTCACAAAGCTCTAGCATTTTTTGTGTTGGGGTAAATTGGATTTAATTAGATGTCAGGACAGTGTCACTTGCAAATGACACCAAGAATGGGGGCATGGTGGACAGACAGGAAGGCAATCAAAGCATCAGCATGACCTGGACTAGCTGGGATAATGAGCTGAAAGCTGGCAGATAGACTTCAATGCAGACATTTGTGTGGTGTTGCATTTTGGGAGGATCAACCAGGGTAGAGCTTCCACAGTGTATGGCAGGGCACTGAGGTCTGCTGTAGGACAATAGGACCTGGGAATACAGATCTTTAATTGCTTTAAAGTGGCTTGAAAGGTAGATAGGGTCGTAAAGAGAGCATTTGGCACAATAGCCTTCATAAATCAGAGCACTGAGTATAGGAGTTGGGATGTTGAAGTTGTACAAGAGGTTGGAGAGGCTGAATTTAGACCATAACACATTGGAGCAGAATCAGGTCATCAGGCCTATGAGTCTGCTCCACCATTCGATCATGGCTGATCCTCCAGTTATGGCTCCTCCTTAACCCCAGTTCTCAGACTCCTCCCTGTAACCTTTGATACCATGTCCAATCAAGAACCTATCAATCTCTGCCTTAAATACACCTAACAACCTGGCCTCCACAGCTGCATTTGGCTGAAGAAATTTCTCTGCATTTCTGATTCAAAAGGGCACCCCTCTATCCTGAGGCTATACCCTCTTGTCCGAGACTCTCCTACCATGGGAAATATCCGTTCCACATCTACTCTGTCTAGGCTTCTCAACATTCAAAACATTTCAACAAGATCCCCCTTCATCCTTCTGAATTCCAGTAAGTAGACCCAGAACCATCAAATGTTCCTCGTATGACAACCCTATCATTCCTGGAATCATCGCTGTGAACCCTCTCCAAAGCCAGCACATCTGTTTGAAGATGAGGGGCCCAGAACTGCTCACCATACTCAAGTTGAGGCCTCACCAATGCCTTATAAAGCCTCAGCATCACATCCTTGCTCTTGTGTTCTAGACCTCTTGAAATGAATGCTAACATGGCATTGGCCTTCCTCATCACTGACTCAACTTGCAAGTTAATCTTAAGGGTGTACTGCACAAGAACACCCAAGTCCCTTTACATCTCATATTTTTGGATTTTCTCCCCATTTAGAAAATCCACATATTTATTTCTACTACCAAAGTATATTACCATGCATTTTCCAACTTTGTATTTCATTTGCCACTTCCTTGCCCATTCTCCTAATCTGTCCAAGTCCTTCTGCATTCTACCCATTTCCTCCGCACTACCTGCCCCTCCACCAATCTTCGTATCATCTGCAAACTTGGCAACAAAGCCATCTATTCCATCTTCTAAATCATTTATATATAGCATAAAACAAAGTGGTCCCAACACTGACCCCTGCAAAACACCACTAGTCATTGGCAGCCAACCAGAAAAGGATCCTTTTATTCCCACTCGCTGCCTCCTACCAATCAGCCAATGTTCTAACCATGTTAGTTACCTTCCTGTAATGCCATGAACTCTTAACTTGGTAAGTAGCCTCATGTGTGGCACCTTGCCAAAGGCCTTCTGAAAGTACAAATATAAAACATTCACAGCATCCCCTTTATCTATCCTACTTGGAATCTCCTCAAACAATTCCAACAGGTTTGTCAGGCAGGATTTTCCCTGAAGGAAACCATGCTGACTTTGTACTATCTTGTCCTGTGTCACCAAGTACTCCATCACCTCATCCTTAACAACTGACTCTAACATCTTCCCAACCACTGAGGACAGGCTAACTGGTCTATATTTCCTTTCTGCTGCCTTCCTCCTTTCTTAAAGAGTGGTGTGACAGTTGCAATTTTCCAGTCCTCTGGCACCATGCCAGAGTCCAATGATTTTTGAAAGATCATTTCTAATGCCATCAAAATCTCTAACACTACCTCTTTCAGAACCCTAGAGTGTAGCTCATCTGGTCCAGGTGACTTATATACCTTTAGATTTCTTAGCTTTTTGAGCACATTCTCTCTTGTAACAGTAACTGCACCTACTTCTCTTCCTTCACACGCTGTAACATCAGGCACACTGTTAGTGTCCTCCACAGTGAAGCCTGATGCAAAATAATTCATCAGCCATCTCCTTGTCCCCTGTTATTATTCCTCCTATCTCATTTTCTAGCAGTCCTATGTCCATTCTCATTTCTCTTTTATTTTTAACATACTTGAAAAAACTTTTACTATCCACTTTGATATTATTTGCTAGCTTGCTTTCATATTTCATCTTTTTCCTTCTAATGAATTTTTTAGTTGCTCTCTATAGGTATTTCAAAACTTCCCAATGCTCTATCTTCCCACTAATTTTTGCTTTGTTGTATGCTCCTCCTTTTGCTTTTACAATAGCTTTGACTTCTCTTGTCAGCCACAGTTGTACTACTTTACCATTTGAGTATTTCTTCATTTTTGGAATACACGCCCTGCACCTTCCTCATTTTTCTCAGAAACGCAGGCCATTCCTGCTCTGCTGACATTCCTGCGAACAGCTCCTTCCAATCTCTTTGGCCAAATCCTCTCTCATGCCACTGTAATTTCCCTCACTCCACTGAAATACTGCTACATCAGACTTTACTTCCTCACTTCCAAATTTCAAGCTGAACTCAATCATATTGTGATCACTGATTCCCAAGGGTTCTTTTATCTTATTGGAGTTGGAGTACTGTGTGCAGTGTGGTCATCTAGAGAGCCACCAATAAGTTTGAAAGAGTGCAGTGAATACTTACAAGGATGTTTGCTGGGATTTGTGGACCTGAGTTTTAGAGAAAAGTTGAATAGATTAGGACTTTATTCCCTGGATAAAGTCCTAACCTATGGTCCAAGTGTGGATAGAAGGGAATAGGCAGAATAGAAACAGGTCAGCACATACTAATCGGGCCAAAGGGCTTGATCCTGCACTTGAGCATTTTAAGACTATGATCGTTGATCTTAAAACATAGGTTTTAATTCAACCAAGGTAGGTGGGAAAGTTAAATTCACACAATTGAATTAGTTTGGAGTTAATCATTTAATGGTGACCATGAAGGTGCTGATTTGTTGTAAATCTCATCCTATTCAAGAATGTCTTACAGGGATGGATATTATTGAAAGTAGTGCCACATGTTGAAATAAAAGATTAGGAGAAACCTTGCTTAAGTATTAAGGATGGTAATAGGCAAGACTTTTAAAAGATGAGCTGGGTGTCCACAGACTCAACCAGCTACTTCAGCAGTGTGGGGGAGAAAAAAGAACTGTTTCTGTTTGGTTCTCACCTGTAAGCATGCTCTCATTGACCATACACTCTCCAGTTAGAAGTGCTGCATCACAAGGAACCTGAATTCCATCTTCAGGGATCACAATACAGTCACCAGGGACTAAATCCTGAGAATTCACCATTTGCTCTTCTGTACAGAAAAAGAACAGTACACTAATTACCAGAGTAATTAGTTACAAACCAGTAAGAACCAATACAAAGTTCAAGGATGATAACAATGGCTACCCACCGAGTCAAAAGCTGACTTAACATACAACCACACACACAAAACACAAGGTTATCACACTGATTAATGTTGAAGTTTACAGTTGTCATACAAATATATAATACGCTAATTTCAAAATTCAATTGTATGCTAAAGTGGTTTGAACAGCACTGGAATGACTATCAGGGAATTAGAGATTGTACATACACAATTATACCAAATGCTGTTGATAATTTTAATCTAATAAAGCAAAAATGAAAGTGCATAATGAAGATTTCAGAATCCAAATCATGTTTATTAACACTGACATATGTTGTGAAGTTTGCTGTTATTGTGGCAAGACATAAATGTTGTGATAAACACCAACAAAAATAGAATAAATTGTGCGAAAGACAAATACTGAGATTGTGTTCAAAGACCATCCAAAAATCTGATGGCAGAGGACACAACCTCACCATACTTCTTTTGCACTTTTTATAAATATCAGTAATAACCTCAAATCAATATCAACTATTATTCTTATTCCTAACTTCCATTCCATTTACAGGCACAACATAGGAAAGGATAAACGGTTTGTGCTCCAACTCTGAAAACAGCTCACAATTTGGCAAATCAGAACAGGAAAACCAGTAAGAGAACTACTTACATTGTAATATTAACAGAGCAGAAAATTCATCAGATATTTCACTGGAGTGTTAACAAACAGAACAAACTCAACTCTGAGACATATAAGGAGATAGTAAAGATGCTAGTCTTTAAGGTCGTGTTTAAGGACTATCTAAAAGCAACAGTTGTGAAGAGGTTTAGAGAGTGAACTCCTAGCTTCAGACTTCGGCAGCAGAATCAAGATGGTACACCTCTGAACACAATGACAGACATTTTGGAGGAGTTCAGGGTTGGAGATGGTTACAGGTATAGGGAAAGGTGGAATCAGGAAGGACTTAAGACAATTTTCATTCTTTTTTTAAACCAATGTAATTGAAAAGATGCCATACTTCGATGAACAAAGAAATCATGGGTTAACAGGACTTCGGTTGAATGAGAAATCAGAATAATCTCATTAAATGAAGGAGGGCGGCAAGGAGCACTTTGGAATAACGAATCCAGTGGTATGCATAAATGCTGCAGCACCACTTGAGCTGAGGGAGAGGAGAGAGATTACTTCAGTAGATAATTAGGCAGGACGTTCAATTCAAAAGGATCAGCAAGATCATGACAACTTGATTCAGTTTTGGAGCAAAGCCAAAGTACGGAAGGGATGAAGCCAAGGAAGAAGGGATGCAGTTTGTGAACAAGATTGAAGACAAAGACTTCAGAGCAGATGCATGTGCAAATACATTCTTGAAAATAATCAGTTGGTGACAGCTGCTACTAAGGACTGAGTCAATTATTCTTTCTACAGAAGACAAGCTCTCTGCCATTTGATAACAGATTTGGCTGTCATGCTCGTTATTTACCCTCTCAACTTCTAAAGCTGCTGTCTTTTACTGAGATTTAAAATTCACAAATGTTTTCACAACCCTTCAATTGGCTCAGAGCCAATTTTGTCCCATCAAGTACTGGCAGGTTGCTCAATCAAGGATGATAATATCATTGGTTCTATTTTCACTATATTTAAACTGTACAACATTTTCAGCAACTGTTTTGTGATATCTCAAGGTTATAGAAGGTGTTCTACAAATGACTTACAAAATATATTGACTGGCTGTGGTCTAATTAAAATCAGAGGTTAAACATTGTTTGCATCCATCTAACACTCCAACTGATACTGGAGCAGTTAAAGGAGTAGAGGAGTAGAATTTAAAGGAGTAGAACTCCTTTCTAAAGTTCAATGTTAAATTGTACAGCATCTTATCCAGTAAGTCACTGTGATAGAATGCCCACTAATTGCCTCAACTTCACTTGCTGTTTCATGAAAAGCACTGTTACACAATTACAAATTATGCAAATAGTCCATACTGTTCTGATAATAAGAAAATTAGCATCAACCACTTACCTCCAGAATCTCTATGGACACGTACATTAAGAGTCAACTTTACCATATTCCGTAATGTTACACTTTGCTGTATACAAAGAAAGCAGATACAAATCAGTGTTCTGTCATGAAATTCTTCACTTTCACAGATTAATAACCACATTAATGAATAACAATGTACAGTACATCTACACCAGAACCAAATGTACTACTGATTAGTAAATTAGAAATATAATAGTCATCATTATTGGACAATCATCTCAGCACTCAACCACACCATGGGAACATATGCACTTTAAACTTTTTTTAAAGCATCTACTCAGTTATGCATAGATGTTTTATGATGATAATGAGGTTTTTTTATTACTGAATAGAAGCAAGATGTTTACCTAGGGAAGGTGTATATACATTGAATTATCTAAGTCCTTCAAAAATGGCTCATGTGACTAAAGCACTATTATAGTTAGTCTTGTTTTGAATGACTACTGTGAAAGTTTAATGGTTTCATGAAATAGGATGTAGGTGATAACCAGGGAGGGAGGAACCTTTAACCAACAATCCCAAATAGCAAGGAGTTGACTCTGATGTTATAAAATGAATTACTGTCTCACGTCATGTGATTTCCAAATCAGTAATTAATATACTCCAGTTTTTAACATAAAATTTAAGAGAATATTCACTGACTTCTACAATTGCAAAAATCTGCTTATCACCATTGTTTTTACTGGGATTTCATATCTGACGATCAAACTTTGTACAACAAAAAGAAGATTGATATTTAACATCCAAGGCTCAAAGGGCTGTAATTATCCTTTATTAATTAAAATAACATTAACTCTCCTCCAATCCTCTGGCACCTCATCTATGGCTGATAAAGATGTAAAAATGAATCTCCTCCTTTGTTTCCCATAGCAACCTTTGAAGTAGCAAGTGAGAGAGGCACCATTACAGGGTGGGTGCCATTGAAAAGAACAAGTCCTGTCGAGAATGAGTTTTATTTAAGTCAATAAAAAGAAGGGAGGTGTAAGAGGAGGGGCCATTGTGGGAGAGGCTCAGTGTTAAGAGTAGTCAGACTTTGGTCAACAGGCTTCGTCGAAAACAGGCAGAGGTTAAGGGTACTAAGTCATTTGTTTTGATTGTGGAACTTGAACTTGAGAAGTTGGAGCTAAAGGTACAACAAGTACACAAGAAGAGGCTGAGTAAGTGACGTAGGTGGGTGTGAAACTCAAAGAATTCAGAGTGAGGGCACAGGCAAGAACAGGTGAGTGTTTTTTAAATTGTCTGTAAATCCTTAGTCTTAGTTCAGTGTAGGCAGGATGGCTAATGCATTGGAATGCTCCTCCTGTGAGATGTGGGATTTCAGGGTATCTGACCATATCCCTGATGACTACAGCTGCAGGAGAGCACCCAACTTCAAACCCCAACTGACAAGGTCAGTGAACTGGAGCTGGAAGTACTCAGGACCATTTGGGATACTGAAAACCTCAAGATAGAACTTTTACTGAGGTGGTCAAACCCAAAGTGCAGGCTTCAGATAGTAGATGGGTGACCACCAGGAGAAGTCCGGGGAGTAAGCAGTCAGTACAGGGTTCCGCCGTGGCATTCCCTCAGTAACAAGTATACCACTTTTGATACTGCTGGGTGGGGGGGGGGGGGGGGCCACACTGGAAATGACCTATCAGGGCACAGCAGCAGCAACAAAGCCTGTGGCACTGTGGCTGGCTCTGAGGCAGAGCGATAATGTCAGGGCACTCGATAGGGTGATGGACAGGAGTTTCTGTGGCCAAGAAAGATGCTAGGGTGGTGTGTTGCCTCCCAGAGTGGCGGGTGCCTGGAATGTGCTGCCTGGGGTGGTGGGAGAGGCAGAAACATTACAGACTTTTCAGGCATTTAGGTAGGTATATGAATAAGGAAAATAGAAGGATATGGACACTGTGTAGGCAGAAGGGATTAGTTTAGTTGACCATGTGATTACTAATACATTTGGTTCTGCACAACATTGTGGGCTGAAGGGATCATTCCTGTGCTGTACCGTTCTATGTTCTACGTACCCTGGGATAAATCTTAGCTGGTCTCGCAGGTTTATCAAACCTTATCTATCTCATGACATTTAACACCTCCTCTTCGTGCTTCAGATTATCCATTTAACTCACCATCCTCTATTGCAGATGAGAAATCCTCACTCCAGATGTCACACCCATCTTCCTCTAATTCCCACTACTCGTTGGCAGCCCTATAAGTATGATCCAGCAATATGATTGGCCTCTCTCTTATTCCTAAATTCTATCTATATGGTCTCATTGTATGATGCTACCAGTTTATCCTCTTGAAGTATTGTCGTAATTTTCTCCCTAATCAGTGCTGCGACTCCCCCCTCTTATTTTGCATTCCCCTTTTCAAATACTTGTGCATTCTTGGGATTCCAAAGAACACACTTGGGCAATCCACAAACTTAATAGAAATTTATTTGGATGTTATTAATCTGTAAAGGATATCATATGACATTCATACACTCCCATGATCATCATCACCAAGTAGTAATAAAAAAGGCACTCTGGCATATTTCCCTTCCCTGCCCCAGATGTGACAGCTGACTAACTTCAGCCAGTTCCGCACAGGCTGGGGCTATCTCCTAGAAGCAGTTATAGGGTATACTCTGTTCATTGCATTCATTGCACCACTAATTAATAGTAACAGCTGACTCAAGAAAATGCAACAGCAATAAAGATTTAGTACAATATCAAAACCCTCAATCTCTTGGATTACTTTAAACAGTTGATTTCGTTTATAACCACATAACCACATCCATATTTCTGTGGACGTTTCAACAAGCTAGGAAACATCACCTCATGCTTTTAACCTGGAATTGTGATTAAAGGGAGATGGTCCAGAACTATTTAATATACAGCATAGACTACAATGTGGCAGAGGCATCTTATTGCTATCCCACTCCCATTTTCTACATGTTTCAAGGCGATTTATTCTAATTAGTGTTGAAGGAGAACAGAAAGATTGAATTTCCTTCCCTAAATTTATTCTTTACCTGCTCTATGCAAGCAGTTTGCATTTAGTTGCTTTTAATACAAGTCCAATTCTTACTCAAAATTGACTCAAAACATTCGACTGCATAAGGAAACAACATGCTGACAGTATTTTGCAATTTTTGGAACTTGGGATCTAAGAACCAGGTATATTTTTCCTTTCACTGCACACAATACAAACCTGTACATTTAGCATGTATAATTCACCTGCAAATAGTGAACACTTCATTTTCATGCACAATACCTCACAAAATGCACAAGTAAGTTAATTAATTTGGATTAATGAACTGCAAAAAATACTCAAAATATTTGATAATTTGGTTGAAATTCACAAGATATTATTTGCCAGTGTAACAACTTTTTTTTGTTTCAAGTTTAAAACAACATGTAGACTTCCAGCAACAGAGCTTTAGGTCCTCCATACTATGGCAACTTGTTATTTGCTCCCTAATGATGTACCTTGTGCGTCTGGTAGAGGGATATACTAATGGATATAACGGAGATAAATAGGATACACGCTGCATAGTAATAATACTCCTCAGTAATCCAGAGTACAATACTGAAAATCTGAAAAATGTAGAAAGGATTCAGGACCTGGAAGAGAAACCGAAAGTTCATCAAATTTAGAACTGAAAACCACATTGCAATTAGAAATAGAGAACAAAATTGCATCACTCTGATAGGTTGATAGGACTGAGCTCCCATTCACCATCACTTTTCTCTCTGCTCATTATTTTCCCCTTTATTTCCACCACTCAAAATGCCAAATTAGAGTGCATTTTATTTACTCTCAAGTACCTACACCATATGGTTTATCGAGACTGTTAAGTATCTGCTGGGTCATTTACTGAGACACCTGCATTCAACCTCTTCTTGGTACGTCCATATACAAGCAACCACAGAATGTACAGGGAGAATGACCAAATGCAGCAGTACTGTGCTTTCTCTATTGCAAGAGTATCAAAGGCCATTTAGTTGACCTAGTGTCATACAAATCAAGGTCATATAACACAGCACCGATTAGGACTCTTCCTGTTCATCCTCAGGTACAGTCTGTATGACACTCAAGTATTATTCATGTATTTGGCCCAAGCTATATGGATGAAAGAAACCATAGTTTCTCATATTAAAATGAAGCACTTACCTTTGAGTGTGCATTTTCACTTCTCCGCTGAACATTTTTGTCTCCCCATTTAATGGGAAAGAATACCCAACAGTAGGAGATTACTTCTCTCTTTACAACTAACAACTAACTTCTACAATAGTGAAAACTTGGCTGTTTTTACTGCCCCTCTCTTGTGCAAAATCATCATCTGAATATAGTTACAACTGCATGAATGCACTCTGGATCACTCATTTCCTGACATTCAGTCAGTCTTTGAACTCTAATTTCATACATCAGCACACCACAGCACAGTGATCAAGATAATACACACAAAATACAGCACCTATGAAAAAGAGTAAACAGCCGACATTTCAGGCAGAGACCCTTCATTAGGATGCTGCCTGGCCTGCTGAGTTCCCCCAGCATTTTGTGCGTGTTACTTTGATTTCCAGCACCTGCAGATATTCTGACAATGATTAAGATGTTCATTTTAAATTAATTTTCATCTCAATTCATTTTCACTTAGAAACAAAACCACCTACTACAATGGAAAGAAAAACAGGACCACATCAACTCACCTCTTCAACTAATAATGTGAAGTATGATTTTACAAGCACCTCAATCACGTTTGGTCCATACACCTGCCTTCTGCAAGTAAAACAAATAAATTACAGCAATGCAAAACAGCCCAACTTTTGTTAAGGCAGCTTTTTGGAGCAATGGTCCTCTCAAGTATTTAGACTACCTGCAAGTCTGAATACTGAACATCCAAGAAGCACATCATATTCAAGTCTAACCTGTTCTCGTCCTTTACTGACACATATCAAGCTCAAGTTCAGTTGTCATTCAACCATACACATGTATACTGGCAAACGAAATAATGTTCCTCTGGACCAAGGTGCACAACACAGTGCATATAACTCACACACGTGACACATAAAGTGATATTATCACAGGTAAATTAGCAAATAATAAGGTGCATTTATGACACAAGTTTAAAAAGTAAACAGCATAACGCTGCTGACACTTCATACTTGACAAGACCTAGGTGGTGTCAGGAGGTTCAGTAGTCTTATGGCCTGGGGGAAGAAGCTGTTTTCCATTATAATACTTATTAACCTCTTGCCTGATGAAAGGTCGTTGGAGATTGTTGGACGGATAGAAGGGATCATTGACGATGCTAAGGGACCTGTTTACACGGCGCTCCTGATAAAAATCTCTGATGAGTAAAAGAGTGATCCCGATGATTCTCTCAGCAGTCCTTACAATCCTTTGTCGGGGCTTGTGGTCAGATGCCTTGAAATTCCCAAACCAGATGGTGATGCAGCTGGTCAGGAAAATCTCAATCGTGCTCCTGTAAAAATTGGTTAGAATGGGGGTGGGTGGGGAGGCGGGAGGTGGGAGCCTCACTCACCTCAATCCCCTCAGGAAGTGGAGATGCTGCTGAGCTTTCTTGAACAAAGAGGTGGTGTTGAGGGTGGTCCCAGAACTCCCAGAAACGTGGTGCTACCAACTCTCTAGATGGAGAAGCTGCATATGTGGAGTGAGGACTGGTCAGCCTGAACTTTCCTAAAGTTCACAATCATCTCTTTGGTCTTGTCCATGTTGAAGCTCAAGTTATTGTCCTCACACCATTCTACCAGATGCTCCATCTCCTCTCTGTATGCTGTCTCATCATCGTTGTCAATGAGGCATATAACTCACTGTTGTGTCATCAGCAAACTTGATGATTCTGTTTGAACTAGATTTGAGTAGTGCAGTCATGCATTAGCAGTGTGAACAGCAGCGGGCTGAGCACGTAGCCCTAGGGAGCACCAGTACTCAGCCTGATAGAGCTAGAGATGTTTTTGCCAACACACACTGACTGTGGTCTTTCCATCTAAAAGTCGGGGATCCAGTTACAGGAGAAGTGTTGAGACCCAACGAGGGCAGTTTACCCACCAGCTTCTGAAGGATGATCCAAGTTAAATGCTGAGCTGGTCAATAAACAGCACTCTGGCATATGAGGCACCATTTTCCAGGTGGGACATGATGGAAGAGTGCAATTTGAGCAATAAGCAAACTGGGAAGGGTCCAATGTGGCAAAAAGATGGGAATTAATGCAATCCAGAACCAGCCGCTCAAAACACTTCATTATTGTTGCGGTCAGTGCCACTGGACAGTGTCGTTGAGGCTGGTTGCTTTCTTGGACACCGGGATGATGGTGGCCACCTTGAAGCCTGAGGGGACAGTGGACAATTCCAGAGAGATGTTGAAGATGGTTGTTAGGACCTCCATTATCTGGGCTGGAGAGTCCCCCAGCACCTGACCAGGAACATTATCAAGCCCCATAACTTTACATGGCTTGACCCATAGCTAGAATCTTCCTCACATCAACTACAACCAGAGTTCCTACTCCTCAGGGGGGAGGGGGTGGAGAGGGAAGGAGGGCCTTCCTTGCCGGCATATCATTCCATGCATCAAACCAGTGTAAAAGACATTCAGCCTTTCAGGAAGAGAAGCATCACTGTCAATGGCACGTAGGGTGGACATGTAGTCTGTTATTGTCTGAATGTGCTGCCAAATGCGCCTTATGTCTCTGGTTTTACAGAAATGGCTGTATATTCTCTGAATAATCCAGTTTTGCCTTCTTAATGACGCAGGAAAGCACAGCTCTTGCTGACCTGAGAGCCGTCTTATCTTCCAATCTGAAGGCAGCATCCTGATCATTCAGTTGTGTCCGGACCTCTTGCTGTCAGCCACAAATTCTGATTTGCCTTCACATCGATGTGTTTAATAATGGTGACGTCCTCAATGCATTTCTCAAAGTATCCAGTCACAGATCTCACATATTCATCTATGTTAATGTGATGGTCGTAGTCAGCTGTCTCCCTGAACATGTTCCAGTCCATGTTTTCAAAACAGGTCACATTACTGAGGTTGCTCCTTCCAGCCCGGCCTTTTATCTCCCTTTCAGCTGGTGTAATTCATTTAATCAGTGGTCAGCATGCAGGAATTAACAGAGAATCCAAGGTGAGGGTAGGAAGCAGCTTTGTATGCACCAGGGATAATGGCACAAACCAGGTCTAATGTATTCTCTGGTAGGAAAGTTAACATTCTGATATAATTTAGGCAGGACCAATTTTATGTTAGCGTGGTTGAAGTTGTTAGCAACAATAAAGAAACCATCAAGGTGTGTGATTTGCAAGTCACTGATAGTGCTGTAAAGCTCATGTAGCACTTCCTCAGCATTAGGACAGTGGGGGAAATGAATACAGCCACAATCACAATAGCAATGAAAATCGCTCGGAGAAACCCATTAAGAACTCTACCATAGGTGAACAGTGGGTCATCACTACCAAAGCATTTACGCACCAGTTCTTGTTAAAATACTGTAGGTACATATACCTCCAACGCAAGTCCTGCCAGAGATATCAGAAATTCTGACAGCCTGAAAAGAGATTAAATACTCTAAGCTGGATGGCTGGTTTAGGGGCAGTACCCTGGAGCTATATTTCTGTCATGTTGAGGGTACAGCCATGCTTCATCTCATGCTGATTTAGTTTATCCAGTTTATTTTCTAGCAATCAAATGTTTGAAAGCAGAATCGAGGGCACAACTGGCCTGCAAGGTTTTGCCTTCAGTTTCACATGAATACCAGTGCACCTTCTTTGCTTCTGTTTCCTTGTGCATCTCTTCCGACCACGTCTCCTCTGGGTAGCTGTAGCAGGCGATGACATAAGCTCATGCCGTGAAGCTCATTTGCTATTGACAAGTCGCTAGTGAGGTAGACTTGCTGTTCTTAATATCTAACTGGGACTTGCAATTATAAGAAAGAAGTAAAGGATGAACAATTACACCATTAGTGAGATTGGCCACTGAAACTGGATGCACTACCATTTGAAGTGAAAGAGGTCATAAGTCATATATTTTCAAGCTGAGTGTGTCAAGCAATGACTATGTATTGGAATCCTGGCTTATTTACTGTGCTATGGTACAGGGAAGAAATCAAATGCAGTACTTCAAAGAATCAAATGGAATTTTCATAGCTGAGTTAGATTAATTTCAGTTGGGTAATGTATCAAAGGATGTGCAGAACAAGCAGGCAATTGTAGTTGAAAAAGAACAAGTATGGAATTATAGCATAATAGAATTAATTTGGCTTATTCCAAGTTACTTAATACTAGATGATGATTAAGCAATTGATCTTTTGGAAATGTATCTTCCACCCTTTGCAAAGACTGCTGAAAATCACAAAATAGTAATGTTAGCATTCCTTGATGCTTATGGTTCAGTACGTGAAATACAAGAAGGAAGCATAAAATGAATGATAGGACTTTAGGAGCACTGATATACAGAGGCAAATTGGGTGCAATCCCATTACAGGAAGGATATAGAGGCTTTGGGGAAAGTGCAGAAAAGGTTCAGCAGTGTTGCGTAGTTAATATTTTGGTAATATGAGTAATATTGTAAATATATTGTTTGATTATGTATTCATTATTTAAGTAATACATTACTGGCTATATGAAAAAGTACATGAATGGCATACATCATTACACCACCATGTCCATAACTGTACATCTCACTTAAAGTAAAAATTAAATGAAGACACAAATTCCTAGTTCCACATTTTCTTTCAATTAGTTTTATGTTTTGGAGTTACAAAACTTAACAGTGGCAATGAGGAAGTTTTAAACAAACCTGAGACGACCACCTACCTGTGGAAGAGCAGCTAGACATTAGGTTTTTTTTAAAAAAAGCACAGCAAAATGTTCCAGCTTTTAAAAAATAAATTGGTGCACTTTTTTTTCTTCGCAAAAAGAGAAAGACATTTGTTCACAAAAGGCAGAAAATGGAAAAATTCACAAGTACATAACCGGTAAGTACTGGGTAATAATAATTATAAATACATTTTTAAAAGAACAGAAGTGGCTGGCTACATTAGAAAAATAGATGTGTTTGATTACACAGAAGATAACTGGATATTGTATACTGAACAAATTGAACAGTATTTTGAAGCAAATAAAATAGCCAATGAAAAGCAAGTGCCGGTTTTGCTGCATGTATTGGGTGAAAAAGCATACTGTTTGCTTGTAGTTTAATTGTTCCAACCAAATCAGCCAAAATTAGCTTTGTTGCTGTCATTAAAGTCATGTGGGAACATTTAAAACCAAAACCATTGTTGAAATAAGAGCAGTTTAGGTTTCATAAGCAGAATCAAAAGGAAGAGGAAACAATATCAGCGTACGTGGCTGAATTGAAGTAATTATCTGAGCACTGTGAGTGCAATGATGGGCTTAGAGATCATTTAGTTTATGGAATCTTACAAGAAAATATTCAAAAACTGCTCTTAACTAAACCGCAACTCACATTTAAAAGAGCAATTGAAATTGCTGTATTAATGGAAACAGCAGAGCTACAATTAGGAGTGAGACTGAATGTTAGCAAAATTGAAGCGCCTTAGCAGAAAGCGGCCTGAGGAAACAAATTGTATTACCACTGTGGGAGGGACTCTCATACACCAGACCAATGCAAATTTAAATGTGAAACTTGCAAAAAATACAACAAAGTAGGACGCATACAAGGAACATGTTGGTGTATCCAGAGATACCGGCCAGGTGACAGACGCACTGCCACCTGGCCGGTCGGAGGACACACCACATACCAATCAACATTTGGTCCCTCCCAACTAATCAATGCACACCTAAATTATTGGTCACCTTAACTGGATCATCTCGCCCAGCCCCATGCTATAAAAGGTGAAACATGTGCCTGGCTCGGTCTCTCTTACAGACCACCTCATTGAAGGTAAGTGCATTGATTTATGTTTGAGAAGGTTTATCGCTGGTCCTGGTAAGGGAGCCGCAGCTATCCAAGATCAAGGGGGATAGCTGTCGTAGTGCTTTTCCCTTGTTCTTTGCATGTGTAACTGTACCCTGCCCCACACTTCTTTCTGTGTATTGAACAGCCGACCCGAACTTCCTCACATGTGTTAACCCTAAATGTTTTTTTGTTAGAATATTGTAGTTGCTTGTGTTGACCTGACTTCCCCTTGTAAATAAATTCCCTATTATTAAAACTGTGTGTGTCCGGGCTTCTACTGTTGAGACTCAAAGAACCAGTTCTTTTCCATCACAACAGTTGGGTAGACAAAAATAAATGGACAGCACAAGGAAGAGAAAAAGATAAAAAGTCAAGTTGCAGTTTCAAACAGATCACCAATCTGCATGTGAAAAAAGTGATGAAAAACCGGATAGTGATGAGAGTGACACAGGGTAATCTTGAGATTTACAATGTGAAAACTAACAACAGACAAACAATATGGCTTAGGGCAGAAGCGAATGACAAATTAATTAAAATGGAATCGGGCCCTGGCTCAACTGCTTCAGTCATTCCACAAAATGAGTTTGAATCACATTTCAAAAACACTGAACTAAAGCCTGCAGATACCAAAGAACAGACTAATACTGGAGAAAAGATCACTCCTGCGGGAATGACATTAGTACCCTTGAAATAGAGCAACCAGCTAGCCATATTGTGCTTGTATGTGGGAAAAACAGGAGGGCCAGCATTGTGGGAAGGCAAGTGTCTGAGATACAACTCATTTGGCGATTCATCCACTATTTGCATGCCACATACCCTGCAATAGTCAATTGAAAACAAATTAAGGGGTTGGATGTTGCCATGGCAGTGCTCAGGAACGGCACTGGAAAACTCAAATATATCAAGGGTAAAATAATGTTAAAAAAATGCTATAGCCAAGTTTTATAAAACCCATCTGGTTCCTTTTGCCATCCGTGATAAAGTAACCAGTGAGCTAGATCTTTGGAAGGCAAAAGGAATTCTTTCCAAGGTTGATTGGAGCCTATGGGCAATGTCAATGGTCCCAGTAGGAAAGAAGAAAGGCTCTGTCAGGATCTGTGGTGGTTCTATGGTCGCCATTAACCCAGAACTGAAAGTAGATAAATCAATAGCCTCTGCCCAGGATAGAGGATGTCTTTGCCAACCTCTCTGAAGAGAAACACTTCAACAAAGTGGACTTAGTTGAGGCCTACTGATGAAGATCCATATGGTTTATCACCATAAACAGTCACAAAGGGTTTTATCACTATAATGGCCTTATTTTTGGAGTAGCATCTGCACCTGCACTCTGGCAGAAAGCTATGGAACAAGGGCTGCAAGGTTGTCCAGACACTCAGTGTTATCTGGATGACATAATTGTTACCGATGAGGATGACAAGGAATGCCTACTGTACTAAGTCACAAGACAGTGTTAAAAAGATTACAGGATGATGGGCTCAGAGAACGATGCAACAAATGTGAATTCCTTAAACCAAACAACACTTGCTGTAGTCACATCATTGATGCACAAGTGTGCTGGAAAAATTCAAGGAGTGATGGATGCTCCAAGCCAAATGATATGTTACAGTTGCAGTCCTTTTTTACTATCTGTCAATTATTATAAGAGATTCTTGCCAAATCTGGCTACTGTGCTCCACCCCTAGAATGCATTACCTATAGATCAGGAAGAAATGGCAATGAACAAAGCAATGCGAGTTGGTTTTCAAAAAGGTAAAGAAAATAACGACGTCAGTCACTATACTCACACGTTATGATCCATATCATCCAGTGAAGCTTGCCTGTAATACCCTTGCCTTATGGGTGTAAGTGCAGTCATGTCACATGTTATGACTGATGGAAGTGATTGCCCCAAAAGCCTTTGTATTGCATTCCCGTATCAGTGCACAGAAAAATTATGCACATTTTGACAGAGAGGCCTTGAGTCTGGTGTGGAGTATAAAACATTTCAAATTCTGGTTGACACTCTCATTACTTATCATCAACCACTAGTGTCCATCTTCCAATCCACAGAAGGGTGTTCCACTAACAGCATCAGCGCAAATGCAGAGATGGGCTCTGTTTCTTGCAGGACATAAGTACATGATAGAATTTAAGAGGACAACTAATCAAGATAATACTGATGGATTGTCCTGTTTACCCATGGAAAAGGAAACATCTGAAAATTTACAAAAGAGACAACCCTCTTGATGCATTCTCCCTAATACAAATCTAAAGTCTCCCTATTGCGCCAGAGATGTTTCAAAGAGAAACCAGAAAAGAACCCACATTGTATCAGGTAAAATGGCTGGAATGTGCAGCAGAAACTCCAGTTTTACCAGTGCCGAGATGAACTTCCCATGGACGGAGGCTGCCTTATGTGGAGATTGAGAATTGTACAATCCAAGCTGAGAACTAAAGTGTTGGAGGAGTTAAATGCCTGTCATCAAAGCATGGTCAAAATGAAAGCATTCGCAGGCCTGCGAATAAATTAGCAGATCAAGCAGAATGCCAAACACTGTTCGGGATGCCAGCATATCAAGAAGATACCAAGAAAACGCCTTTCCATCCTTAAAAGTGGCATACATTGCTCTGGCAGAGGATTCATGAGGATTTTGCTGGACCATTCATCGGCACAAATTTCTTAGTAGTAGTGAATGCAGCTACCACTGGCCAGAAGTGTTTCCAATGGCCTCCACTACACCCTCATCACTGCTGATATGTTGGGTAGCCCCCTCTCAAGGACTGGTGATCCAGAGCACTTAGTCAGTGACAGTGAACCAGGTTTTTGCAGAACAATTTCAGTCACTCCTGAAAATTAATGGAATAAGATATATTACATAAGCACAATACCACCCAACTACAAACAGATTTGTGGGAAGGTTTGACCAGCGTCCAAAGAACAAACTGCAAGCAATGTCAGCAAAACCCACTACACTGACACTAAATCAGAAGCTCACTAATTTTCTCCATGAAAATCACCAGTTATGCTGTTCCTGCGACTTCCCTTTTGTGCATGCTTGGATTTCCTCAAACACAATCTCAGGAGGAGCATGCAGGACAAACGAACAGCTGTGACAAATAGACTGCTGCTCATAAAAGGAGGTTTGATGTTTCACTCCTGGACAAATAGTCCTGGTGAGGGATCACAGAATTGATCAAAAGTGGGTACTGGGATATGATCTTGGGGGACGAATTGGAGCCTTCTCCCTCACAGTGGAAATTGTATCTGATGCTGTCTGAAGACGACACATTGATCAGTTGAGGAGAGAAGAGTCAATTGTTAGAGAGGAAAGCTGTCACTTTAGCAGGCTGTGGATGTCTGTTTAGTAGTTATGTGTGGTTGTAGCTGTATATGTATGTGTGCATATGCGCACGTGTATATATATATATATATATGGAGTTTATAGCTAAGCAGGGAGAAGTGTGTATTTAATATCTCAGTAATATTTGTAATATTGTAAATATATTGTTTGATTAAGCATTCTTCATTGTTTAAGCAATTCATTATGGGTTATATGTAAAAGTACTGCATATCAATGGGATAAGTCATTACATCACCACTTCATATGTGCTTGCCGCACTAAAAGTAAAAAGGAAACGTCAACAATTTATCCCCAGCTCTGTGTTTTCTTTCAATTAGTTTTATGTTTAGGAGTTACCAAACACAACAATCAGGATATAGCCTGGAGTGAAAATACTAGCTACAAGAAAAGCTTGGATTGTTTATTCTGGAATGTCGGAGGCTGAGAGGGTGACCTGACAGAAGAATATAAAATTAGGAGAGCCATAAATAGGGTAGATAGTCAGAATGTTTTCCGCTAAGTAGAAATGTCAAATACTAAAGGGCATCACTTTGATAAATTTAAAAGAGGTTTACAAGGCAAGATTTTTTTTACATAGAGTGGAAAGTGCTTCGAACATGCTGCTGGGGAAGCGGTGGAAGCAGATAAAATAGCAACATTTGAGAGGCACTTAAACAGATAATGACAGGCATGAATGAAGGGATTCAGATCACGTGCAGGCAGAGAGGATTACTTTAAATTGGCAGCATGCTTGAAATAGGCTGCAAGGGCCAAAGGCGTTGTAGAAATTTATCTTGCAAAGACATCTTTTGTTTAACTTGCAAGATACCCCTTAATTGGCATCAGAATCCTTTGTTACTAAGCTTGAACTCAAGGTCATGCACCTCCTTGGAGATTTACCAACTGCTTATTTCCAATAATATTTTAGCAAAGCACCACCTATTAGAAACCCAGAATTTCTATTTTCAGCCAAGGACTTACTTCGTATTTTGGCAGTGTCTGCTGAGTCCTTTCTGTTGTTTATGGAGGTCTTCACATGTCAGCAGTTCATCAAGATCACTGAAATAAGAAAAACTCACCATGTTACAAACCACACACAGGGCAAAAACTTGCATTTGTACAAAAAAAATTAACATAGGAAAATGGATACAGACTATGAGAGGGGAATTTAATAAGAACATAAAATTTCAAATGTTGGAGCACCATCAAGCAATGGGGTTCAAGCAAGGAAGGGGATCTTGAATAAGTGGAACAGTGAGGCATAGGATTTCAGCAGGTTCAAAATAAATTTATTATCAAAGTATGAAAATGTCACCATATACTATGCAGAGGTTCATTCTCTTGCAGGCATTCAAAGTAGAACAGAGAAATACAACAAAATAAATGAAAAACTACAAAGACTGAAGTTCTTTTTCCCATTCCTGTTTAATTCTACCTGATATCTCTGGTTGTATCTTCATAATCATATTATAAATGAGAGCCACTAATCTCTTCTGACAGGGATTTAAAGTAAAAATCATATCTGAAAAATCTATCAAAGTTGAATTAGGGAAGGATGGTAAAACTTTATATAAAAAGTTTCTAATTTGTAAGTATCTAAAAAAATTAGATTTAGGTAATTTAAATTTGTTAGAAAGTTGATCAAAAGACATCAAACCACCTTCAGAAAAAAGATCACGAAAACATATTATACCTTTCCTTTTCCATATACAAAAAGCTTGATCTGTTAAAGAGGGTTTAAAGAAAAAATTAAGAGATAGGGCTATCAAGAACAAAGTTTTTTAGAGTAAAAAATTTACGAAATTGAAACCAAATTCGTAATGTATGTTTGACAATAGGGTTAGATATCTATTAAGTTTAGTTAAGTCAACAGGGAGAGAAGAGCCAAGAACAGAAAATAAAGAATATCCTTGTGTAGCGCTGCATTCTAAATTTACCCACTGTGGGCACAATGGTAAATCTAAATCTAATTTCCAGTATAATAAATTCCGAATATTATTCGCCCAATAGTAAAATCTAAAATTGGGTAAAGCTAAACCACCATCTTTTTTAGGTTTCTGTAACTGTCTTTTACTTAATCTGGGATTTTTATTTTGCCACACAAATGAGGATACAATACAATATTTCAACAGAAAAATGGGAAAAAATTTTACAAATGGTTAATTCGTCTTCTATATGTGCTAAACATGCTTTAATACAATTTAAGGTTGTACATAGAGCTCATATGTCTAAAGATAAGCTTGCTCGGTTTTATTCTCATGTTAATCCTCAATGTGACAGATGTCATTCAGATGTGGCTTCATTGACCCACATGTTTTGGTCATGTCCCACTTTACATAACTATTGGAAGGACATATTTGCTACCATTTCCTCAATTTGGAATATTGATTTACAACCTCATTTTATCACTGCAATTTTTGGTATTCCAAATGAAGATGATAGTCGATTTTCTCCTCCAATTAGACGAATAATTGCCTTTGTAACATTAATGGCCAGGAGATCTATATTACAAAATTGGAAAGAAGTAAATCCTCCTACCACATTTCAATGGTTTTCTCAAACTATTTCTTGCTTAAGTTTAGAAAAAATTAGAAGTACTATTTTTGATTCATCAATTAAATTTGAAGAAACTTGGGGACCGTTCATTCGACACTTTCACATGAATTAATTTGACTTCTTCCAGACCTTTACTCTTATTATTCTTGTTCTGATATGGAGTTCCGGAGTTTTTTGACACTATCATATACTTATAAACTATTATTACTGCCCATGTTAGTTTAGGTTTAGTTTTTTTTTATTATTTCTTTAAATATACATTTTTTTTTATATTTTACATTTTTTTCTTTTTCTTTTGATGATTATTTTTAATTGTTTCATGTATAATCTATATAGATTAGATTGATATTATATGATCATTTTTTGCCGATAGTTTAATAAGATATTGTTATCTTGTTACCAACTCAATTTTAAATCTATTGTATTCATAACATATGTAATATTATTATGTTATTTTTTTTTAAATTAATAAAAAGATTGAAAAAGAAAGAAAAACTACAAAGACTGGCACAGCCGCCAATGAGCATAAGACAACAAACTGTGTAAATAAGTAAAATAATACTGAGAACGAGTTGCAGAGTGCTTGAAAATTAGTCTATATGTTGAGGAATCAGTTCAGAGTTGAGGTGAGTGAAGTTATCCAAGCTGATTCAGGAGCCTAATGGTTGAAAGGTAATGGCTGTTCCTGAACCTGGTGATACGGTACCCAAGGTTCCTGTACCCACTCCCCAATGGCAGCAGTGAAAAGAGAGGATGGCCTCTATGGTGAGGGTCGTTGATGAAGATGTTGCTTTCTAGAGGCAGCGTTCCTCATAGATGTAAAAGTTACTAACACTCTCCACCTCCAGCCCCTAATTAAACAGGCACATGGATCTTTTTTTCTTCCTCCTGTAGTCAATAATCAGCTCTTTGGTTTGGTTGGCATTGAATGAGACATTGTTGTTGAGGCATCATTAAACCAGATTTTCAATCTCCCTTCTATTTGCTGATTCATCACCATCTTAGATTTGGCCAACAACAGTGGTGTTGTCAGCAAACTCAAATATGTTATTGGAGCTGTACTTGGAAAGAAATTGGGTAGGCATGGTTGATAATCAACCATAATACCAGTGAAAAGTTACATACAGCATATTAAATACACTTTAATGAAAGATAAAGTAATGGTGTAAATGGCAGACATTGGAAATAGAAGTAATTAGTTTTCACAGTGCAGAACACTTGGTAACACAGTTCAGCAACCCAATTTGACTCTTGAGCATAGCTCAGTCTGCATGGAGTGTACATGTTCTCCCCATGTGAGTTTCCTCACGCATTAAAATGACAGACAAGCCACACAAAAATATAGAAATGAGAAAACTTAGTTCAAGATCAAAAAGAGTAGTAATTATGCAAACAGCCTGAAATACTGATTAGGCAAAGGATGTAATCAGCAGCAAGAGTACACAATTTACAGCCTGGCATATAAACAATAGCTTTAGCCTTCATGCTTTATTGAAGAATTTTGCATTCTACCTATTAGATAAGCAAAGGGATAGTATATGGCCCAGAGAGAGATAAAGAACTCAAGCTAATTCTGAAGCTGACCCCACATGTGGATGCAGACAGCCAACAGCAGAACAAGATGGAGATGAGAAAATGAGAGGAGATCCTTGAAGAATGCTGTAAGTTTATAAATGGGCAGAGGGAAAAACCATGGCTAGAGGTTTCCTTGCCATGCTTCTTTTAGACTAGATTCTACTGTACAATATATTTTTATATATACCTTCATGCATGATCTTATATTATTATAATCTATAGCATTACCAATAAATCATTATGCTTTTTTACTATTTATATTCATGCATTATCACACAAATTCAATTTTATATCATCTGCAAACTAGAACTAAGCCCTGTGAAATCCCACTGCAAATGCATTCCTACTCATTAAAACACCAGGAGATAATTGTCTCTTTCTTCCTGCTGCTGAAGCAAATTTGAATTTTAATTGTTCAAGTAGTTTAACATGCATAATTTTATCAAGTCCAGAGATTCAATATTTGTCAAATGTGGTATGTTCAGACTTCTCATTGTCTCTTCACTCAACCCTGGAACAACTGGACGGTAAGGTGCATACATCAGGGTGCTCATTATCGACTACGGCTTGGCATTCAAATCCATCATCCTCTCAAAACTAATCATTAAGCTTCGACATCTTGGTCTCAATACCTCTGTGTAATTAGATCCCCAATTTCCTCACTTGCAGTCCAACTCAGTTCGATTTTGCAACAACATTTCCTCCATGACCTTCATCAGCGCAGGTGCACAACAAGGTTATGTGCTTAGTCCCCGCTCTAATCACTTTACACTTATGATTGTGTAGCTAAGCACAACTCCAATGCCATATTCAATGCCAGTGGTGATGACACCACTGTCAGAAGCTGAATTAAAGATGGTGACAAAATTAGCATATAGAAGACAGAGTGCCATGAACAACTTCTTACTCAATGTCAGCAAGACCAAGAAGCTGTTTATTGACTTCAGGACGAAACTAGAAGGTCCATGAACTCATCGGAAGATCGGAGGGGTCAGCAAATTTAAATTCTTCAGTGTTATTATTTCGGAGAACCTGTCCTGGGCCCAACACAAAAGTGCAATTATGAAGAAAGCAAGGAGTTTGCAAAGATTCTGCATGACATCTAAAACACTGACAAACTTCTATAGATATGTAGTGGAGAGTATATTGACTGGCTGCACTACAGCCTGGTATGGAAACACCAATGCATTCGAACAGAAAATCCCACAAAAAAAAAGTGGATATGGCACAGATAAAGCCCCCTCCACCACAGAACACATCTACATGAAACACTGTTGAAGGAAAACAGCATCCATCATCCCCATCAACCAGTATATGCTCTCTTCTTGCTGCTGCCATCAGGAAGGTGGTACAGCATCATCAAGACTCACACCACCAAGTTCAGGAACAATTATTACCCCTCAGCCATCAGACTCTTGCACCAAAGAGGACAACTTCACTCAATTTAACTTGCCCCATCCTTGAAGTGTTCCCATAAACTACGGACTCACTCTTCATCTCATGTTCTTGATGTTTATTATTTACTTGTTAATTATTATTTCTTTCTTTTTTATTTGCAAATTTATTGCCTTTTGCACACTGGCTGAATGCCCGTTAGTGTGATTTTTCATTGATTCTATTATGGTAATTACTCTATTATGGATTTATTGAGTATGCTTACAAGAAAATGAATCTCAGGACTGCATATGGTGACATACAGTAAATGTAATTTGATAAATTTACTTTGAATTTTCTCTCAATAGATTCATTTCTTAATCTGACACAACCTTCTCTGACCATCACAATGCTGACCATCTTTAATCCAGCTTTCAAAATGATTTACATTGTTTCACAAGAGTCTTTGCAATGATTTTTCTATCCCAAGCATGATATCAGTCTGACAGATCTGTTGTCACTCAGTCCAATGCTTTTCAAATAACAGTAGCGTAGTGGTCAGTGTTACAGTGGATGCTGTTGTGGCTGGGGCATCACAGTTAAGAGTTCAATTCCAGGGTCCTCTGTAAGGAGGTTGTACAGCTTTCCAGTGAGCGAGTTGGTTTCCTCTGGGGGTTCTGGCTCCTCCCACATTCCAAAGATGTACTGGCTAGTAGGCTAACTGGTCAGTGTAAATTGTCCTGTGATTAGGCTAGGGTTAAATCAGTGGGTTGAAGGGCAGTGAAGCTCAATGGACCAGAACAGTCTGTTCCACACTGTATCTCTAAATAAATAGATAGAGGAATGACAGGTGTTCCTACACAAGTTCACTCACCTGAGCTTGCAGAATCTTCCTTTTTTATCGATCCAAATGTAACGTAAACCCTCAAATGTGTAGTATCGAATCACACTTTTCTTTTAAGGAAAACATAATTTTTGTAGATTAGAACATGACATCGGCTCAAACTATAAGCAACCCTGATCACAACAATACCATGCTATCCAAATGAGGCTACTTACTGGGAGCTGAGTGAGTGTTGGCACTGGATGGGAAAGGATGCCCATTGTTGTTTTAACTTCCACAACAGCTGTTTATTGGGATCAATAAAATTTAATTTTGAAATGCATAAAAAAAAAGTAGCTTAGAAAACACAATTCCACTCTCTACCACCTCAATCATGTGAATCTTTCAAATTCACATGAATTGCAATCATGTCAGCTCCCTTCAAACTTTTTTAATTAGACTTAAGTTAAGAAAGGAAGCGAAGTGGACAACTTTGGCCCTTCTTTTAAAAATATACTTTATACTTCGAATGCTTGTAGAGCTGTTCAGTGTTTTTTCTAAAAAAAAATGTTAACATGGTTTTAATTCATATGTTTAAAACAATAGAATACCAATATTCTTGAGTATTCCAATGGAAAGCTTTTGGCCTTTATAAAATATAATGATGCAATTTTGAAATTGTCATCCTGTTCAAAGTTGCATCTACCAGCTACCCACTCAACTTCTTCTAATCCTATATCATCAGATGTCTACATATCTTCAGCTCTGGACCTCTGAACACTCCAAATTAATTTTGCATCACCACTGACAATCACATGGTTCATTATCAAGGGGTTTAGTATACTTCCTACTAAGTTTACACTCCCTAGGTAGACGGAATAGCAATTGTAATCAAGTTAGAGAATGGCTCTAATTCAGCAATTTATTAACAATGAATGGGAAATGGGAAAATAATTATGCTGGCTTCCAGAGCTGAGAGTCCAGGTCTAGTTTATTCATTGCGAGGATATGCCCATTGTAGACAATGTTGGTATTTGCTATTGTTTACATCGATTTGGCTTCAAATTTAAAACAATAGTGTTTTCTTTGCATCAGATACTGTAGGAGCTCAGAGGAAGAACAAACGTGCCAGAGAAGAGTAATGAGAAGCATGGATAAACCAGTC
Source organism: Hypanus sabinus (assembly GCF_030144855.1). Lineage (NCBI taxonomy): Eukaryota > Metazoa > Chordata > Chondrichthyes > Myliobatiformes > Dasyatidae > Hypanus > Hypanus sabinus. Next base: position 22,120,063 of record NC_082732.1, read on the forward strand.
CAAAGCTGACTGCCTCTCACTCCACAACTCAGACCCTCAATGAACTCTAAACCTCAGTTAAAACAATTTCCTACACACTCAGTCCCTGGGACCTAGGGAATCATTGAATATAGTCAGGAATCAGAGTACTGACTGCTGAATCCAGCATAGAGGATAAGGAGTAAGTTGTATTTTGCCAATAATGTGCACGCGTATTGTATTGATGTTAATTTTTCTTTGTACTATCTGCTGTGATAATTGTCGGCCCTAATATTTGGATGTATTATAGACATATCACACTATCTGCTTTTTAGACAACTTGTTGGGATTGAGGCTTCCACTATGTGGGTTCTTCAATGGTGAGTTAGCCAGTAGAGGAATTGCAGGCTCTTCCACAGATGGAAAGGGTGACAGAAATTACCCATCCGTCCAGTCAACCAAACTGCAGTTTACTTGCTCCGCAAAAGAAATGAAATCACAAGTTGGTTCTGTTATCTGGGAACCTCATAGTTGGAAGCATCGATGGTGTTTCATAGATGACTGTAATTAATCCAACATCGGCATTTATTGGCAATGCTAAGCACTTCCAGTGAAGATAAAGTGATATTTATAGTTGAGGGCATTCCATTCAACAATATTCAACTGCAATGATCTTGGTATAATCACTGGCCAAATTATTCACATTAATACTTTAGCAACAAAAGCCGGTCAGAAGCTGAGCATTCTGTAAAGAATCATCACCTCAATTCCCCACAGTCTTCACAAAGCACAAATCTAGGGTAAAAGAAGATACCTTCCACCTGCCTGGATGAATGTAATGCCCCGCAACATTCACCATTCAGAACACATCAGTGGTCTTGAATAACAGACCTTGCAAGTCTTTAAACATTTACTCTGCACCACCAGTGTGCCACAGCTAAAGGGTGTATCATCAACACAGTGCAACACGACAACTCAACAGGACTTTTACAACAGTAACCATCAGAACCACAATTTCCACCACCTGCAAAGATGGGTAGAAATGCACTCTTTTCCACAGATGCTTCCTGGCCTGCTGAGTTTCTCCAACATTTTGTGTGTGTTGCTCAGATTTGCAGCATCTGCAGATTTTCTCATTTGTTAACGTCATGACCCTTTAAAGTCCCCCAAGATTAATCGGACATTATTTGCTGTTCCTTGATCACTACCATCATCCTCTCAGAGAGAGCTAGATCTAAGCAACAAAAGCTAGCTTTGGTTTCAATTATCATATTCTCAGAATTACCAAATCAGGGAACAAAATCACCTGAAATCTCAAATCCATAACACTGGGAGATACAAGTAGGCCACCTGACTCTTTCAGCCCAGTTGGCAGATTTCCTTTATCCCTTAAAGTCCATAAATTTATCAATCTGCTTTATACAACTCAGTGGCTAAGCCTCAGTAGACAGAAGATGCACTGCCCACTGATGGCAAAAATTTGACCTTATTCATGATTCTAGACAGCTTGCGCAGGGAAACAATTCTCTCAGCACGTACACTGTCAAGCCCTTGTACCAAGTCTGTAAATTCAGTATCACCTCTCATTTGTGTAGTCAATCTCTGCTGAGCTGCCCGCCCAGAAAGCAGTCTAATGAATCTTAAGCAGATGCCTTTTATGGTGTGCAACCTTTTTGTTTAAGTAATGACACTAAAACTGTTCAGTATTCATGGTGCAGTCTCACTATGTCATTTATAACTACAGCATATTATCTTTACTCAAAGCCTCATGGAACTAAGATCAATATGCCATTTATCTTTAAAACTGTTAGCTTTCAGTGACTTGTGTGCAAGGATACACAGGTCCCTTTGAACGCCAACATTTCCCAACTTATCATCATTAAAAAAAAAACTCGCCTTTTATATTTTGTGCAGGTGTCCGAAATCACATATGCCACATTACATTCTGTCTGCTATGTTCTTATCAAGTCATTCAGCTTTTTATACTCTATCAAGTCTTTCAACGTCTCCCTTTCTTCTCACAATGCCATCCAACAAACTTGTACGTATTTTGACAGTTGCCTAGACCTAACACTCAATATAGATTGTGAATAGCTGGGACTGAAGCTCTGAAACCAGCAGTACTCCACTAGTCAATTTGCCCATCTGAAAGAGTCTTATTTATTTACAGTCTTCACTCTACTGATTCTCAATCTATGCTAATATACAATTCCTACTATCACTAACTTCCTATATAGATCTAATCAAAAGCTTTCCAAAAATCTAAATGCACCACATCTACTGAATTTCCCTTATCTGTTCCACAAGTGATTCAAAGAACTCCAACAGAATCAAACATGATTTCCCTCTTATAACTCTAATACTTAAGTGTTCTGTTGTGAGATCTTTTCCCTACTACTGATATTAGGTTAACAGATCGGATCGTTCCATTTTATTTTCTTTTAATAGTGGAATGACATTCACTACTTATAGGAACAGCCTCAAAATGTTGAAAGATGAAACACAATACCTCCGCTATCTTGACAGTTACCTCTTTCAAAGACTTGAGATGTAGATTATTTGGTCCTTTGGGGCTATCACCTTTGGTGTCAATAATTTTACTAGTGTTTTTTGCTAATTTCATCCAAATCTTTATTGACGGTTCTCTAGACACCTGGTTTTCTAGTATTACTGCCAATTATTTGTCTCTTCCATGGAAATGGATGCAAAGTATTTTTCCCATTGTTCTGCAAGTTCCCTTCTTTTAAAAAAACTTTAACCCATTACTGTCTGTAAGAGAGCTGTATTTTCCTTTTTAGTCTTTTTATACACCTACACAGAAGCTCTTACTGTCCATTTTTGTTTCTCTCCAGTCCTAACTTCTCTTTATCAGATGTAATGTTTTTTCCCTATTTCTCATCTTCCCTGAATGCTGAATTAGAGGCTGAATTAGTTAGAACCAGAGTTTATTGGGAACAGTACTGTTAACTGGCAAATGCACTTTGACTATATGGTTAATAACATACCACAGTAAATGGTCTCTTACCTCCTCCTGCTTGTGTAGTTGAACTGTCTCTCTCCAATCATCTTCAAGCAATCCTATGGCCATAGTAACTTGATTATCATCTCCACTAGCTTCAGTTGATTGGGGAAAACTACAAAATAGAGGCACAGGAAATCAAAGTGTGAGTGTAAGGTGGTACATGTCCAAAAAATTCATTCAACCTGAAATTGACAAGTGTTTAGTTTTTAATACTTTATTTACAAATTTCAGCTTTACAAAGACAAAACATATTGAAGATGTACAAAACAATGCAAAGGAAATGCAGCTCCAAGTGGAGCACAGGCAAAACAAACCAAAAACAAAAACAAAAAGGCTGCCAGACAATTTACAAAATTGTGTAAATAGACTTTAAAAAAAAGAGTTGACACAATAGTGGTATCACGGAAGCAATGTAAGATAAAATGAATAAAGGAATCTGGTTAGGCACCACATCCACTCATGAGACTAGACAGGTCAAAATCACTATGTATGTGAGGTAATATGACACTGAGCCAAGAAAGGTCCCCATATTCTCTCAAATATATTCTGTGTATTGGGTTTGTGCAGGCGCAGTCTTTCCATTTGTATAATAGACAACTTCTCCTTGAGCCACTGTGCAAAGGTAGGTGGAGTAGTAGACTTCCAGGTCAGAAGAATCTTAGCCGCCACCATTCCGAGATGCAGAGCAATCCGCATGTCATGCAGCAACTCAAGAGTCACTGCAGAACATTCAAAGATGGTGAGGTCGTGATTGGGCTGAATGTCTCTAGAATAGGCTTTTGAGAGCCACTCAAAAATTTCAGTCCAAAAGTTGTATAATGTAGGGCAAAACCAGAAAAGATGTGCTAGTGAGCCCTCAGCAGAGCGGCACTTGTTGCAATCAGGAGACACAGATGGGAAGATGCGATTCAGTTTTGTTTTTGAATAATACAATCTATGCATCACCTTGTACTGGATTAACCTGTAGCATGAATTAATAGAACAACAGTGTACCTGGGACATTGCCTCCTCCCAAAGTTCAAATGATACCTCTGAGTTCAAATCCCTAGCCCAGGCTTCCCTAATAAGATCTGTAGAAACCAAAGGAGTAAAGCAATTCACAAATTTTGATATTAACTGTTTGGAATCTGGAGGGAGCAAGAGGTTTTCAAGAAAGGGATGGGTGGTGGAAATAGGCTCGAAGTGTGGGCACTTTTCCTTAACGTAGTGTTTAACTTGGAGATAGTGAAAAAATGTGTACTAGGAAGGTTAAACTTGGTGCTTAATTGTGTGAATGACGCAAATTGTCCATCAATGTACAGATCTAAGAAAGTTTTGATACCCCTCTCTCTCCAGACTGCAAACACCCCATCTAATTGTCCAGGCTTAAATGAGTGATTATGACAAATGGGAGCATGTATGGAAACACTGGGAATTTGGTGAGCCACTTTTATTTGATTTAATATTCATAGAGAATTCTTTAAGGTAAAGTTTTGTTGGATTAGCTTGTCTGTTGAGGCATAAGTGGAAAGCAGAAGAGCAGGAAATGAAGAATATTTAACAACAGAGGCTTCCAGTATGTAGGAGTCCTGGAGTTAGCTGCCCAAAAGTAATGTTTGAAAATTGCCAGACCAAGACCACCCTTCTTAAGAGGTTTGTGTAGGTGAGCCTTAGATATCCTGTGTGATTTATAACCCCATACAAAGGGCAATATGATAGAGTCATTTCTTAAAAAAGAATGCATTTAAGTATATAGGCAGGTTTTGAAAAGGATATAGAAACCTGGGTAGGTTCACCATTTTGATCGCATTTACCCATCCAATCATGGATAAGGGCAGTATCCTCCAGGACTCGATATTTGTTGAGTTTTTCTAAGGATTCTGTAAAGTTAAATTTGAAAAGGTGCTTTGGGTTCTTAGTCAGTTTAATCCCCAGATAGGTGAAACAGTCCTTCTCTACTCTAAAAAGCAACTTTTTCAGGAAGTCTTCAGTAAATTGATCCACTAAGGGCACAAATTCACTCTTTCCCCAATTTATGGTATAGCCAGAAGTACTCCCAAAGGAATTTATATATTCCAGTAGGAAGGCAATAGAGACCGCTGGGTCGGCTAGACAAATAAGGAGGTCGTCCGCGTACAGGGTCACACAGGTCTCAAAATTGCCCAACTTAATACCTTTAATGTGTGGGTGGCCCCTAATGCCAATTACCAGGGACTCCAGCGCTATGTTAAACAGCAGGGGGGACAATGGGTCCCCTTGGCGAACGCCACATTGCAGAGAGAACGGATTGGATTTATCCCCATTTTCATCAGATGATCTTTCAATATTAGAAACTCCTATTACGGATGCAGAAATTAAAGGGGTTATTTCCTCTATGAATTCTGGGAAAGCACCAGGTCCAGATGGGTATACAGTAGAATTTTTAAAATGTTTTTCCGCTACTCTTTCTCCTTGGTTATGCAGGGTTTTTGAGGAAGCAATTAGATTGGGCAATTTGCCACAATCTTTTTATAGAGCTTTCATTTCTTTAATATTGAAGAAAGATAAAGACCCTACTGACTGTGCATCCTATAGACCAATATCTTTATTGAATGTAGAATCCAAGATCTTTTCCAAGTTATTGGCATCCAGGCTGGAGAAGGTATTACCCCAAACTATTTCGGAAGATCAAACCAGTTTTATTAAAAATCGCTATTCTTTTTTCAATGTTAGGAGATTATTGAATATTGTTTATACTCCTTCACATAGCACTTCAGAATGTGTAATTTCATTAGATGCGGAGAAAGCATTTGATAGAGTTGAATGGCCATACTTATTTAATGTGCTTGAGAAGTTTAATTTTAGTCAGACATTCATTTCCTGGATTAAACTGATATATCATACTCCTGTAGCCTCAGTGCTTACTAACAATCAAAGATCTCCCTTTTCTCATTTATTTCGGGGTACTAGACAAGGCTGTCCTCTTAGTCCATTATTATTTGATATTGCTTTAGAACCCTTGGCAATTGCTATCAGAGAATCACAAAACATTTTTGGCATTAATCGTGGGACAGATATACATAAGTTATCATTATATGCAGATGATTTATTATTACTTATTTCTGATCCTAAGAAATCCATTCCTGCAGTTTTATAATTGTTGGCTCAATTTAGTGATTTTTCCGGGTATAAATTAAATCTTAATAAGAGTGAATTGTTTCCTTTAAATAGACAGGTTCCAATTTATGGAAATTTACCTTTTAAATTAGTTAATGATTCTTCTATTTACTTAGGGATTAAAATCACAAAAAACTATAAAGACTTATTTAAGGTTAATTTTTTTACCCTTAATTGATCAGATTAAATGTTTGTTTACTAAGTGGTCACCACTATCTTTATCTCTGATAGGTCGGATTAATGCTATTAAGATGGTTATTTTACCCAAGTTTTTATATATAGTTCAAGCAGTACCTATTTTTATTCCGAAATCTTTTTTTGCTAATGTTGATTCAAAAATTATATATATACGGCAGAATAAAAATCCTAGGTTAGGTAAAATATATTTACAGAAGGCAAGGAAGGAAGGTGGATTGGCATTGCCTAATTTTAGATTTTATTATTGGGCAGTTAGTATCCGATAGTTGATATGTTGGTTAAAGGATTGGGATATATCTTTTAGCCCTCATTGGGTGAACCTGGAAGTTAAATCTGTACAAGGATTTCCATTGGGTTCTATTTTAGGGACTTCTCTTCCCTTTGCTCTTTCTAAATTGCCGAAACGAATTGACAACCCGATAGTTAATCATACTTTACCTATATGGTTTCAATTTCGGAAATTGAATATTCCTATTGTATCCAATTGCTTTTTTTATCCTTCTATTATAGACCAAGCTTATTCAGCTTGGAAGACTAAAGGATTACTACGATTTTCCGATTTATTTTTGGATAATTGCTTTATGTCTTTTGAGCAATTATCTAATAAATATAACTTGCCTAGATTTCATTTTTTTAGATATTTACAGATCAGGAATTTCTTAAATACTGTACTTCCTACTTTTCCAAATTTTGTGTCTTCAGGTATTTTGGAGAATTTGTTTGAACTAAATCCTTTTCAGAAAGGGCTAATATCAAAACTTTACAATATAATTATGAAGATACGTTCAGAGCCCTTTTATAAGACTAAGAATGATTGGGAAAGAGAACTTAACCTTACTATCCCTATTGAGAATTAGGATAAAATTCTTCAGTTAGTTAATACATCATCTATATGTGCTAAACATTCATTAATACAGTTTAAAGTCGTGCACAGGGCTCATATGTCCAAGGATAAGTTGGCTCGTTTTTATTCCTATATAAATCCTATTTGTGACACATGTCATTCTGAGATAGCGTCTTTAACTCATATGTTCTGGTCGTGTCCACTTTTGAAAAAATATTGGAAAGATATTTTTGATATTATTTCTGCGGTATTGAACATTGATTTACAACCTCATCCTATTACTGCAATTTTTGGTTTACCAATGATGGACTCACTCCATTTATCCTCTTCCGCTTGTCGAATGATTGCATTTCTTACATTAATGGCTAGAAGATCTATTTTGTTGAATTGGAAAGAAATTAATCCTCCTACTGTATTTCATTGGTTTTCTCAAACTATGTTATGTCTAAATTTAGAAAAAATTAGAAGTGTTGTATTTGATACTTCTATTAAATTTGAAAAGGTATGGAGACCATTTATTCAATATTTTCATATGATGTAATATGACCCTGTTCCAAGCCTATTTGTTTTTCCAGTTTCGATTTTATATATGTTGAGAGGATCGGAGTTGACGACACTGATGATTTTGTATTTTTGTGAGTTATTATAAACAGCCCTTTTTTTCATTTTTTCTTTTTTTTTCTTTTTTTGTTTTTTCTTTATTAGTTATTAGATTATTAGATTAGTTTTCATTTGCATAATTTTTTTTCTTTTTCTTTTTTCTGTTTTTTTAAAATATATTATGATATACCTAGGTTTGCCTTGTTTATTTGTATATTGTATCGTCCATGATTTGGGAATACTCATTTATACTGTAATCATTGCTTATGTATTCTTTCATGTTCAGTTGAAATGTGTATGTTTGTAATCCCATTATCTATGTATCAATTTTATTTTGTTGATATTAATAACAATAATAAAATAATAATAAATAATAAAAAGATTGAAAGGATTTATCCCCATTTGTGTAAATGGAGGATTTTGGATTAGTATATAATATTTTAACCCATTCTATGAAAGTGTTGCCGAATCCAAACTTCTTGAGTGTTGCAGTTAGATAGGGCCACTCTATCAAATCGAATGCCTTGTGGGCACCTAGAGACAGTATAGCAGCTCTATCACCTTTCCCAAAATTGGCATTCAAAATATTGAGAATTTTGCGGACATTACAAAAGGAGTACCTGCCCGGGGTAAATCACGTTTGGTCTGGGTGAATGATATTTGCTATATGCTTACTGAGCCGATTTGCTAACACTTTGTAATATTTATAGATCATAATTTAGTAGTGCAATGGGCCTATAGCTTCCAGGGTCTGTTTCGTCTTTATCTCTTTTTAATAAAACACAGATATTTGCTTCACTGAGAGAGGGTGGGAGCCACTTGTTTTTAAAGGTATCCTGAACTATTCTCAGCAAAGCTGGTGTAAGGACATCCCGGAAGGCTTTGTAGAACTCTGGCCCGAACCCGTCTGGTCCAGCTGCCTTACCGGTGGGAAATGCTTTGATAGTATCCTGTAACTCAGATAGTGAAAAATCCAAATCCTCCCTGAAAGCTGCATCTAATTGTGGGAAATAAAGTGGATCAAAAAACTTATCAAAATCTTCCTGTGCAGCTGTTGATTTGGAGGTGTTAAATTTCTGAATAGAACTCACTAAGTTGTTTGTTAATATCCTTTAAATCCGTAAGCATCAGGCCAGATTTGGATTTTACTTTGTAAAACTCGTTTTGCTTGTTCTCCTTTTAACTGCCTTGCCAATAACTTCTGTGGTTTGTCCCAAACTCAAAATGTCACTGTTTAAGTTTAAGTAGTATGTTGTCAATTTGTTCCCCTAGAATGGAGATGTATTCGTATTTTAATTTGAGAATGTTATTATAATCTGACTGGAGCAAAGAGTTTTTGTAAGCCTGTTCAGCCACTAGTAACTCTTTCTCAATCACTTCCAATCTACCTCCCTTAGCCCTTTTCAGTGTTGCTTCATAAGAAATAACTTGTCCTCTGATATACACTTTAAGTGTTTCCTAGAGTGTTGAGTCATTCACCTTGCCATTGCCATTGATCTTAAGGAACTGCAAGATGTGCTTCATAATATATTTTTTAAATGCCTGATCCTTGAGCAAAAAGGGATTAAAGCGCCAGTTATAGGCTTGCTTAGGGAGGAACAATTGAAGATTGAGATCGACAGGACTATGATCAGATATTATTATGCTGTGATATTTGGTGTGGTCAATATTAGAGATTAATCTAGTCAACTAAAAAATAATCAATCTGTGTATATGATCTGTGTACATGAGAATAAAAATAATCACAGTCAGATGGGTGTTGTAGTCTCCAAATATCCACCACCTTCTTCGACTTCATCAAATTGTTAAGAGTTTGCACAGCAAGAATATTGGGTGGGGGGGGCAGAGGACAGCCTATCTAAATATGGGTCTAGGTAAAATTAAAGTCACCCCCAATCAATACGTGGCTTGAATCGTTATCTGGGATCAGATCAAGCACCTTACAGAAAAAACCTGGATCATCCGAGTTCAGCCCATAAATGTTTACCAGTGTAATGGGAAGTGAATTGTTATGCCCAGTTAAAATTATAAACCTGCCACTTGGATCAATTGTGAATGAGTGAAAACGAAAAGGCACAGTCTTACGGAAGAGAATGGCAACGCCTCTGGCTTTGGAAGTGAAAGGTGACTGACGGACCTGTGAAATCCAATTAGCCCTGAGTTCCCTATGCTGAGTGGCTTTAACATGAGTTTCTTGTAAGAATATAATGTCAGATTTCAGTGACTTCAAATGCGTGAAAACTTTACCTCACTTTATTGGGTGACCTAAACCACGCACATTCCAAGAGACCAAGGATATGGAGTCAAGAGAATTACTAATTTGTGGTACCTTTTGCATTATAATGAAACACAACTTAACATTCAGTCTGGCAGCCAGCAAAAACCAACAAAAAATAACGTGAACAGTTAACAAATATATGAACAAAACCCCCACCCACTGCTTCCCCAAATGAAGCAGAGTTGCCCTCATCCTAATCTGGGACTGCTAGACAAAAGCAGAGAAAAACGCCTCCAACTAACAGCTCCTCATTAGCACACATAGTAAAGAACGTAGAAAACAGAACTGCCATAATTAAAGTCTGCTCGGAGCACATTTAGACTCTCTTCATTTATGTTGTGAAAAACAGCCTTTCGAAGTTTTTGGTCTACGAAATTCTTGGCTTCAACCGGGTTGCTGAATACTTTTACTTGCCCTTGGTAATGAACGTGGAGCCTGGCCGGGAAACATAGCAAATGCCAGACCTCCCTCTCTCAGCAGTTGCAGCACCTCACAAAAACTCTGCCGCTGCTCCATAACCTCCGCGATGTAGTCAGGGTAGATTAAGATTCGATGACCTCCATAATCCATCAAGTGTTGCCTCCCGAGTCGCAGAATCTTTTCTTTCTCCTGTGCGAAATGCACCCGTGCAATAATCCTGCGGGGCCTTGAGCCTTCCAGTGGTTTGGGCTGTTGTAAGTGGTGTGCTCTATCGATAACGACCGGCTTAGTGAAGTTATCATCCTCCAGCAGCTCAGGGATCAGGTTAGCGACAAGTTCAGTCGGCCTCCCTTCTGGGACACCAACAATCTTTATGTTATTGCATCTGGATCTCCCCTCCAGATATGAAAGCTTGGCCTGCTGCCTTTTATTTTCTTGCTGCAGCTCCACGACTGAAGTTTCCACGATGTGGATTCACTGCTCATGGTCGGCAGTCTGATTTTTGGTGTTCGACAGTCTCTCAGTGAGTGCTTGCTGGGCGGACAACAGACTCGGGAAACTGTGCTCAAACTTGTCAAAGCACTCATTGAAGGACTGCAAAAGCTTGTTTAACATTTTCTACCAAGTAAGAGGAAGCTCATCTTCCTCTTTGGCTGATGACACTTCTGGAGGTTTCTTACTAGCTTGGTCCCAGCTAACATTAGCTGCAGCATCAGCTAGCGGGCGAGCAGCTCCCTTCCCGCCTCTTGCTGTTTTACTGGACATGTTCATGTTACACTTTTTGGTGGCGTAAAAGAGAAACAAACAACGGAGATCTTGCAACGAAAACTGAGAGTCAAGCGTTCAAAAAGGCAGTTTTAACTCGTAAAGTTTGGTATGCCATCAGGAGCTCGGAAAAACACCTAGTGCCCCCTTGACATTGTTTAGTGCCATAGACATTGATATTGGCAGCTGGAACACAGATTTCTGCTGTAGTATTCAAACCCTGTAACCCATGAATTTATAGTGTATATCTTACTAATAAGAATGGAAGTGGGCTAACAATATTTCTTTTGAATTCATCAGTGGAACTTATCAGAGGAATAATGATAACTTGTGCAATAACAACAATTTTCACAAATCAATTCCTGAAAGCCACCTGACGAAGATTCATAAAGAACACTTCTGAAGACTCTCCACACTAATGGCAGAAGGCACACTGCAAAGTAGCTCCAAATCAGTATATCGCAACCAGAGTGAAGTGGGGAGAGTTACATTCAGCCATGCATACGTGCCGAGTGGTCGAAAACGAACCACAGTCTTGGTGGAAAGCCAAGTAATGAAAGGACAGAAACTGGCTCAGCACATTAATGTGTAGTTAATCTGCAACTCTGAATATGACTGACTCATAAATCACACACCAACTTTTCCAATATGATTTATGGTACTGTGCCCAAGGCTTAGGTATGACATATGTGAGTGATGATAAACTGGATTCTGGTATGGGTCTCATGGTTGGGGAGAAGGGAATCATGGTTGTAAAAAGGGGAAAGGGAGGGGGAGGGAGCAAGAAGCAACAGAGAGACATTCTGTAATGATTAATAAACCATGACCTTGCCTGGTGTCTCAGGGCTGGGTGTGCCTGCACCTGTGCCACCCTCTGCCCTGGCACTCCTCCTCTGCCACCTATCTCGCATCCCTCCAGCAGCGTTCTACCCTCACCATTCCCAACATCCTCTGCTCCCTGCATATTTACAAACTCCCTCTTTACTCCACATTGACAAATAGAGTATTGCACAAAAATCATTTTTCTTTTTTTTTTCCCTAAATCTTTTTATTAATATTAGTAATATGGACAGAATACAGATGATATATTGATAAAGAAATTACCAACATACACATTCCATTACATATGGAAAAAAAACATACATAATAGTTACAATATAAATGAGTTTACCAAGACATAAGCCATAAGATATATGTATGGACATAGTAAATCTAAATATTTCATAATGTATAATATAAAAAAAACAGAAAAAAGAAAGAAAAAAAATTTATATAATGCAAAACTAACTAATCTAATCTAATAACTATAACTAATAAGTAATATAAAAGAAAAAAAAACAAACAAAAGAGAAGGAAAAAAAAAAGAGAAGGAAAAAAAAAAGTGGGCTGTTTATAATATCTCACAAAAATAAGTATTCATCAATGCCGTCACTTCCGGTCCTCTCAAAATACATAAGCTAAAAGCTGGGAAATCAAATGTACTTGGCACAGGGTCATATTACATCATATGAAAATGTTGAATAAATGGTCTCCATAACTTTTCAAATTTAATAGAAGTCTCAAAAGTACCACTTCTAATTTTTTCTAAATTTAAACATAGTTTGAGAGAACCAATTAAATACAGTGGGAGGATCAATTTCTTTCCAATTCAACAATATAGATCTTCTAGCCATCAGAGTTAGAAATGCAATCATTCGACGGGCTGAAGAAGATAAATGCTGTGAATCTAACATTGGTAAACCAAAAATTGCGGTAATAGAATGAGGTTGTAAATCAATATTCAAAACCGCAGAAATAATATCAAAAATATCTTTCCAGTATTTCTCCAAAAATGAACACGACCAAAACATGTGAGTTAAAGACGCAATTTCAGAATGACATCTATCACAAATAGGACATATGAGAGTAAAAATGAGCTAATTTATCCTTGGACATATGGGCCCTATGTACAACCTTAAATTGTATTAGTGAATGTTTGGCACATAACGATGATGTATTAACTAATTGAAGAATTCTATCCCAATTCTCACTAGAAATACTAAAACTCTCTCTTTCCCAATCCTGTTTAGTCTTATAAAGGGGCTCTGAACGTATCTTCATAATTATATTATAAAGTTTTGAAATAAGCCCTTTTTGAAAAGGGTCTAATTCAAATAAACTCTCCAAAGTATCTGAAGGCACGAAATTTGGAAACGTAGAGAGTACAGAACTTAAAAAATGTCTAATCTGTAAATATCTAAAAAAATGAAATCTCGGCAAGTTATATCTGTTGGATAATTGTTCAAAAGACATGAAACAATTATCTAAAAATAAATCAGAAAATCTTAGTAATCCCTTAGTTTTCCAAGCTGAATAAGCTTGATCTATAATGGAAGGGTGAAAAAAACAATTAGATACAATAGGACTATTTAAAACGAATTGAGTCAACCCAAAAAATCTCCGAAATTGAAACCATATACGCAATGTATGTTTAACTATCGGGTTGTCAATTCGTTTCGGCAATTTAGAAAGAGCAAAAGGGAGAGAAGTCCCTAAAATAGAACCCAAAGCATAAGCTGATACCGATTTAGTTTCTAAACTCACCCAACAAGGGCCAAAAGATCCACCCCCATCTTTCAACCAGCATAACAAATATCTAATATTAATTGCCCAATAGTAAAATCTGAAATTAGGTAATGCTAACCCGCCTTCCTTTTTTGTCTTCTGTAAATATGTTTTACCTAACCTGGGATTTTTATACTGCCATATATATGAAGAAATGTTAGAGTCAACATTAGTAAAAAAAGATTTCGGGATAAAAATTGGTATCGCTTGAAAAATATATAAAAACTTAGGTAAAATAACCATCTTAATAGCATTAATCCTACCTATTAGAGATAGAGACAAAGGTGACCACTTAGTAAACAAACCTTTAATCTGATCAATTAAGGGTAAAAAATTAAATCCAAATAAATCTTTATGGTTCTTTGTGATTTTGATCCCTAAATAAGTAAAAGAGTCATTAACTACTTTAAAGGGTAAATTTCCATAAATTGGGACCCGGTTATTTAATGGAAACAATTCACTTTTATTAAGATTTAACTTATACCCAGAAAACTCACTAAATTGAGCCAATAATGATAAAACTGCTGGAATGGATTTCTCCGGGTTAGAAATGAATAGTAATAAATCATCTGCATACAAAGATAACTTATGAATATCTGTCCCACGATTAATACCCAAAATATCCTGTGATTGTCTGATGGCAATTGCCAAAGGTTCTAAGGCAATGTTAAATAGTAATGGACTAAGAGGACATCCCTGTCTAGTGCCCCGAAATAGGCGAAAAAAGGGAGATCTTTGATTATTGGTAACCACTGAGGCTACTGGAGTATGATAAATCAATTTAATCCATGATATAAATATCGGACTAAAATTAAACTTCTCCAACACATTAAATAAGTAAGGCCATTCAACTCTGTCAAATGCTTTCTCCGCATCTAATGAAATCACGCATTCTGAAGTATCATGTGAGGGAGTATAAACAATATTCAACAATCTCCTAATGTTAAAAAAAGAATAACGATTTTTAATAAAGCCAGTTTGATCATCTGAAATAATTTTGGGTAATACCTTCTCCAATCTAGATGCCAGTAACTTAGAAAAAATCTTGGAGTCTACATTCAATAAAGATATAGGTCTATAAGAAGCACAATTAGTAGGGTCTTTATCTTTCTTCAATATTAGAGAAATGGAAGCTCTATAAAAAGATTGTGGCAAATTCCCTAATCTAATGGCCTCCTCAAAAACCTTACCTAACCAAGGGGAAAGAGTAGCGGAAAAAAATTTAAAAAATTCAACTGTATAACCATCTGGACCCTGTGCTTTCCCAGAATTCATTGAGGAAATAGCCCCTTTAATTTCTACATCCGTAATAGGAGTATCCAATATCAAAAGATCATCAGATGATAACCTTGGAAAATTTAATTTCCCCAGAAAATCAGACATGGTATTATAATCTTGAGGAAATTCAGATTGATACAGGGAGGTATAGAAATCTTGAAATGCCTTATTTATCTCATCATGATTAACTGTCAGATTCCCATTCTGCTGACTAATCTTAGTGATTTGACGTTTAACCAGAGCATTCTTCAATTGACTAGCTAACAGTTTACCAGATTTATCACTATGTATATAAAAATCAGATTTAGTTTTCATTAATTGATTTTCAATCGAGGATGTAAGTAATAAACTATGTTCCATTTGAAGTTCAACCCTTTGTTTGTAAAGCTCCTTACTAGGAGCAATCGAATATTTCTTATCAATCTCTTTAATTTTATCAACCAATAAAAGAGTTTCCATCTTGATACGTTTCCTCAAACCAACAGAATAAGAAATAATCTGTCCACGTATATAAGCTTTAAAAGTGTCCCAAAGTGTTCCGCAGGAAATATCATCTGTAGAATTAGTTGAGAAGAAGAAGTCGATCTGCTCCTCCATAAATTTAATAAAGTCAGAGTCTTGCAACAAGGTAGAGTCAAATCGCCATTGTCTAGCATTAAAAGCTGTATCCGTAAATTTCATAGAAAGTAATAACGGAGCATGATCAGAGATAGCTATAATATCATAGTTACAACCGATTACCAATGGAATAAAACAAGAGTCTACAAAAAAATAATCAATTCTTGAATAAGAGTGATAAACATGTGAGAAAAAAGAAAACTCTTTGTCATTAGAATGCCGAAATCTCCAAACATCAAAAACTCCATTGTCAGTCAAAAAGGAGTTAATACAAGTGGCCGACTTATTAGGTAAAGTCTGAATAGATAAAGATTTATCCATCAGAGGATTTAAACAACAATTAAAGTCACCACCCATTATTAACTTATATTCATTTAGATTGGGTAAAGAAGTAAATAAAGACTTAAAAAAGTCAGGACAATCCACATTTGGAGCATAAACATTAACCAAAGCAACCTTTTTATTACAAAGTAAACCCGTAATTAACAAAAATCTGCCATTCGGATCCGAAAAAATATCATGTTGAACAAATGAAATAGAGGAGTCAATAAAAATTGAAACTCCTTTTACTTTAGCATTCGAATTTGCATGATACTGTTGACCCCGCCAAAATCTAAAAAAACGAAATTTGTCCTCCCTCCTCACATGAGTTTCTTGTACAAAAATGATATGAGCATTAAGTCTTTGGAATACTTTGAAAATCTTCTTTCGTTTAATTGGATGATTTAAACCATTAGTATTCCAAGACACAAAATTAATGGTCTGAGCCATAATTCTATAATCAACCCTTTGGTATAGAAAGGGTTAACCAACTTATAAACTCATGCACCCGGAAGAGGAACAAAAGTAGTGAGAAGACCCGGAAGTGACAACAACACAGACATATTTGAAGTTCAAAAACAGCCCGAATAAAAAAACTAACACAAACTGGTACAAAAAAAATAGAATTAGAAAACAGACCATCCCCCCACCCCCCAAGAAAAAGAGAAAAAGCCAAAATATGACTTAAAAAGAGAAAAAGTAAGACTAATCCTACCCCCATGTCAGCTGAAGAACACTCCATATATAAAGGATATATATAAAAGAATCACCCCGACTTTAAAAATAAAATCGCTATAATAAAAACCATATTTCTAAGTATAGTTAGTTGTAAAAAGAATAAAAATATAATCACTAAAAACAATTATAACTCGGGCTCTGGCCCAGACAAAACAAAAAATATTTAAGCTGAGATAAGCGATGCCTTGTCTGGAAGAAACACGAAAAATATAAACATAATGCCATCTTAAGCAAAACCAAAAATCTTTTCCAAAAAACCACCATCTTAATCAAGGAAAATTTTACCTTCAAAGAATTAAAAATATACCTTCGAAGGAACAAAGTTAATAGACAAGTATGTAGTTAAATGATTAAAGTGTATAAGGCAAAACAATTAACATGACGCAAACACACTTTAACTTGAGTATAAAGTGTAGGATGAACCTACACCAATAACCAGATTATAATTCTGGTTTAAGAGATCGAGAACCATCTTATACGATCAGAATCATTCATTTATTAAAGACTGGTGTCTGTAGCAGTAAGGAAGTTCTCCTCCAGATATTTTCTCACTTCTGAAGTTAAAAGGAAAACTTGTCGTGGAGCATTCGACGGAGAAATTCGAAGCTTCACAGGGTATAGAAGCGCAGGTTTCAGATTTTTCTCATAACATTCAGCCATCAACTGTTTAAAAAGAAGCCTTCTTTTTAAAAGATCTGAACTAAAATCTTCGATCAGGCGGAAGGAAAAATCTTTGATTTTAATCATTCCTAGTCGACGAGCTGCTCTTATAAGTTGTTCTTTGTCATGTACATAATGGAACCGGACAATTACCACCGAAGGTTTGTCTGTAACACTCGGTGATCGACGCCGAATTCTATGTGCCCGATCCAATAAAGGGGGGGTTATTCGGGAAAATTGTCGGAAACGCTTCTTTTAAAAGTTGAACAAAATATATCGAAGGGTCATCTTTTTCTATGCCGTCTGGAAGACCAAGTATACGTACGTTCTGTCTTCTGGAGCGATTCTCAAAATCGTCACTCTTGGCTTTAAGGGCTTCCATCAGCTTAATGGTCGAAATTAAATCCTGTTGCAGTTTTCCAATAGTCAAATCTTGCTTCCGAGCTTCTTCTTGCAAAGACACAATAAGAGCTTGTTGCTGTTTAATTACTAAATCTGTCTTAACCATGTACTCTTGAAAAGCCTTTATATCTTCTTTAAAAAATTGTTGTAGTTCAGCAAATTTTTGATCCAAAACCTCCATAAACAATTCAAAAGTTAATGGTGTTTGTTGTGTCGGAGCCTGCTTTTTTCCGTTACCATTCGGATTACATCCGGGATCCCGTCCCTTAGACCTGAGAGACATTTCTGTTTGCATATCATCAAAAGTTCACAACAAACGCTTGGCAGTAAATCCAAAAAAAAAGAATAAAGAAACTTTCGGTATAGGTAAAAATAAGCTGAATAAGGGTGATCAAAGGTTAAAAAAAGTAAAAGTTATGGAGCGAATCCAAAACGGTACTCACTCCATGAGCGTCTCCAGCTGACCTCGCACAAAAATCAAAAAGAGCTCTGACCAGTGATCAATCCAAACATTGGATGTTTTGAGAGGGGAATTCATTCAGATCCTCTGCCTGAGTAGAAAAGGCAGCAGTGGGATGCTACAGCAATAAAGAGCTTTGGCTAATGACCAATTGGTGCTTGGGATTGATTAGCAAGAGCAAATTAAAGGAAGGCAGGGGCAAGCACAATGGTTGTGGTCTGAGTGGACAGTCAAAGTGTTGACCATGAGGCCTCCCCAAAGAGAGGCTTGAGTCAGAGAAAGCAAAGGAAAGAAAAGTACTGGGTTAAGTATTTTTCCCTTCCTTTTTTTATATCTGCTCAGCTAGGAATGCCGGGGAGAACAGTGGACCATTCCTCTTGCATGATGCAGGAATCCACATTAGAGAGCTGGAGCTGGAATTGGAACTGGATGAACTCCAGATCATTCGGGAGGCTGAGGGGGTGATAGATAGGACATATAGAGAGATAGTTACACAACAAGGTGCAGGACACAGGAAACTGGGTGACGGTCAACAAGGGGAGAGGGGTGAAGAACTCAGTGCCAATGCAGAGTACCTTTGTGGCCATCCCCCTCAACAACAGGTATATCAATTTAAATACTGTTGGGGGGGGGGGGGGGTGGGGAGTAGACCTAACAGAGGAAAGTCACAGTGGTCAAGTCTCTGGCACTGTCGGGCTGTGACTCGGGAGGGAAGGGGGAAGAAAAGGCATGTTGTGATGATAAAGGGCTCATTAATTAGAAGAACGTACAGGAGGTTCTTTGGACGAGAACGACATTCTCAGATGGTACTTTGTCTTCTAGGCAACTTCCGGGGGGGGGGGGGGGGGTGAATATTTTTATGGGCATTCTAAGTGCAATCAAATTATTTTACTGTTGAAGACTTCAAATCAAAGGCATTTTTATCCTTCCCTGCAGTCCATGCTTCCGAACAAGGCCAAGCAATTACACTCAAGAAGAATACTGACTAACAGTTCCTCATTGCAACCAAAAGAACTGATATGAATTGCAGTACTTCTAATGTTATCCTGACTTGAGTTCAGAAGGAAGCAAACATTTGTAATTAATTCAATGATCCACTGAACATCAAATTAAAGCTGAAGCTATCCATGGCAGTTTCTCTGCCCCCTATGGCACAGACATACCAGAAACACAGCAATTCTAATATAAAGCAACTAACCAGTCATCTTCAACCTCCTCCGTGTAGACTCTAGCTATGAACTGCTGGTTAAATGAATCCTACAAGAAAACAAACAAAATATTAGTGCTTTTTGTTTGATCCTTACAACATCTTTGGTAAAATTTATTTACAATTAATAATTAAAGCCAAGAAATTTTTAAAATATTTTGCAGGAACATAAAGAATATAATCCTGAAACATATAAAAGAAAAAATCTGGATAAAATAAAAAAATTCCATCAGTTGTATATTACTCAATTCTAGAAGTCATCTCAGCAATAAGAATTGCATCCTGAAAATTATATCACTTCCTCAGATGAGCAAAATTATATTCAATTATGTGATTATAGCAAAATTACTCATTGCCAAAGTTAGTTACATGTTTATTGTTATATCTGATGTCACAGAACATGTTGATTCCTTAAGGTTGCTGCAGCTGGGGATGATAGTGGAGATAAGCTCCCACTACGGATTAAATGGTCACAATGGCATACATCTCAAAGAGCCTCTAACAACTAAGTCCAGCACCTGGCCTTCACGTGTGGCTTAGCTACACGTGAATCTGTTTCTACTGACAGGAGAAGGGGCAGAGGCGGATTACTGGAACCTTAAGAACAGTTGCTTTGAGCAGATGGGGCTTATTGGCTGTGGCTGGCAGCTCATCTCGGAGGAGGAAAACTCTGATCTCAAACCTCCACTGCTTTGTGGCTACACCCACTCACAGGGAAGGCTTCAGAAGTAAACCCTGAGGAAAGGTCTCCCTGGACTCCCTCAGGCAGTCCTATGTAGAGTTCAACAATGAGTGGCGTGAAGCAATGCTTGCCCTTTTTTAAAAAATAGGCTACTGTATGCAACAACTATGTACAGACAAAAAATTGCACTGTTTTTTCCTTTGTGTGTTATATGTACTAAGTGTGCTTTATATCCTGGTCCAGAGAAACGTCATCTCATTTGACGGCATACATGTATATAGCTAATTGACAATAAACTTGACTTCACTTCTACTTTTCCCAACAGTATTTTTTTATTGAATTGAATTGACTTTACTAGTCACATTCTTCACATATGAGTAAAAATCTTTACATCTCCATCTAAATGTGCAATGTGCAATTTATAGTAATTTATAATAAATAGTATGTACAACAGGACAGTCAATATAACACAGAAATACAATTGTATCAGTGTGATGGCCTGGTGGAAGAAGTTGACCTGGAGCCGGTTGGTCCTGGCTTTTATGCTACACTACCATTTCCCAGATGGAAGCAGCTGGAATAGTTTGTGGTTGGGGTGACTTGGGTCCCCAGTGATCCTTCAGGTCCTTTTTACACACCTGTCTTTATAAATGTCCTGAATAGTGGGAAGTTCACATCGACAGATGCGCTGGGCTGTCCGCACCACTCTCTGCAGAGACCTGTGAAGTACAGTTCCCATACCAGGCAGTGATGCAGCCAGGGATGCTCTCAATTGTGCCCCTGCAGTAAGTTCTTAGGATTTGGGACCCCATACCAAACTTCTTCAACTGAGATGAAAGAGGCAGTTTCTCCAGATATTATAAAGTTTAGGTCTGAAGTTAAAATAGCCTATCCCTCCACCTAGTTATCAATAGGATCACAAGACAGAATTAGGCCATTCAACCCATCAAGTCTGCTTCGCCATTCCATCATGGCTGATTTATTTTCCCTCCCAACTCCCATTCTCCTGCCTTCTCCCTTGCAATCTTTGAAGCTTTACTAATCAAGAACCTATCAACCTCTGCTTTAAATAACCCCAATGTAATACCATTCTTTTCTGTAATACCATGGGTTCTTGAACAATTAAGGTTTTCTCGGTATTGATGAATGATAGGGGTGGTGGGGATTGCCAAAGAACAGGTAATGATGGGCAGCGGGAGTCAGATAAAGGGGATGGAAGTATTGAGACAGACGCTGGCAGGTAATAGGCAGAATCAGGTAAGTGAGGGATTGAAGGGCAAATGAAAACAAATAGGGGAGGGTGGTGAGTGTAGGTATCAAAGGGATGAGGGATAGAAAAATGAACAAAAGGAGAGAGAACCTAGGTGGGTGGGTGGGGGCAGGAAAGGAACACAGGATGGTCCCTGTCTACATGCATTTCTCCCCCCTTGCTTCACATCCCCCATCTCATTCTAGCTGCCTATATTTTTCTTCCTTTTCTTATGTTTACATCTATCACCAACCGGTCTCTGTCTTAACACTCTCTCTCACTTTTACATAATAGCTATTAACTCTGAGCACTCTCAGTCCTGATGCATGCCCTCAATCCAAAGCCATCAGCCATCCCTTTGCCTTCTCAGATGCACACACACCAAGTGTGTTCTTCCAGCAGTTTATTGTTTGTTCCATTGCTGCATTCAGAATTTAATTTAATACAGCTGCATTGCAAACTGATTGCATTATAAACTGATTGAGCATCATTAACGCTATTATACCCCATGCATGGGCTGTGTTTTCTTACCTTGATTACAACCCAATCAGACTGACTCAGATGACAGGGATGGCATTTAAAAAGTACTTCCAGAACTGGTTTCCAATAAAAAATAAGCCATAGTATTCCTACTGTTAGGACTGTAAGAATATAGTAGAGAATTTTTCGCCATTGCACTTCCTTGTATCCTGTCACCTCCTGCACAGAAAATACATCAGTATTACAATCACAAAGAACCTGAGAATCCCTTTAATAATTGCACCACGCATTGTTGAACAGGTCACCACAAAATTATCCATGCCCAAAATCTAATGCATTTCTAAACCCAGAGCAATAATGAAATTAAGTAGTCCTGCTGAAGAGTCTCAACCCGAAACAGTCTATGGAAAGACTGTACTCTTTTCCATAAATGCTGCCTGACCTGCTGAGTTCCTCCAGCATTTTGTGTGTTTGCTTAGACTTCCAGCATCTGCAGATTTTCTCTTGTTTGTGATGAAATTAAGCAGAACATTCTGGATCTGTATTCTTTAAAACTCTGTTGCTTATAAAACTTGGATAAA
This sequence comes from Hypanus sabinus, assembly GCF_030144855.1. Lineage (NCBI taxonomy): Eukaryota > Metazoa > Chordata > Chondrichthyes > Myliobatiformes > Dasyatidae > Hypanus > Hypanus sabinus. The sequence goes on from NC_082732.1 coordinate 22,142,563, forward strand.
AGCAAAGCAGCAGAATACTTTGTTGTAAAGAATATTTGTCCCTACATGGACATATGGACCAGCTTACTGGAGTTCACTGCCACATTGAAAGCTTTCATATGAAACCTTACTTCACCCACTTAGATGCTCCGATTACAGAGAGTAATGATGTGCAGCCTGGACCTTGTCTGTCTACTGCAGAATTGATGAACCCCTGGATAAACAGGTGGAGGAAGGAAACAAATTGTCTTAAGTTTCCAATGTATATCTCCACAGATCGCTTGGTAATTATTAAGGACCAAGTTTAAATAACCTTATGTCACAGACCAAGGTCACATGCAAGCTGCATTGGCTAAATCCAAAGGTGGCAAAAAAGAGAATATAAAAGCATACAGGTGAGCCCCATGTCAGAGTGGTTGCTCTCCTAGAAAACCATCCGTAACACAATTTCCTGTAACACAGAACCCCTTTTCCCATTGAATCCCAGGTTCCTTTAGAATGTCCTTCTCTCATGTTAAGCCAATATAATGACCCATTGCTGAGGTCATCATTAGACTGGTATGATGGGACTAACACAGGCAAAACCAGCAACAGATGTTGTTAATTTTAGTTGTAGCCGCTCAATATTTTATTCCATTTCTCATATTTTTGGGTAGAGTTTCTGGGTGAATTTCCGTAACCAGATGGCTGTAACATGGGGTTTGCCTGAACATATTTTCAAGAGGAGAATTAAATATTCAACATTCATAAACTTCCACCAAACCTGATCGTCATCAAAATTTCCTAATGTCTACATAATACTTACTGTGGATACATTAGTCCCAGTGTACTGGACCGTGCCATAATCTGACTGGTTCTTCAGCAGCTTGCTGCTATCTATGAAAGCACAGAGAATTATTTTGGTATACTGAAGTACAAAAGCTAATATACTCTAGATCCTGATAAACTGAAATACAAAATTCAAGTTGTAGACTTTTCATCAGAGCTAATTGGTCCAATTCTACAATCTACTTCAGCATGAGCGAGTATGGGATCATTTCAGTGTCATAACTGTAGAACGGTCATAAAAATAACACTTCACACAAGAAAACAGATGACAAAATGAGAAAAGTATTTAGAGTCACCAAGGCTTTGGGCAAAGATAAAGTTTTGAATAACTGCCTTAAAAAGTGATGGAGAATGTGCAGGATTAAACTATCAAGACAGTATAATTACAACACTTGACAGCATGAGCACTTGTAGTCAGTGAAACAAGGAAAGGATGTATAGAGACCAAAAGCACAGGAACAAGCAGATGAAGAGCTGAGCTCACAGTGACAAAGAACTCCCTCCTTACCCATGTCATACAGCAAAAGAAAACAGGACTGGAGGAGGCAATTGCTAGCCCTATCTGCTTTTGTCACAGAGAGTTTTGTAGATTAGAACAGTCAATGTGTACTAAGCTTACACTTCTGTGGTTTGAGATCGTGAGGCCATGCCTAGACGTGATGAACAGGAGACACGTTTTGCAAAAGACATTAAAATAACAGGGCCTTTGTGCCGCAGTTCACACAGACTACATGCAAAGAATAAATTTTACTGCAATACAGATTCCAAGTTTCCCTCAAGTATTTTGTTCTGGTGACCACCTTCCCAAACCACTTTAATTTAATGCCTTGTTTTCTGCATTATGTTGGTGACTGCCTTCTAATATTCACAAAACATTTTTAAAGGAACATGCTTAAATGGACCTCACCCAATATGTCTGGAGAAATACTTATACAAAAAACAATCACATTCAGACTTCCCATCACTTAATAACAATGTCTGGTAGCAGTATAACCACTCTCCATAGATAGCATTCAAGATTGTTTAATGTCATTTTTAGTATACATGTAAAGGAGAACAAAATAATTGTTACTCCAACTCTGATACAGCACAAAAAAACGCAATTAATGTAAAGAACACAATGAAAAGAAATTCTGCTCCCACAACCTATGGACTCACTTTCAAGGACTCATCTCATGCTTTCGATATTTATTGCATATTTATTTTTTCTCTTTCTTATCTGCAGAATCTGTTGTCCTTTGCAAATTGGCTGTTTCTCCTGTTGAGTATGGTCTTTCATTTATTCTATTATAATTCTTGGATTTACAATCAACAATGCGTCTTTTAAGAGCCTCTTAGATACGTACATGGAGCTTAGAAAAAAAGGAGGGCGATGCGCTAGGGAAACTCTAGGCAGTTTCTAGAGGAGGTTACATGGTCAGCACAACATTGTGGGCCGAAGGGCCTGTAATGTGCTATGGATTTCTATGTTCTATGTTCAACTGCGATGCCCTGGAGACAGTTAATGAAGCTATTTATTTTACTTCTTCGTCCTTCAAGTACGATTCTGCTACTAAGCTGCATGTGATTGGAACCTGTGATCTACATTTTGATGGTGTACTTGTGGGCTGATTGTGCGATCTGGAGTTTGACTGTCTCTGAGAGAGCTTGGTGAGGCTTACAGCGGCCTGGAAACCCATAATAGACTCTATTGCTTCTCTCTGATTGAGGTGTCGAGCAAGGTTGAAAGCAGAGGGCAGGCAGGTGTTCAGTGCCACCTGTCTGCATTTGACCAGTCTTCCTGCCCCTCTCGCAAGCGTTGTAGGAGGAAAGTGCAGGAGTTTTAGGATCCATGTTGGAAGGATTGATTGGCAAGGATGCGAATTATTTTGGGGTATTTTCAGGTTCATATTGCATGTGCTTTCAGATTCTGGTTACTTTTTTTTTGCTGTTTTTGAGCAAATTGATCAGGGTGATCAATGCGGACTGGGGCACTTCGGCAAAGAGTTGTGGTGGCCTGCAGTGGGATAGCGCAGTGATGCAGCAGGTTAGGATGTTCTCTACTGTGCATCTGTAGAAGGACACGAGTATAAATGTACACAGTCCAGCTCTCTTCAGCCTCCTCAGAAAGTAGAGGCATGGATGAGCTTTCCCAATCGTGCATAGTGCATTCTGGGACCATGAGAGGATACACTAGATGTGCACTCCCAGGAGTTTGAAACTGCTGTGCCACTGACTCACTCAAGGCTCAAGTTTGCTCATACAACTCTAGACACCAAGTGAGTCGATTATCTGAGCTTTCACTGAAAGATTTTGACCACAAGAAAGTACTGAGATTCAGGAAAGCAAAGTTAGCTAAATTTGAAAAAAAGTGTATGCTCTGAGGGTTATCCAATAGCAAACCAAGGCAAAGATGTGAAGTGAATCAGCAGAATTTAGCCCTTGAGCTAAACTTGGTTCTCAAATAAACCAATTGGCAAATAATGAAAGCAAATTAAGTTTTCATACAGGCAGAAGTATTCGCTCTGCAAAAAGTCAACTGAGATTTGTCATCTAAAATGCAATTCCGACATTGTTATATTATTTATGCACAAGTTTCAACCCAATAAAGGAAAGTAAATAAACCAGAGAACTAGAAGCACAGATACTGCCAAAAATGAGAAATAAAGAATGCCAACATAGTTATTCAGCCTGAGGGCTTGGCTGAGTGTTCCTGAAGCACATTGGAATTTTTTTTTCAAGATTACAAGGAATTGATTTTTTTCAAGATTACAAGGAATTGATTTTTTCAAGATTACAAGTCTTTCTCCTGCTCTTCTCTATCCCTGTATCTGCTACAAATGAAATAGCCTAAATCAACATAGAACAATATATGGAGAATGCCCATGCTGACAAATAAAAACAAAAAAAACATTTGTAGGAGTTAAATGCTGGATAATGGCATCTTAATGTTATTAAGATGTGAGTAAATGTTGAGCAAATCATCAAAATACTGGAGGAAAGCAAAATAAATAATTTGTTAAATTTCTACACTCAGTGCTGTAATTATTGTTAAGAGGTTTTTCCTACAAAAAAATCAAGATCAATAAAATGATCATTATTATTTTTCCTCAAACAATGGGGGGGGGGGGAGTAAGAGAACATCAAGTTTTACAAGTAAGAGATACTGCTTTTAACAAGAGACCTCCTAAATCAATTTAAAGATGATTAAGCCGGCATACAGTTGCTACATACAGTAGGTCACTGGCACAGAAACAATTTTTCAAAGTATAGCTGAAACAAGTCATGAGACTTTAGAACATTCTCTGATGACAATCATTGCAGTTCTGTATTTTCAAGCAGGGGTTGCAAAAGTGAGAATGCCTGACTTATTCTTCCTCTGCCTACATACTAAAATTCTCTTGTTTTTAAAGCTCTTAATGGCCTGGGAATGGAGTACAATACAGAATCACTTTTCATTTTATCATCCTGCTCAAGCTCTCAGAACTTCCGTTGGTCTCTTATGTTTAAACAACCTCCCTCAAAAAATAATTAGCAGGTCAGCTTTTCTGAACCACACCGTGGAACTCAATATCTAAAACCATAAGTGATGCAGACTTAGTTGACACTTTTAAATAACAGCTCAAACCCTATTTACTTAACCTGGCTTTTAACTAACATAGTCTTGTTTGTTTTACTTTCATGTTTGTACTTTTATCCCACTGTAAAGCACTTTGAACTACATCACTCGTATGAAAATTAATCTATAATTATTACTACTACTACTACTACTACAAACACAGAAAGCAAACAGTAGATCCACTGCTCAGACAGAAATCAGCAACCTACTGATTCAGCCCCACCCTAGAATTACAAGGCCATGGGAATTGATCAATTTTCCACCAGCCTATCTCCCACATCATTTCTTAGATTATATACTCTCATGCATGTGTACGATTCTCACTCAATTCTGCTCAGTTGCTCTTATAAATGAATATAAAGTGCATTCCAATCCCAAAAGCTTCAAATAAATAACTCACCCGACTGGTATGCACTAACAGTTTAAAAAATAAATGGTTTAATGCTTTAATTAATGCTGATGAGATTCTAGTACTGTGCAAAGGTCTTGGGCACATGCAAAAAAAAATTCTGTAAAGCAAAGATGTTTTCAAAAATAATGAAATGAAAAGTTTCTAAATATCAAAAATATGAAAAGCAAAAAGCAGTTAAAAAAATTAAATCATGTCAATATTTGATTTAAAACTGCATCAGTTCTCTTAGGTACGCTGTTGTACAGTTTTATAAGAAAATCAGATGGTAAGTTGTTTCAATCATTTCGGACAAGTTGTTCCGCAGAATTTAGTGCTCTTGTTTGCTTCTGTCTCTCCAGGTAATCCCAGACAGCCTCTGTGGTTGAGATCAGGGCTAAGTGGAGGCCACACAATCTGTTGCAAAAAGTCTTGTTCTTTTTGCTGAAGATATTTCTTTATGACCTTGTCTGTGTGTTTGGGGTCAGTGTCCTGCTGCAGAATGAAGTTGGGACCGGTCAGATGCTTCCCTGATGGAATTGCATGATGGACAAGAATCTGCTTGTACTTCTCAGCATTGAGGGTTCCATTAATTCCGACTGTTGATGTGTGAATGAAGTCACCGGAGAAGAGCACTGGTAGGTACGAAGCAGCCTCTTCATTCAACAAAACAAGATATAGCAGGCATCATATTAAGACCCTTCCAATGGAAAAGGTTTGCTTGGCCCAACTCTACACAACATTTTATATGCTAAATATCAAAGAAAAATTCAGGATAATTCAAACAAATCCGTATTTACAAAGTTTCCTTGGAACTACGCACCGCTACCACACCTCCCTCCTTCGTACCCATGCTACTGACACCCAAATAATAAATTTAAATCAGCGTTGTCTACCCATTTTTCAGAGTTGCATTTTAATCTTCAATGCATATTCATATCGCAAGGTTGTTCCCTGAACCCAATATTCACTTTATGTCCTAACCACAAAAATACTCAGCCCCTCTTCTTGGCCCTCCGGGACAAGAATAAATTTGTACCAGGAAAGGACAACCTTAAGGAGGATCTACTCAAATAGAACAACAGAAATGCCCTGCTTTGAAACCTTCCCAATTACTCTACGTGCATCTACGTCTACCCTACCATCCCTAATGACTACCAACAAAACATTAAGCAGAGTTTGTTCCAGAAATTTGAACAAAAGTGTTTTGAAATGCCGCTTCATTTGTATGCCTGTTGCTCTTTCTCTGCTGGCTAATTGCAGCGTAAACACATTCCTCGTCTTAACTCCTTGATCCTCTAGTAGCTAAAATGCACTTTCCAGGAGCACCAGCAAGATTCAGAGGGCCTCTCATCGATGTATAAGAAGGGGTTGGGGTTGTCTCTATTTGAATGACTGCAAGGACCTCTCCCTGGTGGCACCCCCTTTCAAACTGTCCAGTTAATCACTGGCCTGACCAGCTTATTTGCATTCACTCCCCATTTAGGCTGGGGGTGTTTACTCCGGAGGCTGTGTGCAATGCTTTCTATTCTAAGTCTTGATTACAGAGTACTGTTACCGTTACACTTTAGCATGTTTATGGTTTATGGTTTCTGTCACGCTCTCAGTGTCTCTGCCTGTGCATTTGCTGTGGGTCTGTTTCCATCAACTATGGTCAGGTCTGATGGGGCCAGCTAGGGTTTATCCCTTAGGTTCTCTGTAATTGCACAGTTATTGGGTACACTTGATTCCCTGCTCTGTCTGTGGGGGCAACAGGGTGAGTCATACGGTTTAACCTGAGTCCTGTGTTTCCACTGGCTGTCTCACTGAGTCTGCACACAGACACAAGTGTCCCTTGTTAAAAGTACCATCTTGGTCCCATCTATGTGGAAGCAAACCCTGTCCTTTCAGGCAGCACCCTCACCATGACTTGATCACCCGGTTGTGGGAGGACCGTCTCCTTTCCTCTGGCTCTCTCTGATCAGCAGTACACTGCTGTTGTTCTGCTCGGTCCTTCAACATGAATATGCTTACAAAGGTCTTTCACATACTGGGTCATTCTACCCCTGTAAGTCCCAGGCTCACCGCAACCCATAACTACCCCAGAAGGGAGTTGCATTGCTTGTCCCATCAGTAATTTATAGAGACTGAGACCCAGCATTCAGTTTGGGGTTGCTCACAATCTCATCAAAATTCTCAGCAATACATCAACCCACGTCTTTCCCATCTCAAGTTATAGCTTCAGCTAAGGCATTCTTGATTGTTCGCTTCATTCTTTCTATCATTCCTGAACTCTGATAGTGGTAGGGTTCATGGAATTGTTATCGAATCCCTAACAGTCAGCACACTTCTTTCATCCCTTTCCCTGTGAAATGTGCTCCCTGATCTGAATCTGCCTGGACTGGAATTTCCCACCACGGGAGGATATCCTGAACTAGAATTTCTGCAGCCGTGCTAGCAGTGCAGTCCCTTGTTGGGAAAGCCTCCACCCACTGGGTGAAGTGGTCCATACTAGACTGTAGCTTTTCCCCCTGCTTTTTAGCAGGAGCCCCATGAAATCCAACTGGATGTTTTCCCAGGGTCCCCTCGGCCATGGCTGTAACTTTATGCCCTTACCAGGGATATGCTGGGACAAATAATACAACAGCAGCAGAAGCATTGCCCCATGATATAACTTCTGTAGTATCTGCCTAATACATGGTGGGACCATTGTGACACCTTCCTCCCCGTGGGTCCATCCCCTGGCTTGATGTACCCTCATTATGCGTACAGGCCCAGAAATACATCAGCGGAGTGCAGCTTCCAATCATAAATATTAATCATGCAGAAAGGGTGCAGGGCTTGAATTGCACATCACTTTTAAGATTGAATCCTATGTGTGCTTTACTTAATGTGCAGTTCTTGGCAAATTGAGTTTGCATGGGAGAAAAATCCCTATTGTTCAACCCCATCTTTCAGATGGGGGGAGGGGGAGAGGGAAAAAAAATTGGCCACCTGTCTCAGACAAGAGAAAATCTACAGATGCTGGAAATTTGAGCAACGCACACAAAATGCTGGAGGAACCTCAGCAGGCCAGGTAGCGTCTGTGGAAGAGTACAGTTGACGCTTCAGACTGAAACCCTTTCAATCGTGCATCCTGTCTGACCCATATACACTGCTCCACATTCACAGTGATTCTCATAATTGCCTGCCGTCCTGATTCCCAGGACCCACATAAGCTGTGACTTGCGTTTCCTTACAGGTTTGTTGATGGTATTAATCTGGTATTTCTTTAGGATACTGGCAATCCTTCCAGAAACCATGGAAATACAAGGAAAACAGGCAGCAGCAACAGGTTCCTCCTTGGTGTAAGGTTTCCTGGTTTTTCCGTCAGCCCTTTTAAGGGCCCAATTGATTTCCTTCACCTTGTAGCTACTCTATAGGAATATTGTGCAAAATCGTCTTATTTCTTCGTAGAGGGATGAATGACAGGAGTATAAATACCACTGGACTAGACACGTCCAGGCATCATCCCTGATGAAGCTGGCAGGGTTTGTCATCAAAACATCAGTTAAAATTGATTTCTGTACCCAGTCAGAAGCCTGAGAAGAGTTTATTTGCCGTATATCCCAGGAAAGCACTAGATCCTTTTTCAAAAAAATTCTTCAAAAATCAAAACTCTACTAAACTGAGAAATCTGAAATAAAAACCATCCATTCTAGAGAGACTCAGCAGGACATCTGCATGTGTGTATGGAGGCACAGAGTTAACATTTTCAGTCAATAATTATGCATCAGAACTGTTTATAAATACCTGAAATATTAGCTGATTTTCTCTACACAACTGATTCTTTACAAATACGCAAGTTTTCAACAGATGCATGGATATCTAAAAGCAAGATGACAAAAGCTGTACTTTTTTTTAAAAGTGATTTTTACTTGAATGTGCAACACCTTATCTTTAGTTTCCATCCTCTTGCAGTCATCAACACTTATCAGGGTAAGGTAGCAGAATCAGAAGAAAAGATTCCAACTGCAGTGAAGCACATAGCCAATTGATCAAAGTCATCGTTGTCGTGCTCCATGCATTTTCTGACATTCCTGCTTGTCATTTTAAAATATCCTCTGGACTTCCTCTCAACTTTCACCCTTAGGACAATTTCTTTCAATCTTCTCTCCACCACTGCCACCCCACCAGCATTGGGGAGCTATGTACACAAATTTAGCATTTGCAAATTGGTATGGGATTAATCTGACGGATAATAGGAGGGTTTCTCAACCGGGGTTCTGCGGAACCCTGGGGTTCCACGAGAGGCCAGTAGGGGTTCCGTGACAGATCGTGATTTAAAAAAATAAACATTTTTTGAACTTCGTACTATGCTAACATTCACAGTGGTGGGCAGTGATTGAGCAGCCCTGTTAGCAACCTCTTTCAAGGTCTCTCAAGCCCAATATGGCAGTGCGCAATCAGAATGTGTTTATTCTCAGTTTCTGACACAAGATGGGGGAGGCCGTTGATAATTGATGAGTGTTGTATTGCACAGAGGGGAGGACGGCAGGGTGATAACTGATGAGTGTTGTATTGCACAGAGGGGAGGAGGGTAGGGTGATAATTGATGAGTGTTGTATTGCACAGAGGGGAGGACGGTAGGGTGATAATTGATGAGTGTTGTATTGCACAGAGGGGAGGAGGGTAGGGTGATAATTGATGAGTGTTGTATTGCACAGAGGGGAGGAGGGTAGGGTGATAATTGATGAGTGTTGTATTGCACAGAGGGGAGGAGGGTAGGGTGATAATTGATGAGTGTTGTATTGCACAGATGGAGGACGGCAGGGTGATAACTGATGAGTGTTGTATTGCACAGAGGGGAGGACGGTAGGGTGATAATTGATGAGTGCTGTATTGCACAGAGGGGAGGACGGCAGGGTGATAACTGATGAGTGTTGTATTGCACAGAGGGGAGGACAGTAGGGGGATAACTGATGAGTGTTGTATTGCACAGAGGGGAGGACGGTAGGGTGATAATTGATGAGTGTTGTATTGCACAGAGGGGAGGACGGTAGGGTGATAATTGATGAGTGTTGTATTGCACAGAGGGGAGGACGGTAGGGTGATAACTGATGAGTGTTGTATTGCACAGAGGGGAGGAGGGTAGGGTGATAACTGATGAGTGTTGTATTGCACAGAGGGGAGGAGGGTAGGGTGATAATTGATGAGTGTTGTATTGCACAGAGGGGAGGAGAGTAGGGTGATAATTGATGAGTGCTGTATTGCACAGTGGGGAGGAGGGTAGGGTGATAATTGATGAGTGTTGTATTGCACAGAGGGGAGGAGGGTAGGGTGATAATTGATGAGTGTTGTATTGCACAGAGGGGAGGAGGGTATAATTGATGAGTGCTGTATTGCACAGAGGGGAGGATGGCAGGGTGATAACTGATGAGTGTTGTATTGCACAGAGGGGAGGAGGGGAGGGTGATAACTGATGAGTGTTGTATTGCACAGAGGGGAGGAGGGGAGGGTGATAATTGATGAGTGCTGTATTGCACAGAGGGGAGGATGGCAGGGTGATAACTGATGAGTGTTGTATTGCACAGAGGGGAGGAGGGTAGGGTGATAATTGATGAGTGTTGTATTGCACAGAGGGGAGGAGGGTAGGGTGATAATTGATGAGTGTTGTATTGCACAGAAGGGAGGATGGTAGGGTGATAATTGATGAGTGTTGTATTGCACAGAGTGAAGGACGGTAGGGTGATAATTGATAAGTGTTGTATTGCACAGAGGGGAGGAGGGGAGGGTGATAATTGATGAGAGTTGTATTGCACAGAGGGGAGGAGTGTAGGGTGATAATTGATGAGTGTTGTATTGCACAGAATAGAGGAGGGTAGGGTGATAATTGATGAGTGTTGTATTGCACAGAGGGGAGGAGGGTAGGGTGATAATTGATGAGTGCTGTATTACACAGAGGGGAGGATGGTAGGATGATAATTGATGAGTGTTGTATTGCACAGAGGGGATGACGGTAGGGTGATAATTGATGAGTGTTGTATTGCACAGAGTGAAGGACGGTAGGGTGATAATTGATGAGTGTTGTATTGCACAGAGGGGAGGACGGTAGGGTGATAACTGATGAGTGTTGTATTGCACAGAGGGGAGGACGGTAGGGTGATAACTGATGAGTGTTGTATTGCACAGAGGGGAGGAGGGTAGGGTGATAATTGATGAGTGTTGTATTGCACAGAGGGGAGGATGGTAGGGTGATAATTGATGAGTGTTGTATTGCACAGAGGGGAGGAGGGTAGGGTGATAACTGATGAGTGTTGTATTGCACAGAGGGGAGGATGGTAGGGTGATAATTGATGAGTGTTGTATTGCACAGAGGGGAGAAGGGTAGGGTGATAATTGATGAGTGTTGTATTGCACAGAGGGGAGGACGGTAGGGTGATAAGGAGCATGAAGCGTGCTTTCCATACATTGAATGAACTCACACAACTCGAGCTGTGACAACAGCCTCTCCCTCCCGAATTACCTTCTACAATTTCCCCTTACGCGCTGCTAACGTTATGGGAGCTAACAAACTTTACCAGTGTAGTAGAAAATTGGAAGGAAATTATTATTCTAAAGATGATATATTTTCTTTTAGACACAGCAACCCAGCTTCTTGCCTGCAGCTTTGCCGTTGCTCTAAACATTGCAAAAAGGTGGATTGTGTACATTAGAAATGAATTGTATTGTGAAGTTTTTGGTTTTTAGTTACTTTATTACTCAACATTGTCAATAAATGTTCATGTTGTAAGTAGCATTAAGTCAACTTACAATCTTTATTAAAATTAAATCTACTAAGCCTGCCTTTAGAAAAATTAAATCCTGTTTTGGATTAAGCCAGTTATATTACAGAAACTTATGTTTGCCTTATGAGTTTTGAAAATTTATGAAAGGGAAAGAAAGATTAATTTCAAGGAAGATAGGCTAAGCTTAATGACCTTTTATTCCAAGAAAGGTCGGCTAAAAATCTCTACTCAAAAGAGCATTGACAATTATTTTTGGATTATTATATGTACAACTTACTGATCACACTAATGTACCGTGAGCTCCAGATATAATCATTTTTATGCAGGGTTCCCTGAGACCTGAAAATTATTTCAAGGGTTCTTCCAGTGCAAAAAAGGTTGAGAAAGGCTGGAATATTTTTTTTTAAACTGCAGAGACACTGGCATTCTTTTAAATGTACAGTTCTGCTTCATAATTTTTTTTTAACCAAGTCACACCTGCAAACAATAAAACAACAGGGTGTCAGTGGGTCAAGGATTAACGATAACTTTAGTCACCAAATACATTTGCATGTATTAGGAAATTGCCGTGGAGTGTGGAGCTACATTCAGCAAAAAAAACATTAATTATACAGAATAAAGATTAGAAGTACAGATATATATTCTATACATAAATACCAGCATGTATTTAAAATGTAAACAGCATTATAACATATGGTTTAAAGTGTTTACAGAGTAGTGCAGTGACTGTGGTAGTGGACAGAGGGGTAAAGGGGGCTAGCTAGAACTTTTAAAATGGTATGAAGGTTTTGTTTTAGTCGCCCTATAGCACTTTCCAGAAGGGAACTTCTGGAAAAGGCAGTTTGCAGGGTGGGTTACATCACCTATAAAATTTCCTAGCCATTTTGTCCTAAACACATACAATGATGGTAGTCTGCAGCCAATGACCTTACAGTCTTTGACATTGTTATGTTTAAACTCAATCAGCTCAAACTTACAATACCCGGAATTTGGAACGTGCACCGGAGCAGCTTGAAAATGAAAACCCCCTGTATAATTTCATAATACAAAATGAAAGTTGGTGTAAGACAAAATAGCTATAAAAGTCATGAATTACAGATGAGTCATATACAATAGACCTACTATTGATAGGATTTGTTCATTCACAATGCAAACACGATCATGGTCAAATCCCATCACTGTTAGCCGATGTACAACGCATCCTGCAAACTGAGTAAACTTAATCACCTTGTCTGACATTACTGGCAAGTTACCAAACACTGAACACTTAACAGGAAAGGAAGCTATTGAGGATATCTGTATAAAGTTACTTTACAGATTTACCAGATTTTTTGAATATTAATGTCTCAGAGCACAGAGTACCGACAATTGAAAAATGTTTCCTCTCCTAAAATTTTCTTGGGAAAAACAAAATGGAACAGGAAAGATAGGAAAGATTCCATTACTCCCGAGGTCCTGTGATGAAGGTTAAAGGAGGGACAGTTGGAGCGCCTTGGTAGCGTAGCAGTTCGAATGACACTATTACAGCTCAGGGCGTTCCAGAGTTCTATTCTGGAGCCATCTGTAGATTGTACTTTCTCCCTGAGAACTCCATGGGTTTCCTCTGGGTACTCTGATTTCTTCCTGTAGTTTGAAGATGCACAGAATGGTGGGTTAATTGGTCATTGTAAATTGTCCTGTGATTAGACTAGGGTTAAATAGGTGGGTTGATGGGCGGTGTGGCTCATTGGGCCAGAAGGGCCTGTTCTGTGCTGTATCAAACCAGACACCATCATCCCTGCACCACAGAACTCTACACCTTCAGAAGTAATCATCTACCACCGGTGGCACTAACGCCAATCATCATGAAGTGCTTTGAACGGCTGATAATATCAAAAGCTCCATTCCTGCCACATTGGATACTCATCAATATGCTTACAAAGAGAAACACTCTATGACAGATGCCATAGCACCTGGCCCTGACACATTGAGAAAACAAGGACACTCATGCCAGAATGCTGCTTCGGCATTCAACACTATTGTCACATAGACCTTGGTGAACAAACTCCTATACCATGATCTAAATACGCAACTGTGCAACTGGGCACTAGACTTACAAGCAAACAGACCTCAGACAGTTAGGATGCACAACCACTCCTCCCTACCCCCCATCCCCCCAAGCCTGTGTGTTGAGCACAATGCTGTACCCTAGGCACAGTCAATCACACCTTTAAGTTTGCCAATGACAATGGCGCGGCTTGTCACTAACAACGATGAGACAGCTGACAGGATAGAAGAACCTGAGAACTAGTGCCAGGCAAATAACCTCTTCCTCAATGTCAACAAGACAAAAAGAGATCGTTATCGACTTCAGGACTTGCATCTCTCAGACCTCTCCTTCAGATCGGTGGTACAGCAGTGGAAACTGCAAGCCGTTTCAAACTTCTGGGAGAACATATCATGCGTAACTTCCCATAGTCCCAGAACACATCCGATATGGTCAAGAAAGCTCACACCACCTCTACAGATGCACAGCAGAGAGCAGCCTGACAAGCTTGCATCACTGATACCAGCCTACTCACCAATGAGGACATGTATACAAAAGGTTGGCAGGAAAGGGCAAGTAACATCACGAAGGATCCCACCCACCCTGCCCATGGACCTATTCCATTCCCATCAGGGAGGAGGCTACGTAGCATCCACACCAGGACCACGAAACTCAAAACCAGTTACTTTCCCCGAGCAGCAAGATTGATCAATACCTCCACCCATCAGCTCCAACACTACATTATTATTCCCTGTCGGTCACCCTTATGTACAATCTCGTGTCACTTTATAGACATATAATCCATGTATACAAGTTATCATATATGTATACAAGATGGTTTAAGATGTCACTACTGAAGAAATTTAACTAAATCCTCTATTGATAATACTTACATGGAAATTTGCGGAAAGAGGCAAGGGAAGGCGAGGTGCGAGACAGAGTTGGAGTGAGGTTGAGGCATGTTCCAGGAGAGGCTGGAGAGAAGTGGAGAAGTTGGAAGTTCGGAAACCAAGTTGGAGCAGTCAGAGTAGTGAAAAGTTGAAGTGGAGTTGTTTCGGAACCCATCTACCTAAACTGGAAGCAAGGTTTGATCCATCTAAATGCCATGCCGGTTGGAAAGGTGAAGTACAGGTCTGGAAGAAGACAAAAGTGTATCGCTGCAGTGAGCCCTAGGTCTGAGCGTGGGGTTTGACCAGATTCTTGGACAATCTACTTGCCAGGTGGACTGAAAAGGCAGGGTGTCGTGGAGGAGAGAGTCAAGCTGGTTCTGCTCCATGACGTTTAATTCCACTCTCCTTGGAGCTGAGGCAGTGAGACTGCTCCAACTACTGTGCACTTCCAGTCTGCGAGCTTCACCGTGATCTGACCCGCTATATGATGAACTGAGACCAAGGCTATGGGACCTACTTCACCTGCTCCACAGATGCGGGTACGTGGACTCAATTTGTTTTCGGAATGCTGGTGATCGCTTTTATCATTTGCATGATGTGTGTTTTTTTCCTCTTTCTCTTCACATAGGGTGTTGGTTTTTTTTTATTGGGTTCTTTCGGGTTTCTTGCTTTGTGGTTCCCTGTAAGCAGATGGATCTAAAGGTTGTATAATTTACATATAGTCTGACAATAAATATACTTTGACCATTGAACTTCTTATCTATTGTTTATAATTGTATTCTTATCTTTTGTAGTTTTTTGCTCTGCATCAATTCTAGAGGAACAATTATTTCTTTCTCCCTTACACTTGTGTACAGGAAATGACATTAAACAATCTTAAATCTCTTAATATATAAAATCAACTACGCAACATAAGAACCCAGTTATTTTCATAGTGCTGCAACTGAATTGGTGTCAAAACAATTTAAGATGCACAAATGCCAAAATGGGTGTGCTTTCCAATTCAATGACACTTTAAATTTACACAGCCTTTCACCTGGGAAATATCCCAATACACTTCACAGAAGCATTTTATAAAATGTATTATTGCGATATTATGACAGATGATCAAAAATTTAACCAAGGTAGATCTTATAATTTACTTAGAAGATGAAACAAAGTTACACCACTGGTCACAAGCTTTCAATTTGGAACTCCTCCTCTTCCAATCACCTCTCCTCTAAAACCCTTTGACTCCTACCAAGTATTTTGTATCCAACTGGTTGGCTGACTCACCCTGGTTCCCATGTAGGCCCTGTAACAACCAAGGGCACTCCATAGGAGAGTTTAAGGACAAAATTCAAGTTTTAGGATCCAGACTGAATAGGTGAAGACACGTTTCAAGTGATTAAAATAGGGACACTCAAAACGACAGATTTGGAAGGGTGTAGGAAATGATAAAATAACTTTCAAAGCACATGGGAGAACAATTTATTGAAAAGATCCATGGATTTACAGTACGTTTACACATCTGCTGCAAGCAGAAGACTTGTATTTAACAGACTCCAGATGCTTACTTTTGAGAATTGCTGACTTCATCATTGTGAAGAGTTTATATCTGAGACAACACCCAAGGAATCCCCAGTTCTGATTCCCCCAGACTTTACATATAATGACTTCAGTTTACTCAAGCAACAATCAGTAGTTTGGTTGTGGACCCAGATATGCAGCTTTAACTCTCTCGCTGGCTCAGAGTTAATTGTCTAAAAGATAAAAGAAACCTGAATATGCTGATAATTTCTGTATAAACTGTTCTGGTTAAAAGATTTGATGTTTTGTTTCTATGGAAGGCAATTTAAAAGAGAAACAGAAAAGTGGTAGTCTTTCACACTACACTCAGACCCCGTTTAATGCTGAGGATGCGTACCCAGGAGGTGAAGCCCTATGCAGGGTAATTATAATATTATGCATGTGGACACATGTGCTTGATTTTAAAAATCAAACCTGAAATATATGATATACTATTTTATGTATTCAAAGTCATTCGTGGAGTAACAACACCCACATAAGCCTAACCTGTACATCAGTGGAGCAGCAACACATCACAGCAGCAGAGGGAAGCGGGTAGTGGTTACATTTTTTGTGGTGAGGTTTCTTGATGGCATTTCCTCTTCTCCATCCCTGTCCTCAGATTCACCCAGGATGCGTTGCTCTGCTAATGCTTGAAGCTCTTCGTTATTAAGGTTCTCACCATGAGAATGCAGTAATTCTTCAACATCAAGTTGATGCCTAACAGCTTCCAGACGCTTAATCACTTGCAGTTTCAAACCCATGCTAATCCTAGACATCTTAGATGTACCACCCTCCATTGGAAGTTGCCGGCTGTTTTCCAGACATTATGGGTGAAAAAAAATTCAATAAGTTGGCGAGGAAGCAAGAAAGTTTACACACGCAGGGGAGGCAGAGCGTGAACTAATACGTGATTGGCTGAGAGTGGCTCAGAGCATACGTAAAGTGTTCTCATTGGCTGATTTAATGTTTCGGTGTAATGGCAGCAGCTCTTGAGAAGTTTTAAGTGTTGTTTAGAATGAATTCTTGCCATTTTAAAAAATTTAAATAAAAAATTGAATGGCCATATAATGAATCAGCTATGCCAGGTAGTGTTGTGCAGGTCTGAGTACTTTCAAAGGCATCTCAAAGCACTTCACAGCCATTGACATATTTTTAAAATGTTGTTACAGCAATAAGAAAAATTGTGATGTTAGCTGAAAGATAAACATAAGGAGATTGTAGGTAACATTTGATTCCTAGGTGGACATTGAACCCTTGAACATTACCTCACATTTTTATTATAGTATTTCTGTTTTTTTTGAATGATTTTTAATTTATTCAATATACATATACTGTATTAAGTATACTGAATAAGATTTACTTATTTATTATTATTATTATTCTTTTTTCTTTCTTTCTCAATCTTTTTATTATTATTAATAATATGTACAAAATACAAATGATATATTAATAAAGGAATTACAAACATACAAATTCCCATTACACATGAAAAAATACATAAGCAATGGTTACAGTATAAATGAGATTACCAAAACATGAACCATACAGTATATGTATGAACATGGTTAATCTAGATATTTCGTAATATATGATATAAAAAAACAGAAAAAAGAAAAAAAATGTTATGCAAAATTAACTAACCTACTAATCTAATAGCTAATAGAGAGAAAAAAAAGCAAAAAAAAGAAGAAAAACTAGAAGAGAAAAAAAGGGGCTGTTTATAATATCTCACAAGTATACATAATCATCAATGTCGTGAACTCCGATCCTCTCAACATAAATAAGATTAAAGCTGGAAAATCAAATGAACTTGGAACAGGGTCATATTACATCATACGAAAATATTGAATAAATGGTCCCCGTATCTTTTCAAATTTAATAGGAGTATCGAATACACCACTTCTAATTTTTTCTAAATTTAAACATAACATAGTTTGAGAAAACCAATTAAATACAGTGGGAGGATTAATTTCCTTCCAATTCAACAATATAGATCTTCTAGCCATCAGAGTTAGAAATGCAATCATTCGGCAGGCGGAAGAAGATAAATGCAGTGAGTCCATCATTGGTAAACCAAAAATTGCGGTAATAGGATGAGGTTGTAAATCGATATTCAATACCGCAGAGATAATATCAAAAATATCTTTCCAATATTTTTTCAAAAGCGGACATGACCAAAACATATGAGTTAAAGACGCGGTTTCAAATTGACATCTATCACAAATAGGATTTATATAAGAATAAAAATGAGCTAATTTATCCTTGGACATATGGGCCCTATGTACGACCTTAAATTGTATTAATGAATGTTTGGCACATATCGAAGATGTATTAACTAATTGAAGAATTCTATCCCAATTCTCAATAGGAATAATAGGATTAAGCTCTCTTTCCCAATCATTTTTGGTCTTATAAAGGGGCTCTGAACGTGTCTTCATAATTATATTATAAAGTTTTGATATAAGCCCTTTTTGAAAAGGGTTTAATTCAAACAAATTCTCCAAAATATCTGAAGGCACAAAATTTGGAAACGTAGGAAGTACAGTACTTAAAAAATGCCTAATCTGTAAGTATCTAAATAAATGAAATCTAGGCAAATTATATTTATTAGATAATTGCTCAAAAGACATAAAACAATTGTCCAAAAATAAATCAGAAAATCTTAGTTTTCCAAGCCAAAAAAGTTTGATCTATAATGGAAGGGTGGAAAAAGCAATTAGATACAATAGGACTATTTAAAACAAATTGAGTCAACCCGAAAAATTTCCGAAATTGAAACCATATACGTAAAGTATGTTTAACTATCGGGTTGTCAATTCGTTTCGGCAACTTAGAAAGAGCAAAAGGGAGAGAAGTCCCTAAAATAGAACCCAGAGCATAACCTGGTACCGATTTAATTTCTAAACTCACCCAATGAGGGCCAAAAGATCCACCCCAGTCTTTCAACCAACATAATAAATATCTAATATTAACTGCCCAATAATAAAATCTGAAATTAGGTAATGCTAACCGACCTTCCTTCTTTGTCTTCTGTAAATATATTTTACCTAACCTGGGATTTTTATTCTGCCATATATATGAGGAAATTTTTGAATCAACATTAGTAAAAAAAAGATTTCGGAATAAAAATTGGTACCGCTTGAAAAATATATAAAAACTTAGGTAAAATAACCATCTTAATAGCATTAATCCTGCCTATTAGAGATAAAGATAATGGTGACCACTTAGTAAACAAGCCTTTAATCTGACCAATTAAGGGTAAAAAATTAAACCTAAATAAATCTTTATAGTTTTTTGTGATTTTAATCCCTAAGTAAATAAAAGAGTCATTAACTAATTTAAAAGGTAAATTTCCATATATTGGGACCTGTCTATTCAAAGGAAACAATTCACTCTTATTAAGATTTAACTTATACTCAGAAAACTCACTAAATTGACCCAACAATGATAGAACTGCTGGAATAGATTTCTCAGGATTAGAAATGAATGATAATAGATCATCTGCATACAAAGATAACTTATGAATATCTGTCCCACGATTAATACCCAAAATATCCTGTGATTCTCTGATGGCAATTGCCAAAGGTTCTAAAGCAATGTTAAATAGTAATGGGCTAAGAGGACATACTTGTCTAGTGCCCCGAAATAAACGAAAAGAGGGAGATCTTTGATTATTAGTAAACACTGAGGCTACTAATATTAAACTTCTCCAACACATTAAATAGGTAAGGCCATTCAACTCTATCAAATGCTTTCTCCGCATCTATTGAAATCACGCATTCTGATGTGCAATGTGAAGAAGTATAAACAATATTCAGTAATCTCCTAACGTTGAAAAAATAGCGATTTTTAATAAAACCGGTTTGATCTTCTGAAATAATTTGGGGTAATACCTTCTCCAACCTGGAAGCCAGTAACCTGGAAAAAATCTTGGAATCTACATTCAATAAAGATATTGGTCTATAGGATGCACAGTCAGTAGGGTCTTTATCTTTCTTCAATATTAAAGAAATGGAAGCTCTATAAAAAGATTGTGGCAAATTCCCCAATCTAATTGCTTCCTCAAAAACCCTACATAACCAAGGAGAAAGAGTAGCGGAAAAACATTTTAAAAATTCTACTGTATACCCATCTGGACCTGGTGCTTTCCCAGAATTCATTGAGGAAATAACCCCTTTGATTTCTGCGTCCGTAATAGGAGTATCTAATATTGAAAGATCATCGGATGATAATCTTGGGAAATTTTATTTTCCAAGAAAATCACACATGGTATTACGATCCTGAGGGAAATCAGATTGATACAGGGAGGCATAAAAGTCTTGAAATGACTTATTTATCTCATCATGGTTAACTGTCAAATCCCCATTCTGCTGACGAATCTTAGTGATTTGACGTTTAACCAAAGCATTCTTCAACTGACTAGCTAACAGTTTACCTGATTTATCACTATGTATATAAAAATCAGATTTGGTTTTCATTAATTGATTTTCAATCGGAGATGTAAGTAATAAACTATGTTCCATTTGAAGTTCAACGCTTTGTTTGTAAAGCTCCTTACTAGGAGTGATCGAATATTTCTTGTCAATCTCTTTAATTTTATCGACCAATAAAAGAGTTTCCTTCTTAATGCGTTTTCTCAAACCAACGGAGTAAGAGATAATCTGTCCACGTATATACGCTTCAAAAGTGTCCCAAAGTGTTCCGCAAGAAATATCATCCATGGAATTAGTTGAAAAGAAGAAATCGATCTGTTCCTTCATAAATTTAATAAAGTCCTGATCTTGCAGTAAGGTAGAGTCAAATCACCATTGTCTGGCATTAGAAACTGTATCCGTAAATTTAATAGAAAGTTTTAATGGAGCATGGTCAGAGATAGCTATAATATCATAATTACAACCGGTTACCGATGGAATAAAACAAGAGTCAATAAAAATATAATCAATTCTCGAATAAGAATGATAAACATGTGAGAAAAAAGAAAATTCTTTGTCGTTAGGATGCCGAAATCTCCAAATATCAAAAACTCCATTATCAGTCAAAAAGGAGTTAATACAAGTGGCCGACTTATTGGGTAAAGTCTGAATAGATAAAGATTTATCCATCAAAGGATTTAAACAACAATTAAAGTCACCACCCATTATTAACTTATATTCATTTAGATTGGGTAAAGAGGTAAATAAGGACTTAAAAAAATCAGGACAATCCACATTTGGAGCATAAACATTAACCAAAGCAACCTTTTTATTACAAAGTAAACCCGTAATTAACAAAAATCTACCATTCGGATCCGAAAAGATATCATGTTGAATTTACCAATAATAAAATGTTTTCCCATTGCTCAGTAGATATAGGACAATGCAACTCTTCTTGCCATTCCTTCTTAATTTTTTCTGATACATCTAACTGTAAATTCATGATCATCTTATAAATGATGGCTACTAAACCCTTTTGATAAGGAATAAGGGCTAAAATTCTATCTGTAATGTCCAATGGACATTCTTTCGAAAAAGACTGTAACTCATTATACAAAAAATTTCTAACTTGCAAATATCTAAAAAAAATGGGTTTTAGATAAATTATATTTATTAGATAGCTGTTCAAAGGACATAATGTTATCATCCAGAAACAGATCACGAAAACATGTTATACCTTTTGTTTCCCATAAAAGAAAAGCTTGATCCATAGATGAAAGCCGAAAAAAATAATTAGATATTATAGGACATGATAAAATAAATTTATTCAAACCAAAAAATTTATGAAATTGAAACCAAATTCGTAATGTATATCTGACTATAGGATTAGTTATCTGTTTATTCAATTTGAATAAAGAAAAAGGAAGATCCTAAGATTGAAATCAGTGAAAAATCTTGCACAGATTTACATTCCAAATTTACCCATTGTGGGCAATTATGGGAAAAATTTTTATTATTGGTAAATTCGTCCTCTATTTGTGCTAAACATGCCCTAATACAATTTAAGGTTGTACATAGAGCTCATATGTCTAAAGATAAACTGGTTCGATTTTATTCTCATCTTAACTCAACCTGCGATAGATGTCATTCTGATGTTGCTTCATTGACTCATATGTTCTGGTCTTGTCCTTGTTTACAAAATTATTGGAAAGATATTTTCAGTATTATTTCAAAAGTCTTAAATATTAATTTTCAACCACATCCTCTTACTGCAATTTTCGGTTTACCAATGACGGATAATAATCGTTTATCTGCTTCATCTCAACGAATGATTGCATTTGTTACATTAATGGCTAGAAGATCTATTTTATTGAACTGGAAAGAAATTAATCCTCCAACTGTATTTCAGTGGTTTTCTCAAACTATTTCTTGTTTGAGTTTAGAAAAAATTATAAGTGTGGTTTTTGAACTTTCAGTTAAATTTGAAGAAACTTGGAGACCTTTTATTCAACATTTTCACATGAGTTGAATTGTCTTTTCCTAAACCTTAATCAATTGGATGGAGGTTCGGAGTTATTGGCACTACTGCATATGAACTTAATATTATTCAATGGCCCATGTTGGTTAGTGTTTTTTTTTGCTTTTTTTTTTCTCTTTTTTTGGGGTTTTTTTCTTTTTTTTTCTTTTTACTTCTTTGTTCATCAATGTTCTGGGTTTGAGAGGTTATATATTTTTATTATTACATATTTAAATGTCTATTTAAACTATTAATTATGTACTCTCAAACATTTTGTATTCCTGTTTCATTTATGTTTGTTTAAAACTAATAAAAAGATTTAAAAAGAAAGATATCGTGCTGAACAAATGCAATAGAGGAGTCAATAAAAATTGAAACTCCTTTTACTTCGGCATTCGAATTCGAATGATATTGTTGACCCCGCCAAGACCTAAAAAAGCGATATTTGTCCTCCTTCCTCACATGAGTTTCTTGTACAAAAATGATATGAGCATTAAGTCTTTG
Organism: Hypanus sabinus; assembly: GCF_030144855.1. NCBI lineage: Eukaryota > Metazoa > Chordata > Chondrichthyes > Myliobatiformes > Dasyatidae > Hypanus > Hypanus sabinus. The sequence continues at coordinate 22,165,502 of NC_082732.1, forward strand.
GAATACTTTGAAAATCTTCTTTCGTTTAATCGGATGGTTTAAACCATTAGTATTCCAAGACACAAAATTAATGGTCTGAGCCATAATTCTAAAATCAACCCTTTGGTATAAAAAGGGTTAACCAAATTATAAACTCATGCACCCGGAAGAGGAACAAAAATAAAGAGCGGACCTGGAAATGACAACAACGCAGACATATTTGAAGTTCAAAAACAGCCCAAATGAAAAAACTAAAACAAACTGGTGAAGGAAAAATAAAATTAAGGAACAAACTAACCCCCACCCCTACAAGAAAAAGATTAAAAAACGCCAAAATATGGCGAGAGAAAGGAAAAAATGAGATTAACTCTACCCCCGTGTCAGCGGAAGACCACTCCGTATATAAAGGATATATATTTTAAAAAACCATCCCAACTTTAAAAATTAAAGTCACTATACTAAAAACCATACTTCTAATATAGTTAGTTGTAAAAAAAAGTCACTAAAAGCTTATAAATCGGGCTATAGCCCAGACAAAACAAAAAAATATTTAAGCTATGATAAGCGATGCATTGTAGGAAGAAGACAAGAGAGAAAAAAAATAACGCATTCTTAAACAAAACTAAAAATATTTTTCAAAAAACCACCATCTTAGTAAAAAAGAATTCACCATCGAAGGGTTAAAAATACACCTTCAAAGGAACAAAAATAATAGTCAAGAATGTAGTATAATGGTTAAAGTGTATAAAACAGCAATAAATATGATGAAAACACACTTTAACTTAAATATAAAGTATAGGATAAACCTACACCAATAACCAGAGGCTAAATCTGGTTTAAGTAATCGAGAACCATCTTACACGATCAGAATCATTCATTTATTAGAGATGAGAGTCTGTAGCAGTAGGGAAGTTCTCCTCCAGATAACTTCTCGCTTCGGATGTAGAAAGGAAAACCCCAGCATGGAGCACTTGGCGGAAAAATTCTAAGCTTCGCAGGGTATAAGAGCGCAGGTTTTAGATTTTTCTCATAACATTCAGACATCAGCAGTTTAAAAATAAGCCTTTTTTTCATAACTTCAGGACTAAAATCTTTAACCAAACGGAAATAGTGGATCTTGAAATTTAACCATTCCTGCCTGCCGAGCTGCACGAATAAGTTGTTCTTTGTTGTGTACATAATGAAACTGGACAATTACAACCGAAGGTTTAGCTGTAGCACTCGATGATCGATGCCGAATTCTATGTGCGCAATCCAATAACGGAGGATTATTTGGTAAAATCGATGAAAACGCTTCTTTTAATAATTGAGCAAAATATTTTGAAGGGTCATCTTTTTCTATGCCGTCTGGGAGACCAAGTATACGTAGGTTCTGTCTTCTGGACCGATTCTCAAAGTCGACACTCTTGGCTTTAAATGTTTCCACCAGTTTAGTGGTCGAAATTAAATCCTGTTGCAGTTTTTCAATAGTCAAATCTCATTTCTGAGCGTCTTCTTGCAGAGATGCGATAAGAACTTGCTGCTGGTTAATTACTGAATCCATCTTAACCGTATAATCTTGAAAAGCCTTTATATCTTGTTTAAAAATTTGTTGTAGTTCATCAGATTTTTTATCCAAAACCTCCATAAACAATTCATAAGTTAATTGAGTGCGTTGTGGATGAGCTTGCTTCTTTCCATTACCGTTCGGATTGCACCCTGGTTCTCGTCCTTTAGATTTAAGAGACATTTCTGTTTGCATATCTTCAAAAATTCACAATAAACTCTTAACAATAAGTTCAAAAAAAATAGCAAAAAACTTTTGCTGTAGGTAAAAATAAGTTGGATAAGGGTGATCAAAGGTTAAAAAAAGTAGAGGTCATGGAGCGAATCTAAAACAGTACTCACTCCATGAGCGTCTCCCGCTGACTCTATTCTTTTTTTCTTCTTCTGTATGATGTATTGAACTGACGCTACTAAGTTAACACATTTCACAACACATGCCAGTGATAATAAACCTGATTCTGATTCTGGTCCCAGCTCTTTTTGGAACTGGTATTGTTACGTACTCGTGACACATGACAGTGGTGCCCTTGTCACGTGACTGGGGTTGAAGTTATACTGGACTTGAGGTGATGGTCTTGTGATGGTGGAGTGACGTCATTTTCCAGCCAGTAGAGATCATGTGACAGGTTTTTTTTACAGGTTATAAAAGGTAGACCCCACCCTATGAGGAGGGGCAGTTCGTGGCTGGATTTGCCAGGTTGACTTCATGCCACTGCGTGTTTTAAGTGATGACGCAGTTTGGTTGAAGGATGAAGTTTTTATTTAATGCCTAAAGTTTAAAAGGTCATTGCCAGCAGGTTCTTTACGATTCTGCTAGTTCGAGGAGACAGTGGAGAGTGAAGATCAAAGTTCGAGAGTTAAAGATCGAGGAGAATCGCTTTCTACGGTGAAACGGGGGCGACCTTTGTTTGATCCTTATACGGAAGGATTTCGTTGACTATCTTCGTGTTAATCCCTGGGTTTAACCAGAAAGGATTGAAGGTAGTGAAGAAGGAAAGGTCAGTGCCTTTAAGCCGTTTTGTTTCGTGAATTCTTCGTGGGAAGTTCGACGTCGGGGATCGAAGCCAAGCAACGTGAAAGAGAATTTAAATCGTCTTATAAAGTCTCTCCTTTTAAATGGACTGTGAGCATATCGAACTTTTGGCAATACCACTTTAAAGAACTGTTTTTGCAATATCACTTTAAGAACTGTTTTTGCAATATCGCTTTAAGAACTGTTTGGGCTGCCGCACCGCAGCTGTTTCCGGTTACTTTAGTGTTTGTTTACTTTTGGGGGGGGGGGAGTTGTTTTCTGTGTTTAATAAACATGTTGTTTGTTATAAGAAACCCTTGCCGAACTCATATATTTATTGTTGCCTGAATACGTAGCATTAATTATGGGGGCTCGACCGGGATTGGATCGTTTGAGTTTAAATGCTTGCTGACTTTTGAATCGGTGTTCTGGAAAAGGGGATTACTCGGTTCTTTTGTTTAGCTTGTGGTATTCAGCAGCAATGAATATTGATGAGTTTCTGTCTTCGCCAGCTGCAGAGGTGTTGGCGAAGGCGAAAAAAACTGAGGTCTTTGAGATAGCTCGTAGATTGCAACTTAAAGGTATTTTGCAGACTACATCTAAGGCTGTTATACAGAGAAAAATCGCGTCACACTATGTGGTCTCGAGTGTTTTTGATGATTCGATTTTAGAGTCGTTTCCAATAAGTAACCTGGAGATGCAGTTGCAAATCGAACAAATGAAATTGGAACAAAGTAAAGCTGATTTGGAGAAGTGTAAATTGGAGGCGGAACAAAAGCAGAGAGAATTTGCATATGCAATGGAGGAATTAAAGTCTGGGAATCAGTCTTCTGGTTCTAAAAAACCGTTTGTTGCTAGTCAAGAAATTAAATTGGTCCCTCCATTTAGTGAAACAGAAGTGGAAAGGTATTTTCAACATTTTGAAACTATTGCTCGGATGTCAGAGTGGCCGAAAGATAAATGGTCTGTGTTGTTACAGAGTGTAATTAAAGGCAAAACACAGTTTACACAGCTTTAACAGCTGCGCAAGCACTTGATTATGATATTGTAAAGAGGCATATCTTGAACGCATATGAGTTAGTCCCAGAAGCATATAGGGAAAGATTCAGAAGTTTGAAAAAGTCTGTGGAAAAATCTTATGTGGAATTTGCCTATGTTAAAGCTATGTGTTTTGAGAGATGGGTTTCTTCTAAAAATGTAAATGGGGACTATGATACATTGAGAGAGCTGATTTTAATGGAGGAATTTAAAAGAAGCATTCCTGTTGAAGTAAGGACCTACATAAATGAGAGGGATACTGATAAATTGCAGGACTGTGCTAGATTAGCTGATGAGTATGTTTTAATCCATAAGAATAAATTTCCTCAGGGCAGAATTTTTAAGAGGAAAAATAACATGGAGACTCCAGGTAAATCTGAAATTAAATCAGAGGTTAATGAGAAAGTTGATGAGAAAGGAAAGCCTGTGAAGGAAAGACAGTTTGGTCTTATTTGTGACTATTGTAAGAAGCCTGGCCATGTAATAGCTAACTGTTTCAAATTGAAAAAGAAAGAGAAGGAAGCAGTTCCAGATGCTTGTGTGCAACATACTGAAGCACCTGGAAAGTTACAGGGTTTGATAAACACAAATGAGGCTTTGTTAGAGTCTGACCAAAAAGGATCATTTTATAACTGAAGGGTTTGTATCCTTGAAAGAAGGATCTACTCTGGTGCCAATAAAAATCCTTAAGGATACTGGTGCTTCTCAATCACTGATGTTAGACAGTGTGTTGAAGTTTAATGAAGAGTCTGATACTGGTGAGGTAAATTACATAAGAGGTTAAAGTGATTTTATGCCTGTACATTTACATAAAGTAAATTTAAAGTCAGGGTTAGTTACTGGATTTGTTAAAGTAGGATTACAGCATAGCTTACCTGTGAAGGGTATTTCTTTATTGTTAGGTAATGACTTGGCAGGTGGACAAGTTTTTCCTGAAGTGCATTTGACAATAGAGTCAGAGGAACCAGAGTTGAATTCTAACACAGATTCTTCCTGTGTTGTGACTAGAGCTATGGCTAAAAAGGTTGATGCACAGAATGAGGTTGTTACTCAGGACTGTTCAACTCAGGATTCGAGTTTTGAGGATGTGTCAGAGACTTTCTTATCTTCGTTGTTTGAACAAGATTCTGGGAGTAAGTCTGACTATAAAGATTTATCTCTGTCTCGGAAGGAGATGATAGCAGAGCAGAATAGAGACTCTGAGATTATAAAATTAAGAGAGCAGGTTTTACTAGATAGTGAAATTGATAAGGTGCCAGTAGGATATTACTTGGAAAAAGGAGTGTTGATGAGGAAGTGGAGATCGCCTACAATTCCTGCAAGTGAGGATTGGAATGTTGTTTACCAGGTAGTTGTTCCGAAAGTTTATCGAAATGAGATTTTGACTTTAGCTCATAGTGTGCCTTTAGGTGGACATCAAGGGGTAAGGAAAACTGTGGACAAGATTTTAAAACATTTTTACTGGCCTGGTCTAAGAAAAGATGTGGCGATGTTTTGTAAAACGTGCCATACTTGTCAAATTGTGGGTAAACCAAATCAGGTTACACCAGTAGCTCCATTACAACCTATCCCAGCATTTGGTGAACCATTTTCTAAAGTTATTGTAGATTGTGTTGGTCCATTACCAAAGACAAAAACTGGTTATCAGTATTTGCTGACTATCATGTGTACTTCTTCTAGGTTTCCAGAGGCAGTACCACTTAGGAATATAAAAGCTAAGACTGTGATAAAGGCCCTTATAAATTTTTTTACTTATTTTGGATTACCTAAGGAGATACAAACTGATCAAGGCAGTAATTTTATGTCTGGATTGTTTCAACAGATAGTTTATAAATTGGGAGCTAAGCAAATCACTTCGTCTGCATACCATCCAGAATCGCAGGGTGCCTTGGAGAGGTTTCATTCTACCCTCAAGAATATGATTAGGACATTTTGTGTGGAAAATGAAAGTGACTGGAATGAGGGTATAAACTTACTTTTATTTGCAGTAAGGGTATCTGTACAGGAATCTTTAGGTTTTAGTCCATTTGAACTTGTGTTTGGGCATAGAGTTAGAGGACCTTTAGCTTTATTGAAAGAACAGTGGATTAGTAAGGAAGTACACACTAATTTGTTGGACTATGTTTTGAAATTTAAGGACAGGTTACATAAAGCTTGTAGCTTAGCTAAGGAAAATTTAAAGTTGGCTCAGGAGAAAATGAAGACTTGGTATGATAAAGAAGCTAGGATGAGGATGTTTAAGCCTGGAGATAAGGTGTTGGTTCTTTTCCCAGTGCAGACAAATCCTTTACAAGCTAGATTTCATGGTCCTTATGAAATTGTGTCTAAAATCAATGATGTGGATTACGTGATAAAAACTCCAGATCGTAGAAGGTCAACACAACTTTGCCATATAAATATGTTGAAACCATATTTTGAGAAACAATCTGATACTATGACTGTTGTGGTTAGTGAGAGTGAGTTTGATTTAACTAGGAGCATGATAGATGATTCATCTCACTTTCATTCTAAATCCAACATTGTTTCTGTTAGGTTACCAAATTCAACCATTCTGGAAAATATTGATGAAAAATTAGCACATTTACAGTTAGAGCAGAGACAACAGATGAAGGAGTTAATTTTTAAATATAAGGAGTTGTTTCCAGATGTTCCGAGAAGGACTACTATAGCTTCACATGATGTAGATGTTGGAGATGCCAAACCTATTAAACATCCATATAGGATGAACATGGAAAAATGTGAACTTGCTGAGAAAGAAATTGAATATGTTAGAGAATAATATCATTAGACATTCTAACTCGAATTGGAGTTCGCCATGTGTTATGGTGCCAAAACCAGATGGTAGTATTAGGTTTTGTACGGATTATAGGAAGGTGAATGCTGTAACGAAAACAGATGCATATCCAATTCCTAGAGTAGATGATTGTGTAGATAAAGTTGGAAAAGCAAAGTTCCTTACAAAGATTGATTTATTGAAAGGGTATTGGTGTGTTCCATTAACAGACAGAGGTAGAGAGATTTCTGCATTTGTAACTCCATCTGGGTTATATGAGTATAATGTTCTTCCATTTGGGATGAAGAATGCCCCAGGTACTTTCTAGAGGATGATTAACTTTGTGATTCAGGGATTGAAAGATACTGATGCTTATATTGATGATTTAGTGACAGGAAATGATACTTGGGAAGCACACATTATTGCGATGGAGAAATTGTTTGAAAGGCTTTCAAAAGCTAACTTAACTACTAATTTAGCTAAGAGTGAATTTGGACATGCCACTGTGACTTACCTTGGTTATGTTGTGGTCAAGGTAAGGTAGCTCCTGTTCAGGCAAAAGTTCAGGCAATTTTAGAGATTCCCACTCCAACGGGGAAAAAGACTCTCAGAAGGTTTTTGGGAATGGTAGGATATTATCGGAAATTTTGTAAGAATTTTGCTAATGTTGCCCTTCCATTAACTAACCTTCTGAAGAAGAATGAGAAGTTTGTATGGACGGTGCCTTGTCAAGAAGCATTTGAAAAATTGAAAACAATGATATATCAACAACCTGTGCTTAAGGCACCTGACTTTGGAAAACCTTTTTCATTGGCTGTGGATGCTAGTGATGAGGCTGCAGGAGCAGTATTAATGCAAAGCAATGAGGGTGATGAGGTTGATCATCCAGTAGCTTACTTTTCTAAGAAATTTAATAAGCATCAAAGAAACTATTCGACAATAGAGAAAGAATTGTTATCTCTTGTTTTAGCTTTGGAATATTTTGAGGTATATGTTGGTACAACTCAAAAACCACTTATTGTTTACACTGATCATAATCCGTTAGTTTTTCTGAGTAAGATGAAAAACAAAAACAGAAGGTTATTAAATTGGAGTTTGATGTTACAAGAGTACAATATTGTGATAACTCATATTAAAGGTAAAGATAATGTGGTTGCTGATTGTCTATCTCGAGGTTGAATGTACACTGTAATTTTTTTTTATGGAGTGGTTTTTTTTCAATTGTAACACTCCTACTGTATTGTGAGTTATAAGCTGTTATATGATGGTATTGTATATTGTGTATGTTATAAAATTTATACCTTTGTTTTTCTTGTAAGCAATTGTTAAAAATTTTTGTTCTTGTCAGACCAAAAATGTTTTTTTGGAGGGAGGTGTTACGTACTCGTGACACATGACAGTGGTGCCCTTGTCACGTGACTGGGGTTGAAGTTAAACTGGACTTGAGGTGATGGTCTTGTGATGGTGGAGTGACGTCATTTTCCCGCCAGTAGAGATCATGTGACAGGTTTTTTTTACAGGTTATAAAAGGTAGACCCCACCCTATGAGGAGGGGCAGTTCGTGGCTGGATTTGCCAGGTTGACTTCATGCCACTGCGTGTTTTAAGTGATGATGCAGTTTAGTTGAAGGATGAAGTTTTTATTTAATGCCTAAAGCTTAAAAGGTCATTGCCAGCAGGTTCTTTACGATTCTGCTAGTTTGAGAAGACAGTGGAGAGTGAAGATCAAAGTTCGAGAGTTAAAGATCGAGGAGAATCGCTTTCTACGGTGAAACGGGGGCGATCTTTGTTTGATCCTTATACGGAAGGATTTCGTTGACTATCTTCGTGTTAATCCCTGGGTTTAACCAGAAAGGATTGAAGGTAGTGAAGAAGGAAAGGTCAGTGCCTTTAAGCCGTTTTGTTTCATGAATTCTTCGTGGGAAGTTCGACGTCGGGGATCGAAGCCAAGCGACGTGAAAGAGAATTTAAATCGTCTTATAAAGTCTCTCCTTTTAAATGGACTGTGAGCATATCGAACTTTTAGCAATACCACTTTAAAGAATTGTTTTTGCAATATTGCTTTAAGAACTGTTTGGGCTGCTGCACCGCAGCTGTTTCTGGTTACGTTAGTGTTTGTTTACTTTTGGGGGGTTTGTTTTCTGTGTTTAATAAACGTGTTGTTTGTTATAAGAAACCCTTGCTGAACTCATATATTTATCGTTGCCTGAATACTTAACAGTATCGTATTTTTAAGTCTTCTAAGTGAGATGCCACGGTTTGACATAAAATCTGAAGGGCAAGATTTCTAATTGTGCAGTACAATCTCTGTAGGTAAATGGCAAATCAGCTAATGCTTTTTAGTGCTCACATTTCCGGAGTGAGACTCGAATTTGACACTTGCATGTCAACACAAGTGTACTACCAACCAAACCATGACTTCCACTCAGAGTTATACAGCAGGAAACAGGCTCAACATATCCATGCTGACCAAAGTGCCTTCCTGAGCTGGTCCTGATTTCCTACATTTGGCAAACCTTTACTGTCATGAATGCATTTGAAGTGTTGTAATTGCACCTCACTCTACCAATTCCGCTGACAGCTTGATCCATCCTCTCACCTTAAACTTATGCCTTTTATTTTCAGACACCCCGAACCTGGCCAAAAAAGAAACTATCTGCCTAACACAAAAATTGCTGGAGGAACTCAGCAAGTCAGGCAGCATCTATGGAAATAAGAACAGCCAACGTTTTGGGCTGAGACCCTTCTTCAGAACTGAAAAGGAAGGAGGAAAAGCCAGAATAAGGAGGGGGTGGAGGGGAAGAAGTGCAAGGTGATGGGTAATAAAGTGGGAGGAGGAGGGAGGATGTCTTAAGAAGCTGAGAGATGATAAGTGGGAAAGGTAAAGGGATAGAGAAGAAGGAATCTGATGGGAGACAGTGGACCAAGGGAGAAAGGGAAGGAGGAGAGGTATCAGTGGGAGGTTATAGGCAGGTGAGGAGAAGAGGTAAGAGGGGAGCCAGAGTGGGGAATGGAAGAGGAAAGCAGGAGGGGGGAAATTACCGGGTTAGAGAAATCAAGGCAAACCAGATGGAATTCGAGGTGTTAATCCTCCAGCCTGTACGTGGCCTCATCAAGGCAGTAGAGGAGACCATGGACCAACATGTCAAAATGGAAATGGGGATCGGAATTAAAATAGTTGGGCAGTGGGAAATCCTGCTCTTTGAGATGAAGTGAAAATGCTTGACATAGTGGCTCCTCAATCTACGTCAGGTCTCACCCACGTAGAGGAGGCTATGTTGGGAGCACTGGATACAGCAAACGACCCTGAAGATTTGCAAGTGAACTGTTGCCTCACCTAGAAGAAATGTTTGGGGCCCTAAATGGTGGCAAGGAAGAAGGTGAATGGGCAGGTGTAGCACTTCTTCTGCATACAAGGATGTGCCAAGGAGATTAGTGGGGAGGGATGAATGGACAAGGGAGGCACAGAGGAAGTAATCTCTGTGGAAAATGGAGAGTGGGAGAGAAGTAAAGATGCGTTTGGAGTAGGATCATGTTGAAGATGGTGGAAGTTGCAGAGAGTTTTATGCTGCATGTGGAGGCTCATGGGGTGGTAGGTGAAGGCAGGAGGAACTCTATCCCGTTAAGGCGTTGGGAAAATAGCGTGAGGGCTGATATCAGGGAAAAGGAGGAGATGTGGGTGCAGGAAGCATTAATGGTGGAAAAAGGGAAACCTTGTTCTTTGAAGGTGGACATCTCTGATGTTCTGGAAAAGAAAGCCTCACCCTTGAGACCAATATGGTAGAGATGAAGGAAATAAGAAAAGGGAATGGCATTTTTACAAGAGACAGGATGGGAAAGCAGTAGAGTCAAGATAGATGTGGGAGTTAGTAGGTTTATAAAACACCACCTATCCATGTCTTGCCTATACCCTACACAATTTTGTAAGCTCCTAAATGATTTCAGTCTCTTTTGCTCCTTGGAAAACAGACCTGACCTATTCAGCCCCTCCTTATAACTCAAGCCCTCCAGTCCCTGTGAATCTTTTCTCCATATACTCTAGCTTAGTCCCATCCTTCTAGACTAGAGCTCCACACAATATTCTAGAGGTGGTCTCAATGTTCTTTACAGCTTTAATACAACATCCCAACTCTTGTACTCACTAGCCTGTGCATCGAGGGCAAGCATGCCATACACTAGCTTTGCCACCATGTGTAGTGACTTTCATTGAACAGTGTACTAGGTCCCTCTGTTCTACAACACTCCTCAGGTTGCTGTCATTTGCTCTGCAAACCTTGCCCTTGTTTAACTTCCCTAGATGCATCATTTTGCACTTACCTGGGTTAAATTCCATCTACCAGTCCTTTGCCCACTTTCCCAGATTATCGAGATTCTGTTGTTGCCTCAGATAATCTTCTTCACAGTCCCCCACACCACCTATTTTGGTGTCAACTGCAAACCTATTAATCATATCATCCACATTCTCATCCAAATTGTTTACATGTCAAACAGCAGAGGACTCAGCACTTTTCGCTGAGAGCCACTACTGGTCACAGGTTTGTAATCTGGAAAACTAACTCTTCACTACCACCCTTTGAATGCTGCCAAGAGGCCAATTTATACCCAACTGGCAGGCTCATCCTGGATCCCATATAGACCCCGTAACAACCTGGGGCAATCCAAAGGAGAGTTTCAAGTAGAAAATTCACACTAACATCACATTAAGAAAATTAGGGCAGATGACCTGGGTTTCGTCAGAGTGGGGCTTTAAAGAACGTCTTTAAGGAGGAAACTGAGGCAGCTGCTTGCTGCCAGGATTCTTAAGGTGTTAACTGAAGGCATAACCACTGACATTGCAGCAATAAGCGTAGAGATGTTCAAGAGGATGGTTGAGTGAGCATAGGATTAATCTGAGATGACAACACATATGCAAGTCTTGATTTCAATTCACAAATCAAAGTTAAAAAAAACAAAGTAAATTTATTATCAAAGCAACCATATACTACCCCGAGATTCACTTTCTTGTGAGCACTCACAGAAAAACTGAATCGATGAGAAATATGAACACAGTGAAAAATCTGATAAACATATGCAAAAATGGGAACTTGATTTGGTTTGCTTTACAGTTTCAAGTCTCAGCTGGTGTGGTTTGGAAGGTCAGCTGGCTCACGCTGAGGGGAGCCACACCCCCATCTACACCGAGAAACAAACTGCTATGACGTTTGCAGATACAAATATGTGTTTGTGGCAAACATGCTAGCATATCCTTCCATAAACAAATGACTGCTGCTGGATGCATACAAAAACTGCACCCGTCACACTGGGCATTCAAAATAATTTCTATGTAATTATCAGTTAGTAACCAAACTATCAAATATGTATGAAAATCTTGTTCAAGGTTCAATTCAGAAGCAAACATATGCTAGATTTTCTTTAACTTTCCATCATAAAAGTTAGGTCCATGCCAAAGACCAGATCTCAGAAGATTTATTTATATAAAAAAATTATATTTTGTGTAACAGCTCCGATATTGAAATGTGAGAGAATACATCCCCTAGATTGATGTTCTTGTGGACGTACTCAAACCTGTGAAGTAGTAACTACAGTCAGTCCTCCTTATCCAAGGGGGGTCCGGGACCCTCCCCCCCCCCCCCATGGATACCAAAAAAAGCAGATGCACAAGCCCCTTATTTAACCTGTCTCAGTACGGTGGTCTTTAGGACCCAGCCAAACCCCAGACCTTATTTAACATGTATCAGTGCGGTGGACATGAGGACCTAGCGCAGCTCTGAATCAGCAGTGTTTCTGTTCACGAAAATAATCACAAACACGATTGAAAATAAAGTGGAAGTAATAAAGCAATCGGAAAGAGGTGAAATGCCATCGGTCACTGGAAAAGCATTAGGCTACAGTCAGCCAATGATCGGAACAATTTTAATGGAGCAGGGCCCTGCCCTGATGAAAGATACATTACTAAGTAACACAGTGGTTTAATTACTGTAATACATACGTTTCTTAAGGGTTTTATATGCGTAGAAAGGTAAAATATATACTATATAATAAAACAGACGTTTGACTAACTGATGCTAAATAATACCGGATGTACCTGTTCCAACTTCAAATCTGACTTAAAGACGGACTCAGGAATGGAACTCGTTCATAACCTTGGGACTGCCTGTACTTTTAAATCATCTCTAGATTGCTTATAATACCTAATACAATGTAAATGCTATGTAACTAGTTGCTATACTACATTGTTTAGGGAATAATGACAAGAAAAAAATAGTCTGTACACGTTCAAATGACGAGTGCTGTAGAGAGAACTCTCGGGTTTTCCCGATCCGCGGTTGGTTGAATCCGCACATGTGGAACCAGCAGATAAGGAGGGCCAACTGTATCAATAAATCAGCACCAAACTAGGGCTTTTGATGAGAATGCAGAAGTTAAACTGTGCAAATAATATAAATAAATAAGCAATAAATGTCCAGAACATGAGATGAACAGTCCTTGAAAGTGAGTCCATTGGTTGCGGGAACATTTCAGTGATGGGGCAAGTGAAGTTATCCCCTTTGTTCAAGAGCCAGATGGTTGAGGGGTAGTGCATGTCCCTAAACCTGGTACAGCGAGACCTACCTTGTACCTTCTTCCTGATGGCAGCAGTGAGAAGACAGCATGTCCTGGGTGGTGGGAGTCCCTGATGATGGACGCTGCTTTCATAAAAACAGCATTTCATGTACACCCTATCCTCATTACATGCGTCTTCAGACAATGCAGATTCACAGTTACGTGAGGAACCTATTTCTATCAACGTCTCTTTATATGCGTTCAAAACTCAGTTATGTGAGGAGCACCACTTTCCCACCAATACAAGTCACGTGCGCATGCCACACAGTCTCACTGTTGGGACGAGAAGCACTGCTTTCCCGCCAATACAAGTCACGTGCGCATGCCACACAGTCTCACTGTTGGGACGAGAAGCACTGCTTTCCCGCCAATACAAGTCATGTGCGCATGCCACACAGTCTCACTGTTGGGACGAGAAGCACTGCTTTCCCGCCAATACAAGTCACGTGCGCATGCCACACAGTCTCACTGTTGGGACGAGAAGCACTGCTTTCCCGCCAATACAAGTCAGGTTCACGTGCCTCACAATCTCACGCCCGTCAGTCTCACATTGATTTTGGCAAGGTGTGGATGTGTGATCTTGCGCTCTTAAACTTTTGTTGGTTTTACCTATGGTGCAGTGATTTTGTGCTTAAAATATTTAACTATGCCTCCTAAACGTCCAATGTCATGTCCCGGGCCATCAGCCGAGCAGCAGAGAACTGCTTTAACACTTGAAAAAAAGTTAGAAATTATAAACAGCACGGCATCAGGTGAAGGTAACACAGCTCTGGGACGCTACTGCCGGGAACAGAATCTTGCCTTTAAAGTTCTTTTGTTGCTTGACAATGCGCTAGCCCACCCTAAACATTTGGACAGCATCCCTCCTAACGTAACAGTGAGTTTCCTGCCACCTAACACAACATCGCTGATTCAGCCACTCGACCAAGGTGTGATCCACATTCAAGGTGTATTTTTTTTTACGGTGAACTATTTCTCAGATGCTGCAAGCAACAGAAGATTTTGAAAATCCCGGGAGTTTACCAATGGTGAGGGAATAGTGGAAGTCGGAACACTTGGTACAAATGACGATGGACACGGACCCAAGTGTAGGTCGCAGTCACCATTTCAGTCATTCCCTACCGTCAACCCTTCTTTCCTACAAGCAAATTTATGCTGAAAATCAAAATGCTGCCAAGCAAACAACACTCACCACCTTCTTCAAACCAGTGTCATCTCCTGCTGCCAGCAGTTCTAAGAGTTCTGTGAGTCTCCCTTCACCTCTTGCTGTGCTTGATATGATCCTGACGACCACAACCATCCACCTCATCCATGTAAAGCTGCCCGACACCACAACAATCACTCATCTCTCGGAGAGAACATGCCTGCTACTGTTGGTAAGTACAAGTTTTTTGGTGGGAGCTGTGGAGTGGGATGGAGGGAAGATGCCACAGAAAGCCGATGGAAGGAGAGTTCCATTTTTGCACAGATAAATGTCTCCAAGGAGGAAGGGACAATACTCCTAAGAGATAGCCAGTTTCTTACTAATCTCTTACTATCTTTTTTTTCAGTTAGTCCTGACGAAGGGTCTCGGCCCGAAACATCGACTGTGCTTCTTCCTATAGATGGTGCCTGGCCTGCTGCATTCCACCAGCATTTTGTGCGAGATAGCCAGTTTGTTCGAGTCGGACTTCGAGGGAAGTTCAGAATGTGGAGTGTGCTTTCATGCAGACCCTGGGTCTAGCGAGCGAGTAAATGACAACTTCAGGATGAGCTCTAACAGTCATGTGCACATTGGACTGGTTTAACTGTAATGGGCCCTTTTATTTTCATTTCCCGATTAACTGTTTGATAAAGCCGAAATCTGTAAATAAACTTCCTCCATAATTTTATACGATGAATAACTTGCTATCTCTGGCCAACTGTCAATTCTGTATGGGTGGCATTTACACAGCATTCACTCAAGGTTTGTTTAATCAGAACATCACAATGTTCCTGTTTGGTTGAACTCCAAATCATAGAGACCCTAGACGTAGATTATTTTGAAAGATGGTCCTCTCACCATTAAGTCCCATGGCTGTGAGTGGAGCTAGCTAGCAAGCCAAGTTTGTGTACGAGCCCAGTGACAGGGTTACACCGAGCAACACTAAGATGGCAGATAGTTAAATTTTTCACACAGGAAACAGCAAACAGTGACAAGACATGGTCCTATGTCAAAATTCCCAGCTTTTGTGAGAATGAGGCTGAGAGACATAAAAAGAAAAATCGACACTGGTAAACAGCGTTTCTGCTTAAATCCTTTGTTAATTTTCTTCCTATATAAGGTTTATGAATATTAAAACAGGCCTTGCAATTAAAAAAAATTAGAATGGCAGCTTGCCAAAAGGTGTGTGCATGGCTGGCAGGATTTTAAAGCCTGATTCTCCAGATAATCTGAATATTACCATAACATTCTGCCACAAGGGCTCACAGCTGAGCATTTAATTTTATATTGACTATTTCACATTGAGTTAAGAGTCAGATCCAGTCTCCCATTGCCAAGAAATACACAATGCATCGAGTTCAGGCTCTGTTACTAAGAGACGTTCTTCTGTATGCCCCAATATGCTCAACACCAAAGCCCTTCTTGTTAAAATCTTACTGGCAATTTCCAGTTTTTGCATCTTACTCTGAAAATTCAAATGGCTGCATTCTGCTTGCAGCTGGAGTACAACAGTAGGTGCAACAACATATAGTCTGGCTTTTGAAAACTACCATAAAGGCACCAATAAATTACCGTAAATTCCGGACTATAAGCCGCTACTTTTTTCCCACGCTTTGAACACAGTGGC
This sequence comes from Hypanus sabinus, assembly GCF_030144855.1. NCBI lineage: Eukaryota > Metazoa > Chordata > Chondrichthyes > Myliobatiformes > Dasyatidae > Hypanus > Hypanus sabinus. The sequence goes on from NC_082732.1 coordinate 22,181,261, forward strand.
AACACTGCGGCCTATACTATGGTGCGGCTAATGCATGTTTTTTTTTCATGCCGCCAAAAACATTTTGCCTCGTAACAGTAAACCAATAAAATTGATGAGTAGTTCACAGAGGTCTAATGAAATTGTACGATAAATCAAGCGCACTTTCACAATTAAATTATTGTAAATCAGTCATTTGTACTCACCCTCATCATCATGGAAAACACTCGAAGAAAAGCATATGATGCACCTTTTAAGTTAAAGGCGATCAATCTGGTGGTTGAAGAAGGAAATCGAGCTACTGCACGTAATCTTGGCATAAATGAATCGATGGTGAGACGGTGGAGACGCCAGCATGAAGAACTGAGTCAATGCAAAAAGACGACAAAAGCTTTCAGAGGTAATCATAGCAGATGGCCCGAACTTGAAAACTTCCTTGAAGACTGGGTTAACACACAGAGAGCAGGCAGCCACGGTGTTTCCACCGTGCAGATCAGACTGAAGGCTAAAGCAATCGCCACCAAAATGAAAATAGAAGATTTTAGAGGTGGGCCATCGTGGTGTTTTAGATTTATGAGACGAAAAGGCCTGTCCGTCAGGGTACGCACGATTCTGTGTCAGCAGCTCCCTCCCGACCACAAGGAAAAACTTGCTAACTTCCACACATTCACTCAAACAAAGATAGCGGAGAATTCCATCAGGCCAGATGATATCATAAATATGGATGAAGTTCCTTTGACGTTTGACCTGCCTCTCACTCGGACTGTTAATAAAAAAGGTGACTCGTCCATCACACTGAAAACAAGTGGCCATGAGAGAACGCATTTTACTTGTGTTCTGAGCTGCACAGCATCCGGACTAAAGCTTCCACCGATGGTGATTTTTAAGCAGCTGACAATGCCAAAGGAAAAATTCCCAAAAGAAATCATGGTGAAAGTCAATAGGAAAGGTTGGATGATGGAGAGTCTAATGAAGGATTGGCTGAGAGAGTGCTATGCCAAGCGACCAGGGGGATTTTTTCACAGAAAAAAACGGCGCTGCGCGTTGAGTGGGAGGCTTGGATGACGAGCGGCGAGAAATCCTTTACCAAAACAGGACGCATGCGAAGAGCACCTTTAACTCAAGTCTGCCAGTGGAGCCGTGTCACAACATCCACCATCACCAACAGGTTTCGAAAGGCTGGACTGCTGCGTGATGAAGAGGACCGCGTGCGCTCAAGTGAGAGCGACAACAAAGAGACTGAAGTGAGTGACGAGATCCTGAGGTTGTTCAATTCGGACACTGAAGAAGAGGACTTTGATGGTTTTAGTGCGCAGGAGGAAGATGAAGAAGGCGATCAATAACTTTTCCTGGTAGGCTGCAGTATATATATTTTTTTTAACCAGTCGTTAGGAGATATTGGAATGTTGTTCGTGCACTGTTCAGTAAAAAGTATACGCAACGTAATTTGTGTGTTACCGATACGTATGTATATTTAAAAGTAGCTGTGTTACAGGCAGTGTTCGAAAAAAAGCATTTGCAATATGTATTTGTTTATGTTACCATACGGATTTAATTAAAAGTTAAAAAATCCTCACGTGTAATATCTTTCTGTGTAAATATCTCATATTACAACGTGGGACACCTGCGGCTTAAAATCCAGTGCGGCCTGTACAAGTACAAAATTGATTTTCTTTCTAAAATTAGAGCGTGTGGCTTTTAATCAGGTGCGCTCTGTAGTCTGGAATCTACGGTAAGCAAATGTGACAGTAGAAAAAAGGCACGGATTCCAAGGCAAGTGGAGTGGAACCAGGTTAATGAAGGCGTGGGCTACTCCAAAGTGGTCAAGGTTCCGTTACACTGAACGTCCAGTAACCAGACCAGCAAACACAAGAGGAATAACTTTCCCAAAGGCTTCACCATTCTCCACAAAGACCAAATAGCTCAGTAATCTGCTGAGACACAGATAGTCACAGAAAAAATTCAGCATAGAAACAGGAACTTTGGCCCATTTGGTCAATGACAAATCATTTAAACTGCCTAATCCCATAGACCAGCACCTAGTCTCTGTATACCTCTATCACATCTCCCCTCATTCTTCTACAACCTATGGGAAATAATTCTAGGAAACCTATTTAATCTTTCTGTTTAACTCAGATCCTCCGAGTTCTGGCAACATCCTTGTAATTTTTTTTGTATTCTTTCAACCTTATTTACACCTTTACTGTTGATAGGTGACCAAAACTGCACAAAATACTCCAAATTAAGCCTCACAAATATCATAAACAACTTCAACATAACATCCCATCCTTTGATTCATGAAAGCTAATGTACTAAAAGCTCACTTTGCAACCCCATCAACCTGTGCCACCACTTTCAATGAATTACGGAACTGGATCCTCGACTTCCTCACTGACAGACCACAGTCTGCATATCTGAATTAGAATCTCCTCTTCTCTAACAACAATGGTGTACCTCAAGGTGCGCGTTTAGCCCACTGCTCTACTCTCTCTACACTGACAATTGTGTGGCTAGGCACAGCTCAAATACCACCTATAAATTTCACAGCTTTTGCTGGCAGAGTTTCAGGTAATGACATGGAGCCGTACAGGAGCAAGTAAATCAGCTGGTTAAGTGGTGTTGTAGTAAAAACCTTGCACTCAACATCAGTAAAACTAAGGAATTGAATGTGGATTTCAGGAGGGGAAGTCAAGGGAACACATACCACTCCTCTTTGAGGAATCAGAAGTGGAAAAGGTGAACAGTTTCACGTTCCTGGATATCAACATCTCTGAGGATCTATCCTGGACCCAATATATTGATGCAGTAACAAAGGCGGCACAACTGTAGCTACATTTCATTTGGAGTTTGAGGAGATTTGCTATGTCACCAAAAACACTCACAAATTTCTACGAATGTACCGTGGAGAGGATTCCAACTGGTTGCATCACTGTCCAATATGAAGAGGCTACTGCACAGAACCAGAAAAGGCTACAGGTAGTTGTAAACTCAGCCAGCTCCATCATGGACACTAGCCTCTCCAGCATCCAGGACACCTTCAAAAGAAGCTTCAAAAAGTGGCATCCATCATTAATGTATAGCTTTTATGTATCGCAATATAGTGCTGCAGCAATACAACAAATTTCATGACATATACCAGTGATGTTAAACTTGATTCTGATTAAGGAGAAAGTAGTGGCTCAGATTATTGCAGCAAGAATAACTGCAAGGCCATTAATGCTCACTATTACCATGGACAGTAAATTCCAGTGTCTGTGCGTTATATGTGGAAACAGTAAAACTAGTCTCAGCTTCACCTTGATCTTCTGTGAATTGGTCTCCAAGACTAAATTAATTTAGTTTATAATTGTCAATGTACTGAGGCAAACTGGAAAAACTTGTGTGCCATCCTTACAGATTATTTCATCACATCAATACAAGGAGGTAGTACAAAGGAAAAGTAATGCAGAATATAGTGTTACAATTACAGATAAAATGCTGTGAAGACAGAGAATAAAAGTGCAAGGCCATGGTGAGATGGTGAGAGTCCATCTTGTCGTACAAGAGGGCTGTTCAATAGTCTTATACAAGTGCGAAAAAAGTTGTCATTAAGCCTGGCGGTAGGTGCTTTCAGGGTTTAGTTTCTTCTGCCGGATGGGATGGGAAGGGAGGTGGGTGAAAGAGAGACTGGGATCACATTGACTGTTTGACTGAGAGAGTACATTGAGGGGAAGCTGGCTTCTATGACGTACTGAGCTGTTTCCACAGCTCTGTGCAGTTTCTTACAACCTCGAGCAGAGCAGTTACCATACCAAGTCATGATGCATCTGGATAGGATGCTCTGGTGCATCTATAAAAATCAGAATCAGAATCAGCTTTATTATCACCGGCATGTGACATGAAAGTTGTTAACTTAGCAGCAGCAGTTCAATGCAATACATAATCTAGTAGAGAGAGAAAAAATTAACAAATAATAAAATAAAACATTATAATAAACAAATAAATCAATTACGTATATTGAATAGATTTTTTTAATGTGCAAAAACAGAAATTCTGTATATTAAAGAAAGTGAGGTAGAGTCCAAAGCTTCAATGTCCATTTAGAAATCGGATGGCAGAGGGGAAGAAGCTGTTCCTGAATCACTGAGTGTGTGCCTTCAGTCTTCTATATCTCTTTCCTGATGGTAACAGTGAGAAAAGGGCTTGCCCTGGGTGCTAGACGTCATAATAATGGACGATGCCTTTCTGAGACACCACTCCCTAAAGATGTCCTGTGTACTCTATAGGCTAGTGCCCAAGATGGAGCTGACTAGATTTACAACCTTCTGCAGCTTCTTTCGGTCCTGTGCAGTAGCCCCTCCATACTAAACTGTAATGCAGCCTATCAGAATGCTCTTCACAGTACAACTACAGAAGTTTTTGAGTGTATTTGTTGACATGCCAAATCTCTTCAGACTCCTTATAAAGTATACCCACTGTCTTGCCTTCTTTATGACTACATCGATATGTTGGGACCAGGTTAGATCCTCAGAGATCTTGACACCCAGGAACTTGAAGCTGCTCATTCTCTCCACTTCTGATCCCTCAATGAGGATTGGTATGTGTTCCTTCATCTTACCATTCCTGAAGTCCACAATCAGCTCCTTCAGCTTACTGACGTTCAGTGCCAGGTTGTTGCTGTGGCACCATTCCATTAGTTGGCTTATCTCACTCCTGTACACCCTCTCATCGCCACATGAGATTCTACCAATAATGGTTGTATCATCAGCAAATTTGTAGATGATATTTGAGCTATGCCTAGCCACACAGTCATGTATATACAGAGAGTAGAGCAGTGGGCTAAGCACACACCCCTGAGGTGCGTCAGTGTTGAATGCCAGCGAGGAGGATATGTTATCAACAATCTGCACAGACTGTGGTCTTCCAGTTAGGAAGTCGAGGACTTGGTGAAGATCAACGAGGAAATGCAGAATTTCTTAGCTTCTGAGGAAGCAGGGGTCTGATGTGCAAACGGATTTCAATGTTACATCTACACAAGGTTTTGGAGCCTGTTGTTTTTTTCAATATCACCACTTCACCACAAAACAGTGCAAGAATGACATGAGGTCACAATAAAGACAGGAAAAAGACTATTATAGAGCACCTTTCACAACTTGGGACTTCACAAGCTACCATGAAGATCACAGTTTTAATGCAAATAATGAAGCAGCCAAGCTGGGTAAAGTTACAAAAAAAAACCCAGAAAAGTGTTAACAAGATATTTGCCTTGGAGATGTTTGTTCAGTATAATCATCGGCTAAGACACAATCATGTCACTCCTCTTAAACCGTGCTCAAAACCATTTCTATCCATGGGTCCATGATTTAACATTGCAACAATAAGCATTAGTTAATAGAAGAGGGTAACAGTTTTTATCTTTTAAAAGAATGGAGTATGAAGCCTAAGTCAGAGCTGTCAGTGCCACATGCTGAAACACAGCTGCCAAAGGGAACAGTTACAGTACTTCTCTGTTTTGTGTGGTAACCTTGTTTCCCTTTACATTTCAGTCTAGACATAGATGGAACAATATAGATACCTTCTATACTTTTGGTATAAATGTGAAGTGGTCGCTCCTGAATTTTAATCTACAACAGTTTAAAATAGATCTTGAGGGTTCTTTTTAAAGTTAATTCAAGGGTAGTTACATAGAAACTGTTAGTTACAACAATATTATCGCAGATTACTACACAGTCAATATATAGAACATTGTACAATGCTTCAGGTTTTGCAATAATCTGAATTGGAACAACTTCTGGACAAGGCACAGCTGGATGTGCTTTTCTAACTACAAAAATAAATTTCAAGTTCGTCAAGATGAATATTCAGTGTTTCAGGAAAGAGACAAATTTAGATGCAGTATCACCATTAACAATTCACTGACCTGATAAACCACAAGCTCTGTCTATACTGCCTGACAAAGCACCCCTAATCCAAAACAACCCACCTAAGAATGTCTGCAGTTCAGGAGTTAGAAAATGTGACTGCACTAATAAACTTCCTGGTGCTCATTAGGCCCGGAACATGTAGATTTACAATTATGCTGTTAAAACAGGGATCACTTTTCCCAAAGTCTGAACGACTGATGTTCCTAAAGGTAGATTTATCATCTTGGAGCCACATCTCTGTTGTGGGCTTTATAAAATATAAACTGCTACTTAAGGAACAGTTGGTCAGCTTCAACGAATACACAAACTGGCCCAATGAAGTAAGTCCATGAATGGAGTAGAAAATCTTTTGAATATGATCAAAAGCATCTTTGGGTGGATTACAATAAACCATATCACTAAGGTATGAAAATGGGGTTAATAATAAACATTCTCAAAATAATTACCAGTCCCAACTCCTCCCATTAACATACTGAATATTACATAAATCTTATTAAACACAGTCAACATCTGTTGCTGTACCATTGTCAAAGCTCCAAGCACCTTGCTTTTTAGAGAAAAGCAAAGTTTGGGAAATACACTTGAATGTCACATGGCTTCTTTAACTCACTGCAAACTATTCACAGGCTCGAAGACAACAGAGTTTCAATTATCCTGCAATAGCGGCTGCACTTTAAAAATAATTTTGCTAAGCTTCACAACAGGAAGCAAGTAGAACCTGGCATCCAGATAATATGATTCTGCACTAGAAAAGTAGGGACGGTAAGTTGCTAAACATACGCAATTTCATTTCCCCCTGCTCTCAAACATACTCTTTAAACAAATAATACGGTATAGAACTGAAGCTCTGCCAACTTGACAGAGGCTTAGCACCACCAGAAGACTGTGCTACACAAACAGGGGTACAGAATAAGAAAAAAAAATGTGAAAATAGGTAGCATTTATGGAGATAAATAGAGATACTTTATTGATCCCAAAGGACTGCCAATTCAGCACTCTAAAGAAGAGGGGACAGAAATGCAGATGCGGTGAATGGGACAGAGATCGCGTAAAGAGAAAATTTGTTTAGTACACGATGTGGACATTTTACCCACAAGAACAGACTACAGACTGATTAGACATCTTGCTCTCGAAATAAGATTCTATGTATTGGTAAGTCAAGAAATCTCTTTGAAAAATAGTGAAGCAAAGGCAATTTTAAAGAAAAATAACGATTTGAAAGTTTGGGAGTGGGTCTCTCTAGGATTTTTGACGCTTTGAGTTAAGATATACACATCTAGTCTCCAATATTAGTCTAGAAATAATTTGTATTCAATTTTACACATTAGGGTAATGCACCCAAACAACTGTTTGTTAGAAGGCACACGTCCCTTCTTAACCCTTACATACTGTTTGGGTCAAATTTGACCCGTTTTGACATATTGACAGCAGTAGAAACACCCTAAATGCCATTTTTTAGCCGAAATTTTATGACATTTCCTAAAGTGACCTAAAATGTGCAAAAATGAAAATATTTTAAAAATTTTATACTTTTGTACAAGTGCTACAAATTTTTGTACATTGAGACCGTCCCTGTTCAAATTTGACCCGTATGGATTTTAGATCTCTGAAACATTAAGGATTAATCACCCGTTTATTAATGTCAGATAGGCTATTTATACATTCTAAATAGATCTGTGGTTCAAAATTTGGTATAGACACTTGTTATGAGGGGATTCTTGGGCCGGGTCAAAACTGACCCAGACCATGCTGTGAAGATGTAGAATATGAACAGTATGTAAGGGTTAAAAACCCCATGAGCAGCTTTTAGTCACATCAAATTCCTTTCCCTGCCGTTCCAAACCCTTGAGGATGCGTTGCTATAAAAGCAGCTTTCAACCTCTTGACTTTGCAGTTCATTGATTCAATTTGCTATATAATTAGTACTCCTTGTACTAATGGGGAGAGGAACAGCCAGCTCGGACTGTGTCCCAACGAGAGGGCGCCCCGGGGGGGGGCGGTTGTGTCAATCCTTCCTTGAAACAGCTCACTGACTCGCCTTCTGTGGGTCTGACGGGACCCTGAATCGGGGCCCAAGGTAGTAGGGGGAAAACACGAACGTCAGCCGCCGGCCTCGGGGCCCTTACCTGCACTCATCCTCGACCCGCCGCCCTCTCATCGCGTCTGCCGGCCCGGCCCCCGCGCTGCGTGCCACGTCATTACGCAGGCCCGAGCCCGCCCCTTCCCACTCGCCGCGCATGCGCCGGCAAGTTTCTCACCAACTCTTCACCAAACTTCGGGCGAGCTCAGCAGGCTGGGGTGGGGGAGAAAAACGCACAGTCAACGTTTCGGGTCGAAACCCTTCGCCAGGACTGGAGAAATAAAAGCTGAGGAGTAGATTTCAAAAGTGAGGGGGGGGGGAGGAGGGGAGAGAGAAACACCAGGCGGTAGGTGAAACTTGGAGGTGGGGGAGATGAAGCAAAGAGCTAGGATGTTGATTGGTGAAAGAGATAGAAGGCCATGGAAGAAAGACAAAAAAGGGGTGGGGGAGGAGCACCAGAGGGAGGCCATGGGCGGACAAGAAGAAAACACGAGAGAGGGAAAAAGGGATGGGAAATGGTGGAGGGGGGGCATTACTGGAAATTTGAGAGATCAGTGTTCATGCCATCAGTTGAAGGGTCCTTTGCCCAAGGAGTTCAGGTTCCCTGGCTGCCATCATCTTATTTTTACTATGGATGTCCACACCCTAATCACCCACCAGGAAGGCCTCAAAGCTCCCCAGTTCTTTCTGGACACCAGACCCAACCAGTTCCCCTCCACCACCACTCCCCTCTGGCAGAGCTAGTCCTCACTCTCAATATCAACTTTGGCACCTCCCACTTCCTTCAAACAAAAGGGGTAGCCGTGGGCGCTTGCAGGGGTCCCTGCCTGTTTGTCGGCTACCTGGAACAGTCCCATGTTCCAAACCTACGCTGCTGAGTTCCTCCAGCATCTTGTGTGTGAGGCTCAGATCCCCAGCACCTGCAGATTTTCTCTATGATTGGAAGTCACACTCCAGTTGGCGGCGGTAATGCACCGTTAAGATGGCCTGCCAACCGCCATTACTAGTCAGAAGAAGAAGCACCCACCGGTATTGTGATGCTTCAGGCGAATCCCTTCAGCACTCTGAAGCACACAAGCTGGAGCATTTTAGCCTAGACTTTGAAGAGCACCCGTCCATTCCAGATTCTGTGCCCTGTTTCCACATGTAAGGAGAGCAAAACTGTACACGGTGCTCCAGAACAGGCCGTACGTCACAGAAACAGCACCTGCCTCCACAACAGGAAGCACGAAGAACCTTCAAAGTGCTTCAGTTCCACAACCAACAAAACCACAAGTTTATAATATTCAGAAGGTAGATCAGTGAAACCACAGGCAGGACTCTCTCTGCCAATAATATTGGTTAAGTCTTGATCTCCTGTGTTGCATAGTCTGAGATAGCTTGTTTTCCATGTGGACTGTACCTGTGTGTTTCCTGGTTCATCCTAAAGTTGGGGAGGTGTATTGCTCCTTGACTTTTCATGGACAGCTAAATCCAGGGAAAATTAATGATAATGCTGGGATTAAAAAAAAGATTATAGGGGGAAATTACTGAGGGAATGGGATTGCAGTATAAACCAGCAGTCTCAGTGGCCTAAATTACCTCCAAAGGCATAAGAATATACAGTAAAGCACTTCTATTCTCCGGATTCAACCTGCCCATCAAATCAGTCTCAATTTCCAAGAGTCTATTCACTATAAACCTTGACCCTGTTCCTCAGATTTCCCTTCCTGCATGTCATGTTGGCTGATGTCAGTGGTTCTCTGTCCTCTGACACAATTATCCTCCATCAAACCTGCTGGCATCAGAGCTCCTACAGGACCAACCCTGCCCCCCTTCACCGTCAAACCTGGCTATTCCTCTCCCCATTAGTATAAGGAATGTGTTACGGCATTCATCTAGTTATCTGAAGGTCGCTAGTTCGAGCCTTGGCTGAGGCTGCATGTGTCCTTGAGCAAGGCACTTAACCACACATTGCTCTGCAATGACACTGGTACCGAGCTGTATGGGTCCTAATGCCCTTCCCTTGGACAACATTGGTGGCGTGGAGAGGGGAGACTTGCAGCTTGGGCAACTGCTGGTCTCCCATTAAAAAACCTTGCCCAGGCTTGCGCCCTGGAAACTTTCCAAGACGCAAATCCATGGTCTATTGAGACTAACCGAGGCCTAGACTACACAGTATAAAGAATACTAATTACATAGTGAAGGCACCACTTCAGTGGAAGACCCGACTATTACTTACCAAACTGAATCAATGAATTACAAAGTGGGTAAGTTGAAAGTCCCAATGCATCATCCCAAAAGCACATAATTTTACACATTAGGGTAAAAAACCCAGATGATTATTTGTTAGAAACTAAACCACAAAGGTGTAGTCCCTTCTTAAAAATCCCATGAACGGTTTTCAGCCACGTCAAATTCCCTTCCCCTTACAGTCCCTCTCCTTCCATTGCCCATTTGTTTCATGAACCAACCAGCAAAGGATTAGCGGCTCTACTCACATTGACCACCTTGCGCTAAAGTGGACTTTTGTTTGGTTCTAATTGTGTTTTCTTGCTGTTTTTCTGATGTCGGGTACCTGTGCTGCTGCTCCAAGCAAGATTTTCATTGCGCCGCTGCATACGAGTACTCATGGCATATGACGATGAACTTGCCTTTGACCTTGTGAAATGTTACAGCCTCTCGAGTATTACCCAGAAATCCCTCTTGATCATTTCGTCTGCCTTGACACAATACCGAAATGGCTCAAACCAAGGACACTATTATGACACACAGTATGAATGTGACAGAGCAGATCTATTCCAGTGGTCCCCGACCACCAGGCCACAGACTGGTACCGGGCCGCAAAGCGTGTGCTACCAGGCCACAAGGAAACGACATGAGTCAGCTGCATCTTTCCTCATTCCGTCACGCACTGACGAACTTGAAATAACCTACCAAATAACACATAAAACCTAAAATAACACGAACATATAGTAAAAGCAAGAATGATATGATAAATACATAAGTAGAAATAAGTAAAAATATATAAAGTAGAAATGATGTACGTACAGTGTAGTTTCACTTAACAGAATCGGGAAGATTAAGGCAAAACTGATTTGTAGAGAAAGAAATCGGCACGTGCATGCATGCACACGTCATGTATGCATACATAGGTGCCCGCGCAAGGCATCATGGTCATGGTAGTCTTTCTCAAGGTAAACACAAGTGTCCCGTATTTGACTGCTACTTTTGTCCCTTATTTGGGAGTGAGAAAGTTGGCAACCCTACTTGAACACCAACCCCACCCCCCCCCCCCCCCCCCCCGTCGGCTGGTCCGTAAGAATATTGTCAATACTAAACCGGTCCGTGGTGCAAAAAAGGTTGGGGACCCCTGATCTATTCCATACCCCTCCCACACCCTTTCTTCTTTCCTTTGACCATAATCCTCCAACTCCCAGCCAGCTGGATGGGATTGTACTCACTGTTGTTAACCATCCAGTCATTGCCTTAGTTAAGACCATCACCTCCACTGGGGCATGGGCCACCAGCGGACGCTCACCGTAGTACTCTGTCTTGTCCCCAAGTGTAGTCCTTCTTCTAGGCGAACGTATCTTCTCTCCCAGGAATGAGGTCCTTGGAGTCTCTGTTGGTGTTTCTGAAAGGTTTTTACAGGATGCAACTGCCAGCCCCAGGCACAACCTCCTTCCTTTCGTAGCTGGGTTTGGGACCATCCGTGGCAGAGTTAGTTACAGCTGTAGAATCACTGCCAATAAATTGACTTCTCACATCCATAACCTTTGACACCCTTCAAGGTTCAAGCAGCACAATTTTGGTGGTTTCAGATTCACTTTTCACATTTCCTAATGATAGTGACTGCAGCCATTCAGCCCATTTTGAAAATGCCACACATAGACCAATCCTATTCTGTCACTAATGTTCCCTCTATGACCTATTCTCCCCACATCCCCATCAATTTTACCAATGCAGTATGGACAAATTACCTACCAGCCTAAATGTCTTTACGATGTGGGAAGAACCAGAGTACCTGGAGGAAACCCGCAGTCATAGGTGCGATGTATTTAATATTTGCATAATATCACCAGCATATTGTTTGATTAGGCGTTCTGTGTTGTTTACATAGTGCATTATATGTAGAAGTATGTAACTGGCATACGTCATCACACCACCACGAGATACATACACACCTCGCTCAAAGCACAAAGTCAGACTCACATTTTGGACTCCTGTCTTTTCTTTTCGGTTAGTTTTTATGTTTTGGAGTTACAACGTATAACAACAGGGGAACAGGCAAACTCCAAACTGGAAGAGCACTACAGTCAGAGTTGAACTTGAGCAGGGTGGACGAACGTGTTAGTGCCTCATCCAAAATTCACCGCCCCCCCCCCCCCCACCCGTCAAACAAGTGATGCACACGCCTTCATTTCTGCACTGGAGTGAGAGGTAAGGTTTGTGTTTTAATCTGGGGGTAATAATATCAGCTGCCCTATCAGCCAGATTTGTTTCTGAGGCTGCCAACTGAGGAGTCAACTTAAATCAGCAACAGGTGACCAATATTTGCAATCTTCAAAGTAATTTTATTACCAAAGTACACATTCACTCACCTGCACATCTGCTTAGTAATGCAAAGATCTAGTCAGCCAAGCCTGTGGCAGGAACTTAAAGGCATGCAGATGTGGGCAAGAGGTTTTGTTGTCATTCAGAATGGGGATGAAACGTGATCGAAGTGACTTTGACTGTGGAATGATTGTCCGTGCCAGACGGAGATGTTTGAGTATTTCAGAATCTGCAGATCTCCTGATTTCACGCACAACAGTCTCCAGAGTTAACAAAGAATGGTGCAGAAAAATATTTTTAAAAAACCCGGTGAGCATCAGTTCTGTGGGTGAAAAGGCCTTGTTAATGAGAGAGGTCAGACGAGAATGGTTCAAGCTGACAAGAAGGTGACAGTCACCGGAATAACCACGTCACAACAGAGGTTCACAGAAAAACATCTCTGAATGTGCAGCATGTTGACCCGTGAGCTGGACGCGTTACAGCAACAGAAGGCCACACAGGAGTCCACTCCTGCACCTACTGAAGTGGGTGCTCAGCTACCCTGAGATTCATTTTCTTGGAGGCGTTCTCAGTAGAACAAAGAAATACAATACAATCTGTGAAAAACTCCAAGATCAGTTAATGCTCCAAGACGTGACAACTAAATATTATGACGGCTTTCTATATGCCCTTTGTAAGTTGAGCTATTGTCACACACAGCATTTCTTCAGGTACAAATGTCTGAAAGGGCAGACCAAATGGTTAAAACAAGCAGTCCGGAAAACCCTATTAACCATATAACAATTACAGCACGGAAACAGACCATCTCAGCCCTTCTAGTCCGTGCCGAACGCTTACTCTCACCTAGTCCCACCTACCTGCACTCAGCCCAAAACCCTTCATTCCTTTCCTGTCCATATACCAATCTAAATTTTTTTTAATGACAAAATCAAACCTGCCTCTTCCACTTCTACTGGAAGCTCATTCCACACAGCTACCACTCTCTGAGTAAAGAAGTTCCCCCTCGTGTTACCCCTAAACTTTTGCCCTTTAACTCTCAACTCATGTACTCTTGTTTGAATCTCCCCTACTCTCAATGGAAAAAGCCTATCTACATCAACTCTATCTATCCCCCTCATAATTTTAAATACCTCTATCAAGTCCCCCTTCAACCATGCTGACAAGAAAGCAGTCATGTACACTGATTCCATTTTTCACTCAAATGAGATAGGAATCCAGGCTGCATAAGAAGGTATCAGGACCTAAAGAGATGGCTTATCAGAGGAGAACGGTCACCAATCAACTGGGGAAGTCATTAATGCACTAAAACACACTCAGGCCAGGCTGTGAGACAGCAGAACGACACAGCACAGGCAATTTATATACCAATGCAGGAATACGCATGTGAGGTTTTTAATGGAATACGTTCAATCAAGGGATACAAGGTCTCTTTTCCATCAGAAGGACATAGTTGTCATGATATTTGTTGTTTTTGTGGCAGTAGTGCACTGCAATAAAGCAGCAAAGGTGATACACAGTGAGATTTGAACACACGCACAACATTCATCTGTGAAAACAGTCTTCCCACCAACCCCCCCACCCCCAGTTTAAACACCCACCTATCCCTGTGGACTCTGCTGAGCTCCTGCCTTTAAGTGAGCAAACCCAAAGGATCTTTTGCTACCCAGCAGCAGTTCCCAGGCTACAGGGGAGCTTCTAACTGCAAATTAAGACTGTGTGAAAGTTCTTCGGCATTCATTTGTGGGATTTGTGGGTTTTCTTTTACTTCTTGCCCTGAAGATGTTCTGCTGACAGTGTCTCATCTCACGCTGCTTTTTGTTTCTGTTCCTGCCTCTCGTTCTGCTCTGATTCCAACTTCACTAAAACACTTGTTGTTCTAAGTGACCTTGTCCTCAATGTGACAAGGAAATGCAGAACGTCGAACAGTATGGCACAGAATGGGCCTTGCACTTGAGTGCCGACTGTGCTATTTTAAACAACTCAGCTAAGCACTTGCTACATCTATAAATGTTGAATGCTTTATTCTTGTAAATACTTTTTGTTATAACTGAAGTATATTTTGGTTAAGGTGTCAAAGTGGTTGTAGTGACTCGTCTAGTGTGCTAGTGCAGTGGCTAGTGCCTGTCACTCTCACTTCCACCGCTGGCTAGCAGTCTTGTGAAAAGGAGAGCTGAATGTGTAAATCTCTCCCTGCCAGCACACGGTCTCTCCAACAGCAAGCCTCGTGTAGTGCCTCCTCGCTGGTGTCACACAGAAACTGAACTCCTTTCGGACTCAGGCTGAGCTACAGAGGATGGGGAGGAGGCCTGGCCCCTGGACACGTACCAGTGTGTGGACATGCCCTGGTGCTCGTGAACCAGATCCCCAGCTGTGGGCAAATAGCCCCACTGCTTTTTGGCAGCCTCGGGAGTGATGAAGTCTACAGGAGTAAACCCAGACGGCAAAGCTGGAGTGGAGCCCCTAAGGCGGCTGCGTGTCATTGAACCTCCTTCCGGCGGCTCCTGCGGCCAAGCGTATTGCTTCATGAGCTTTCCTTTGGACTGCACCGGTGAGGCTGAGAGTGGGCATCTCAGGATCTCCATACCTTCCACCTAGCCTGCTGATGATCATCATCATCACCCATTGTCCTTCGAGACAGACGCATAGCAACAAACTATTTTGGTTAAAAATAAGCCTATCTAAATCTATTCCATGATCAATCAAAACCTTCCCTCTTCTACATAGCCTATAACTTCCATTTTTCTTACATCACATTCAGGCTTCTGTACCTCCTACCATCAGGTAGGAGGTACAGAAGCCTGAAGGCACATACTCAGTGATTCAGAAACAACTTCTTCCCCTCTGCCATCCGATTTCTGTATGGACACTACCTCACTACTTTTTAATCTCTATTTTTGCACTACCTAGTATCTATATACTTACTGTAATTCACAGTTTCTATTATTTTGTACTGCCGCTGGAAAGTTAACAAATTTCACAACATATGCCGGTGATATTAAGTTTGATTCAGATCCCTGCCCCCATGTAGGAGTCTCTTAAATGCCCCTACTGTAAGCCTTTACCACCACCCCCAGCAGATACCACTTCATTCAACCATCTCAAAAAGAGTTAAAAGTATTGATTTTCAGAAACAGAGCACTCCAAGCAAAATCACTGTGTATGTTGCAGATTATGAACCAACCCCAGTTCTCTCTCCTTGTCTTGCAGAAGTGCAGATTCTTGTTCCAAGGTTTAAAACCCATCTAATCATTACTCACACAGACCAGCAGAGGGTACAGGTGAACGAAAGGGGGACAGAAAGGGCTGAGGATAGATCCAGCATTACCACTTCTGGTGTAGCTGATGAAAGCAAAGGGGCGGTCAGCGATTGAACAGCTGAAACCAAACCGTGTGACTCACGCAACCAAAGGTGGTATGAGGGTTGTGGACTTCAGGAAGAGGAAGTCGGAAGAACACGCACCAGTCCTCGTTGAGGGGGTCAACGGTGGAGGAGGCGAGCAGCTTCAAGTCCCTGGGCCTCAACATCTCGGAGGATCTATCCTGGACCCAACACATGGATGCAACCATGACCAGGGCAATCAGCAGCTCTACTTTGTTAGGAGCTTGTGTCACCAAAGACAATTACAAATCTCAACGGGTGTACAGTGGAGAGAGTTCTGAATGTTTGCGTCATAGCTCCAACGAGCTGTAGATTCAGCCATCTCCATCACGGCCACAATATTCCCCACCGTCAAGGACATTTTCAAGAGCAGTGACGTAAGCATCTATGACTAAGGAGCCTCACCATCCAGAATATGCCCTCTTTTCATTAGTGCCTTTGGGAGAGAAGTACAGGGAGCTGAAGACTCACATTCAGTGATTCCGGAACAGCTTCTTCCCCTCCACCAACAGATTTCCTGATGGTTTGTGAACCCAAGAGCACCACCTGGTTATTCCTTCTCCTAATATTTTCGTAATTCATATTAATTTATGAAATTGCACTGTACTATTCCTGGAAAAAACCAAATTCCACATAATATAAACCAATAATAATAATGTATGATTCCAATAAACATTTGAATAGCTGGAGTGGTTGTTATTCGATCTTGATGAGGTTTGTTCTTATCTGCAGTCAGACCATCTCCACAAGAACGGAAAGACAGCCATAAACGTGAAAAGCAGAGAAGGTGATGTTAGATATCAAGGCAGGAAGGGATGCCACAGCCGAGTAAGATGAAAACCCTGGAACCTGACCCTGGCCCAAGGTTTCTAATCTTTGCAGCCTCTGAAAGCACTGGAGTGTGAGAAGCATGACAGTAAAATTGCCCATGGGAGGTCTGACGTGAAGGAAACCAGATCGTCTTTCATCCAAGGTTAAATGAATTTCAAAGTCATTGTCCTATTGCTAATGTGCCTCTTTAGCTTAGGGTAGCTAATGCCGTTGAAGCAAATGAAATACCAACTGAATTATGTGGTTGGTTGGCATCCGTCTGTCTCGAAGGGTGATCATCTTCATCACAAGCCTAGGCAGAAGGTATGGAGATCCTGAGATGCCCAGTTGACAAGGTCCCCCTCTTGCCCTCACCAATGCAGTCCAAAGGAGAGCTTATGAAGCAGTACGTTTGGCACCAGCTTGGCTGCAGGAGCTGCTGGAAGAATGTTTAATGAGGTGCAGCTGCACCACTCCGGTTTTGCCGTCTGGGTTTACTCCCTCAGCCTTTGTCTCTCCTGAGGCTGCCCACAGGGTGGTGGGGCTCTTTACCCACAGCTGGGGATCTGGTTCACGAGCACCAGGGCGTGTCCACACGCCAGTGGGCCCGCGTGCTACGTGTGCAGGGGGCCGGACCTCCTCCCGTCCTCTGTAGTTCAGCCTGAGTCCGAAAGGAGTTCAGTTTCCGTGTGTCGCCAGCGAGGAGGCACGACACGAGGCTTGCTGTTGGAGAGGCTGTGTGCTGTACTGGCAGGGAGAGACTTACATACTCAGCTCACATTTTCACAAGACTGCTAGCCAGCGGTGGAAGCTGAAAGTGAGAGCGGCAAGCACTGCCCGCTAAACTACCAGACGAGACACGTCACAACATCCATTTTGACACCAACTGAATGATGTTCAGCTTCCTATGAAAAGCGATTCTGTCCTTTTGAGATGTGCCAACTCCTCAGCGGCTATTTCTCTAGATCTACACCCCCTTCGTTCTTCCACCGTGTTGGTCACTGTCACATTTACCATCAACCTCAATCTGCACCTCCATCTTCCCAACCTCCTTCATCCTGTCTGTTATCCTTATTTATGAATTCAACCACTTAGTAAGTGCGACCTCAGGCCATTCCAGAGCACGAGGTATTGCCTTTGACTCGTCAAACTGCTCTTCAGCACCAAGTGCCTGCAAAGAAATTTTCTCTAACTAAATAGAGGGGGGCAGACATTTTCTTCATCCTTGTCATGACCCCTGGTGTCTAAACACCAGGTTCCGCCTTCTGTGCTGAAATGGACCGTTCGGAACGTTGACACCATACTCAACGTGGAGAGGAGATAGATGCTCCAGCCACATATCCACACGTCTGTTCCTTAGCTATTTCAAACGTCGTTCATCTCCACACTTTCCTCTAGGCATCCATCTTTATTTTGTCAATTAAAGAACCCTGTCTTTGTTTATGTTGTGCAGTGGTTTATGTTGAACCTTCCTGCTGAAGGGTCTTGGACCGAAACGTCGACTGCACTTTTTTCTGTAGACGCTGCCTGGCCTGCTGAGTTCCTCCAGCATTTTATGTGTATTGCATAGTGTTTCGATCATATTTTGAAACCTCTCTGGCTCAGCATTCTCCTCCATTCCCAGGTCTCTTAAAGGTATATGCCAACCTGATGGCATGAACATTGACTTCTCTAACTTCCATTAATGCCTCTCCTCCCCTTCTTACCCCATCCCTGATATACTTAGTTTTTTTCCTCGTCCTTTTTTCCTCTCTTTCTGCCCATCAGTCTGCCTGTTCTCCATTTCCCTCTGGTGCTCCCCTCCCACTTCCTTTCTCCCTAGGCCTCCCGTCCCATGATTCTTTCCCTTCTCCAGCTCTGTATCCCTTTTACCAATCAACTTTCCAGCTCTCAGCTTCACCCCACCCCCTCCGGTCTTCTCCTATCATTTCGCATTTCACCCTCCCCCTCCTACTTTCAAATCTCTTACTATCTTTCCTTTCAGTTAGTTCTGACGAAGGGTCTCGGCCCGAAACGTCAACAGTGCTTCTCCCTATAGATGCTGCCTGGCCTGCTGTGTTCCACCAGCATTCTGTGTGTGTTGCTTGAATTTCCAGCATCTGCAGATTTCCTCGTGTTTGGTATATATGTCTTCAGTTACTAAGGACTTAAGTTCAGGAATGACTCCTTTAAACCTATCTCCCTGTATCCCCTTCCTCCTTTATTGGATGGTACCGAATTGATCTAATTGTATCAAAGCATTAGACATCCTTATTTTCTTACTAACTTACTTACCGTCCCTTATACCGCTGGCGTTTCGGGCAGCAGTGAAGGTTCTCCATCTCTGGCGGTGGTCAGGGCTTCCTTCATCTTGTCAGTAACTTCCTCTCGGTTTTTACTACCGTCAGTCATAGAACATAGAAATCTACAGCACATTACCGGCCCTTCGGCCCACAATGCTGTACCGACCATGTAACCTACTCTAGAACCTGCCTAGAATTTCCCTACCGCATAGCCCCCTATTTTTCTAAGCTCCATGTATTTATCTAAGAGTTTCTTAAAAGACCCTATCGTATCCACCTCCACCACTGTCGCTCGCAGTACGTTCCACACACCCACCACTCTTTGTGTGGAAAAACTTACCCCTGCCATCCCCCTTGTAGCTGCTTCCAAGCACCTTAAAACTATGCCCCCTCGTTGTTGCCATTTCAGCCCTGGGAAAAAAGCCCCTGGCTATCCACACGATCGATGCCCCTCATGCAAGTCCCAGGAGAAGACGCAGGAAAACCATCAATCTCAGATGCAGAAGGATTCTTCGTTGCTGTTTCCATAACAGTTTTGTCTGGCCAGTCAGAGTTGTTAGTCCTGAGTTGAACCCCGGAACCTGGAGGACCAGTGGAGCACTCTTAGTCTGGCCTCTACCCTTTGACCTGTTTGGCTTGGGTGACCCTACCAAGAGCCAAAGCACAAAGCCCTGACTCCAGCCAACGTAGCTCTCCAGGTCATTGAGGCACACAAGCCTCCAAACCCAACAACAAGGTTGTGGTCCTGTTGGAGGCTTACGGTATTTTCTTAGTAATATGTTAATAAACTTCCTCAGGGTGTTTTGTGACGTAAAAAGTGTTACTGTCTGAAATGTAGTCACCACTATAAAACGGTTCCAACTCCATCATCAAGTTCGCTATGTCACACCTGTTGTTGGATGACTGGCGGCTGCCGATCTGTCAGTTTATTGGAGTGAGACAGGTCAGCTGGTTGAGTGACCTATCTCATTCAACGTCAACAGATCTAAGGAGCAGAGTGTTGTCTTCAGACGGAGGAAGGAGGACAAACATGTGCCAGCCTACATTGAGGAAACGGCACAGCTGGAAGTTCCTGGCTGTTGCAATAATGGATGACCAGTCCTGGGCCCAGCACATTGATGCGATCACACAGCGTGCATACCTGCACCTTTACCAGATCCAACTTTTCATCAAACTCTCTCACAAACTTCTCCAGATGTATTATTGCAAGCATTTTAATTGGTTGCATCACGGTCTGGTATAACAAATGGGCCAGTAAGGAGCTGCAGAGAACAGTGGACATTAATGCACACATCGCAGTCACATCCCTGCCCACTATCAGTTGTATCTACTTCTGTCATCGATGGCCCCACCATCCAGGCCGTGCCACCTTCTCACAGCTACTGTTGGGCAGAAGGTCCAAAAGCCTGATTCCCACACCACCACGGTCAAGAACAGTTACACCCCTTCAACCATTCAGTTCTTGAAACAACGAGCAAAACCCTGATCACTACAGTTTAGCAGCTTTGACCACTTCAAGACTGAAGATTCTTGTTTAATGTCATTTCCAGTATGCAAGTGTAAAGGAGAATTAAATAATTGTTAAATAAATCTGAAGCAGCACCAAAAAAAAACCACAATAAGATAAAGAACACAATAATTGAAAAACACAGTAAATATGAATGCATAAGATAGCATTTATACATATCCATAAAGTGACTCTTTTTGGATCCAAGGTTGTCAAGCCGAGGAGTGGTAGTGGGGACAAACTCCCACTATCTAAAAGTGCTCCTCACGGCATGCGCCTCAAATAGCCTCTGACAACCAAGTCCAACTCCCGGCCTTCTCGTGTGGCTTAGCCTCTAAGCCCGGCGGAACTATTTCTACTGACAGGAGAAGGGGTAAAGGCAGGTCCTGGTGCCTTAAAACCAGTGCTTCAGGTAGATGGAGCTCGTCAGCCTGGGAAAGCAGTCCATCTAAGAGAAGGAAAATTCTGATTTCAAACCTCCGCTGCCTTGCGGCCATACCCACTCAGGGGAAAGGCTTCGGGAGTAAACCCTGAGGACAAATCCAGAGCTGGAGTCCCTAAGGCAGTCCGACGTTGCCTTCAACCTCGTTCTGGCAACTCCTGCAACGACACCACTGCCAAGCTGTATCGGCCCTTGCCCTTCCCTTGGACAACATCGGTGTCATGGAGAGGGGAGACTTGCTGCTTGGGCAACTGCTGGTCTTCCATACAACCCTGCCCAGGCCTGCGCCCTGGAAACCATTCCAGGCGCAGATCCATGGTCTCGCGAGACTAACGGATACCACCAAAGTGACTCTAGGCACAGGAGTGTTTATACACAAGGTGCCTGACAGGAAATTATAAAGTACTGGCAGTGGAGGTTGTGGAGGGGTGGGTTAGTGGGTGGAGATGTTGATCAGAATCAAGTTTAAAGTCCCTGGTGTATGTCGTGAAGTTTGTAGTTTTATGTCAGCAGTATATTGCAATACATAATAATAAAAACTATGAATTATAATAAGTATATATTTTTCTTCTCTTGTTGCACAACTTAATTAATTTATATATATATATTTTTAAAAATTTTGTGTTTGTTTTTTGTTTTTTGTTCTGCATCAGATCCAGAGAAACAATTATTTCATTTTCCTTTAAACTTTTGTACTGGAAATGACAAGCCATCTTGAATAAGAAGTTTATATCTGAAATACAATAAGAGTGAGTGTGTGTGTGTGTGTGTGTATGTCTGTGTTCTCTTTTTGCACAGCTTATCTCATTACTGTACACAGTTATACATCTTATTGCAATTTATAGTTTTATTATTATGTATTGCAATGTTCTGTTGCTGCAAAACATGTGTCAATGATAACAAAACTGATTCTGATTCTGATCAATCTTACTGGTTTGGGGAAACTAACTGTGTTTGAGTCAAACTAAATGTGCTGGTCAATAATATGCTATAACTATACAATAGCCTTTTTTTGTTCTACTTGTATTTTCTTGTTAAGAAAACAAAGCATGCATAATTTATGTTTAGTTTATATTTTTCTTGTGAACACTGCTATTAATGCTGTATTGGTGCTGCTGCAAAGGAAGTTTTTCATTGGATCTGTGTAGATGTGTATCTGTGCCTATGTTGATAAACTCTAACGGTATTTTGCATGAGGACAAATTGTGATGCATCTCTGCGTGACGAGAATATACACTCGACATGCGTCCAGCTGGAGCACCCTCAGTGTATTGATGATTATAAAACCTGCATACATCACAATTGCCACCGGTGAAGCAATTCACCACCATTAAAGGAGCAAAGGAGCAAAGGAGCAACTGGCTGCTTCACCTGGACTTTGTGCGCCCCCTGGTGGCTGAGTATGATTCCTGCAGCATTAACTGGCTGCTCCATGTTTTGGGGAGGAATGCATTAAATTCGAGGTTTCAGCTTGTCCCCGATGTTCAAAAGGAATGAACTGTTTACTAGGGCTTTCGCATTTAATGCAATCTTTTTCTCCTTTGCAAAAATATAAATATATATCTAGTTCAATTAAATTAATCTTTATATGGTTCTGTCTCAATGTCATAGTCATAGTCATAGAATACAACACAGAAACAGGCCCTTCGGCCCTTCTAGTCCATGCCAAACGATTATTCTGCCTAACCCCAACGACCTGCCCCTGCACCACAGCCCTCCACACCCCTCCTATCCATGTATCTACCCAAATTTCTCTTAAATGTTGAAATTGAACCTGTATCCACCACTTCTGCAGGTAGCTCGTTCCATGCTCTCACCATCCTCAGAGTGGTTTCCCCCATGTTCTCCTTTAATATTTTATCTTTTACCCTTAATCCATGTTCTCTCGTCACAGTGGAAAAAGCCTGCTTGCATTTACCCTATTTATACCCCTCATAATTTTGTATACTTCTATCAAATCTCCCCTTAATCTTCTATATTCCAGGGAATAAAGTCCTAATCTACTCAACCTTTCCACATAACTCAGGTCCTCAAGTCCCTGCAATACCCTTGTAAACTTTCTCTGCACTCTTTCCATCTTATAGATATCTTTCCTGCAGGTGGGTGACCAGAACACCTTACACAACTTCAATGCCTCAATGTAACTCAAAAGTTGCTTGCATTTTGGCGTCACATGGTCAGGACATAAATTAGAATTGGCTTTGTTTTGATTTCATTAGGTAACATAAAACTCAGTAAAAGACGCAAGAAGTAAGGGGTCCTTTCAAGGTAGAGGGAGGTTGGAAGTGTGGACTCGGCTTAACTAGTTGATAAGGCAATTGATACGTGTGCTATATAAAAAGTGCATTGCACACGATAACAGTTTGTGATACAGGGATTTATAATTTGGATTAACTGATTAACAAACAACAGAGTGTTAAGATAAATGGGTCATTTCCAGATTGGCAATTAGTAACTTTTGAGGTGCCACAAAGATCAGGGTTGGGGCCACACCTAAATCAGTGACTGGAATGAAAGGACTGAGTGTACTGCAGCGAAATTAGAAACATACGAACATAGAAAACCTACAGCACAATGCTGTGCCGAACATGTCCTTACCTTAGAAATGACCTAGGGTTACCCATAGCCCTCTATTTTTCTAAGCTCCATGTACCTATCCAGGAGTCTCTTAAAAGACCCTATTGTATCCAGCTCCACCACCATCACCAGCAGCCCATTCCATGCGCTCACCTCTCTCTGCATAAAAAACTTACCCTGACACCCCTATTGTACCTTAAAACTGTGCTCTCTCGTGCTAGCCATTTCAGCCCAGGGAAAAAGCTTCTGACTATCCGCACGATCAATGCCTCTCAAATTCACTAACGTTACAAAGATAGGAGGGTTAGCAAGTTGTAAGGTGGGCACAAACAGACTGCAGTAACAGTGGGCAAGTTAGCAGATGGAATACAATGTGGGAAAATGTTAGGCCATCCATTTCGGAAGGAAGAGTGAAAAAACAATTTTTTTTTTTAAGTGGAGCGAGACAACAAAATTTAATGTTGCAAAGCTATCTGGAAGCCTCATGGAGAGTTAGTATGACATAGTTGGTCATAGAGTCACACAGCATGGAAACAGGCACCTCTGGCCCAACAGGTCCATCTCAGCTGAAACATCCAGCTACGCTCGTCCCAATTGCCAACATCCGGCCCATATCCTTCTTTTTTTCAGTTTTTTAAATTAAATTCTTAAGAGAATTACATAAAATGAATAGAATAATAAAGTAATGAAAATTAATATTAGTCCTTCCCCCCTCCCCTTAACCATTCCCCCCTTAACATCCCTGTCTAAAAAAGAAGTAAAAAAGGATATTGGAGGATCCCCACATGCTCCATGGAGTTCAAAATAACTTTAGTATATATATTTATTTTTTCCCCCAAATAACTAATAATTTTATCTTCAAAGGACCTATATATTTAGTCCTATCTTTTGTAGATAGGGGCGCCAAATTTTCAAATGGCCCACATCCTTCTAAACCATTCCCAACTCTGACAGCTCATTCCATTTACATCTACATTCTGTGTAAAAATAAACGTGCCCTCAAGTTTCTATTAACTCTTTCCCCCTCTCATGTTAAACCAATACCATCTTGTTTTTGATTCCCCAGTCCTGGGGAAAAGGCTGAGTGCATTCACCTGACTTGAGCCCCTCGTGATTTTAGACACTTTTTAAAGAGCATCCCCTGGATCTCATGTGCTGGCTGGTGGTGTAGTGGCATCAGCGCTGGACTTTGGAGTGGAAGGTTGGTCCCGAGTTCAAATCCAGCTGGCTCCCTTGCACACTTTCCATCTGTGCTGGGTTGAGCGTCGAGCTAGCAACTTGACCTCGTAAGAAACAAATTGCCTGCTACAGAAACATCCACAGCAAAGGGGTTGATGGCCTATGCTCTCTCGTGAGTTGAAAGGCCATTTCTCTTCTTCTCTCCTGGTCTCATACACTCCGAAACACACGTATGTTGGTAAA
Source organism: Hypanus sabinus (assembly GCF_030144855.1). Lineage (NCBI taxonomy): Eukaryota > Metazoa > Chordata > Chondrichthyes > Myliobatiformes > Dasyatidae > Hypanus > Hypanus sabinus. The sequence continues at coordinate 22,206,178 of NC_082732.1, forward strand.
CCAAGTAATTAAAAACTCTTCTCATAGTTACTGTCAGGAAGGAGGTACAGAAGCCTAAAGCATTCAGGAACAGCTTCTTCCCCTCTGCCATCCGATTTCTGAATGGACATGAACACTACTGCTCTACATTTTTTGTTTTTATGTTATTTCTGTTTTCACTCTATTTTTAATTTAATTATTTAATATACATACATATACTCACTGTAATCAATATACTTATTTATCTTTTCTATATTATTATGTAGTGCTGTCACTAAGTTAACAATTTTCATAACATATGCCAGTGATACTAACCCTGATTCTGATTCTGAATTAGAACATTAGAAACAGGTTCAATCTTCTCCACCTTTCAATAGGATTATGGCTGATCCATCCTTGTCCTGACCACTTTCCTGCTGTTTCCTCACGTCTCTTCACTCCCTTGAGTGTATTCAATAACCCTGCCTCTCTCTGTGATACAGAATCCCCTCCAAGAGAAGGAATCCGTCTTCATCCTCTGAAATTATACTCCCAAGAACAAGAGCAAATATCTCTCAGCATCATTCCTGTTAATTCCCAGCAACACTTTACATACTTCAATAAGGTCACCTCTCCTTCTTCTATACTCAAGTAAGAATAAGCCTAGCTCCTTCATAAATCATTAGTCCATTCCTTCATCCCAGCAATCGTCTAGTATTTCCCATGCAAATACCTCAAATATGTAGTCCAGCACTCCAAGTGCAATCTCACAAGTGCTCTGTCAACCGGATCGGAAGTTTCCTATGGAATCCAACGCTCCAGATACAATCAGACATGTGCTCTGTCAACTGGAATGAAAGTTCTCTATTTTTATTTGCCAGTGGGATGAGTTGAACAGAGAGAAAGACAAGTGGAGAAACTGGATGCTGGAATCTGTAGCGACAACCAGTTTGCCGGTGGAACTCAGCAGGTTAAGTAGGATCTATGCGGGGGAAGTAACAGGTCCATTCCTGCGTCAGTCCCCCCCCCCCCACAGATACTGCTCGACCCGCTGAGATCCCCCAGCAGATTGTACGTTGCAAGTGGACAAAGCTCTATTGTGCTCAGAGTCTTTCTCATGCCTTGTGTCGCCCACAACCCGCGGGGCGCAGGGAAACACTCCGACCTTGGATTTTGTTTACGCAGTGCTCACCCGTCGCTTGGAGGTATGTGGGGTGTCCAGGGAGGGGCAGCACCCCTGGTGAAGGGGCTTGTTGAGTCCATCCTGGGACCCACCCCCCACCCCCACCGGACACTTAGCTCTCACCTGTGGCTCCGACTAGCAGTCTACATGCAGCAACCCCCCAGATCCCTGCTTCAACAGGCGGCCTCGGGGCTCAGTGAGATAGGGGCACGGCTGCCCTAGCATGCAAGGTCAGCTCCGGCGGACTGGCTGGAGGAGATCCAACAGGTGGGAAGGCGTAACTGCGATGCTCCGTGGAGAGCGAGGGGCACGGCGAGGCACAGGAGGCAGAGGAAGAGCCCAGTTTGTGACGCTTGCTCACACCGCCGGACCCCGGACCTCTGAAGGCGAGAGGGTGGGACTTCTCCACTTTAAAAACTCTCCTGAGTCGGACACGATGGACGACCGCGGCCAGATTCCTGGGGGAAGTGGCGGGTCGCTGGGCAGGAGACTGACAACTGGTCAGTGAGCCCCCAGACTCTGGCTGCTGAGCAGGACGGCAGAGTAGTTCCACAGTTCCAGAGACGCAAGTTCAGCCCCGACCTGTTTGTGTGGAGTTTGCAGGTTCTCCCACATCCCCAAGGCACAGGTACCGGACACTGAACAGCCTTGAGTGCAGCCAGCTGCTGGGAAGGTTATTAACCGGCACGTGTAGGGGAAAGGGACTGCTTTGAGAGCCAGCTCTGACTCACAGAAACAGCTCAGAGATAGACAGACTAACCCTACGTTAATCCCCATTTTTCATTCTCACCAATCCCCCCCCCCCCCCAGATGTTCCTGCTCACCTTTCACCTTTTTTAGCTGACCAGTCGGCACATTTTTGGGCCATGGGAGGAAACCAGAACATCTGGAGGACGTCCAAAGATCCGCCAGGAGAACCCGCGCACTCCGCACAGTCAGGACTGGAACCCGGGTTTCTGTCGCAGTGAGGCAGCAACTCTGCCCACCCCATTCCCCAGTAGTGGGATTAGCGGGTTGGGGGAGCTCCTGCTATGGCGGTTGTCCCACCTGCGCGGGGGAGTTTTTAAAGTGGAAAAGCCATTTTGCATTGGGGCAGTCCCGCTCTCTCGACCTCAGAAACTCGGGTCCAGTGGCACAAACAGGCGCCGCGGACCCCTTTCATACCATAACGGAATCAGGGGAGTTACAATGGGCCTCAGCGTCCTTTCATGAGGTGAGTGGAGAAGGAAAGAAGAAATTCTCTCCCTGGAATGACTGTCCCCGCTGGGACGAGTGAGGGTTGAGGGTGAGGTAGGACTCACTCGTGAGGGCTTTAAGGTCCTGTTGTAGATTAACAATGGCTGGTCACTGCTGAGATAACCCGCACCTTCTGATACAAGGTCCCTCACCGAGTCAACACCTTGAGGGGAGTTGCGAGAGGGGGAGCGGCTAAGGGAAGCCCCCCCGGGGGAGAAAAGGCGTGTGAGGAACAGGGTAGGAAAACTTTAAGGATAGCAGAAGTTCAAAGTTCGAAAGTTCAAAGTAAAATTTATTATCAGAGTACATACTTGTCACCACTTACAAGCCTGGGACTCGTTTTCCTGCGGACATGCTCAGCAAATCTATAGCACAGTCACTGTAAACGGGATCAGTGAATAACAAACGGTACAGATGCAAATATAAAGAAATAACAAACAACGGGAGCATGAAATAACCAGACAAAGAGCCCTTAAAGCGAGACCATCGGCTGTGCGAACTCCAGGAACAGATAAGTGTAGAGACCCCCCCCCCCCTTCGTTCAGGAGCCTGATGGTTGGGGGGCGGGGGAACTATACGATGCGAGGGAGATGAATCAAAAAGCGAGGCCGAGAGGGGGATTCTCCAGCATCCAACAATCGAAATACTTTTGGTCTTAATGAGCCAAGGGTTCCACGAGGTTGTTAAATATTTACATAATTGGCGGCAGTCCGCTGATTCTTTGGCCGACTGGGGTTAGATCGCGGCTAATCACCAGGCTTTAAGACCCAGTGGCGTCCAGCGTTGGGGCTACAGTTGCCGTGCCATCTGGAGTGAGTTTCAGTCAGACTCACTCGGAGAGAAGCTGGAGTTCCGCGGCGGGATCTGGTAAGGACAAGATCGGCATGTACTTGGATATTGTGTAGGACCCACCAGCCTGCTGGCTTCTAACCCGCCAAATGCGAGACTAAACTCTTAACTTCTCTGAACTTTATCTGGTATTCCGATCACTTCAAGCTCTGACTTTAGGTAAAATCTCAGTGGAATTAATTGTCTTTTAAAAACTGTTTCTGTGGATTGCTTCGAACATTTGGGGTAATTATTTTTCAGATTAAACGAAGGGGGAGACGGGTTGGTTGAAAATGGACTGTGGGGTAAAAGTGTTTTATTTTGGCCTCGGGGTTGGAATTAATCAGAGATGTGACTGCGGGCAGGCGGTATTCCCTGAATTATTGTCCCTCCCGTTATATTTCAGACTGATCCACATGGATAATTATTCAGGGGCAAAAAAAAATGCCCGATGTTCGCAGTTAAAAGGGTAGCGTCGTAGCTGAGCCTAACTCTCCTCTTGAAGAGAATACAAAGTTATTTTCTGCAGAAGTGGCTGAAGAGAGCTGAGAAGTCAAAACTCTTTGTTCTCCGGAGCTCCGCAGCCCTGGGATGTGGAGGTGGGGGAGGTGTGTTTGCGAATGGGGCGGGGGTGGAGGGTAAGCATTAATTGTACCCAGATGTGAACTGCATTAGGGTAGATTTGCCAGAACATAGCTGGGACTCCCGCGGAGAAAGTTTTGGAATGACAAGAGTTTGGCCCACAGCCCAGTACGGATTACAATCTCATCCACTGATCATTCACCCCCCCCCCACCCCGACCCCCATATAAGGTGGACTCCATTTTAACAACTGTGGTACTACTTCTAAATGACTTGAAGCTCTTTTCATTGATATGGCGCCCACCTCCCGACGGCAATGATCCGGGGTGGGGACTTTCCGAGACAAGGCAGTGAATCTCCGAAACAAAATGTTCAGTCACCGCCTGAACTGGAAGTCCATTCAGCGCCCGGTGTAGTTCCCAGGGAATATGGCCCGATGCGCGACCCCCGCCCTTTTTGCTATTTTTGCCTAAATTTTGCTAAATTTGCCCTCCGCTATTTGCGCGGAGCTTTCGCGTTTGGTGGCAGTTAGAAGCGTTTAATAGAGGTCCAGCTTCGAGTAGAAATCTACTCAGTCCACCGGAGAATCAATGGGGACGGCAGATGCTGGAATTCCGGATGTTAATATTGCTGGAAAAACTCTCATCATCTGTTGAACTGCATTGTCACCAAACAATTGATACTAGAGCGTCCAATCATCACACTGACATTTGTTTGTGCGCTTCGCGCTCCCTGAAGTACGAATCGAAGTAAATATAATAAAAATTTAAATTATAAATAAATAAAATTGCTGAAGGCACCCGCATGAATTTGAGGTTAATTCCATCTCCTTGCCCGTTACATGTTCATTCAAGTATACCGTGCCTTCCCTCTGCCCCCCACCCCCACACCACAGCCCCCATACTCCATTTCCTTCCACATTCCAGAGTGGAGCAGATCTCCCTGAGGTGTAAGTGCCTGCCGGGGACTCCGGATCAGAATCGGGTTTAGTAACACTGGCATATGTCCTGTGAAATCTGCAGCCGCGGTGCATCGCCATACATAATAATAAAAATGATAAATTGCGATAAGCAGTGTATATGTGCAAATTAAATAAGTAGAGACGAAAGAGGGGGAAACTTACTGAGGTTGTGTTCGTGGGATCATTGTCCATTCAGAAATCTGATGGCAGGACGGGTAGAAGCTGTCCCTGAGATGCTGAAAGTGTATGGTCAGGCTCCCTCCCATACCTCCTCCTTGAGGGTAGCAATGAGAAGAGGGCATGTCCTGGGTGAAGGGGGTCCTTAATAATGGATGCCACCTTTTCTTTTGAGACATCGCCATTTGAAGACCTCCTGATGAGGACATAAGACACAGGAGCAGAATTAGGCCATTCAGCCCATCGAGTCTGCTCTGCCATTCTTTCATGGCTGAGTTGCTATCCCACTCAACTTCATTCTCCTGTCTTCTCTCTGACCTTCGATACCCTGATTAATCAAGAACATATCAACCTCCCCCTTAAATATAAGACAAAGGAGCAGAAGTTGGCCTTTCGGCCCATCAAGTCTGCTCTGCCATTTTATCATGAGCTGATCCAATCTCCCCTTTAGTCCCACTCCCCCGCCTTCTCACCATAACCTTTGATGCCCTGGCTACTCAGATACCTATCAATCTCTGCCTTAAATACACCCAATGACTTGACCTCCACTGCTGCCCATGGCAACACATTCCACAGATTCACCACCCTCTGGCTAAAAAAATTTCTTCTCGTGTCTGTTCTGAATGGGCGCCCTTCAATCCTTAAGTCACTCCCTCTCGTACTAGACTCCCCCACCATGGGAAACGACTTTGCCACATCCACTCTGTCCTTGCCTTTTAACATTTGACATGTTTCTATGAGGTCCCCCCTCATTCTTCTAAACTCCAAGGAATACAGTCCAAGAGCGGTCAAACATTCCTCATATGTTAACCCTCTCATTCCCGGAATCATTCTAGTGAATCTTCTCTGAACCCTCTCCAACATCAGCACATCCTTTCTTAAATAAGGAGCCCAAAACTGCACACAGTATTCCAAGTGAGGTCTTACCAGTGCATCATAGAGCCTCAACATCACATCCCTGCTCCTATACTCTATTCCTCTAGAAATGAATGCCAACATTACATTCGCCTTCTTCCCCACTGACTCAATATACCCAATGACTTGGCCTGTACAGCCATCTGTGGTAAAGAATTCCACAGCTTCACCACTCTTTGGTTAAGGAATTTTTTCCTTATCTCTGTTCTAAATGGTCAGCCCTCAATTCAGCGGTTGTGTCCTCTGATCCCAGACTCTTTCTATGCCTTTCAATATTCAATTTCAATGAGATCACCACTTATTATTTCAAACTTCGGCAAGTACAGGCCCAGATCCATCAAACACGCCTCATATATTAACCCTTTCATTGCTGGGATCATTCTCCCGAACCTCCTCTGGAATCTCTCCAACGCCAGCACATCCTTTCTTAGCTAAAGGGCCCAAAACTGCTCCCAACACTCTAAATGCAGTCTGACCGGTGCCTTATAAAGCCTCAGAATTGCATCCTTCATTCGAGTCCTCTCGAGATCAATAACATTGCATTCACTTCCCTTACCATTGACTGAACCTGCAAGTTAACCTTTATGAAGTGTGCCATGAAAACTCCCAAGTTCCTTTGCACCCCTGATTTTTAAATTTCCTCCCATTTTGCAAAATAGTCCAACCTTTATTCCTTCTGCCAAAGTACATGACCACAGACTTCCCTACATTATATTCCACCTGCCACTTCCTTGCCCATTCACTCATCTGTCTAAGTCTAAGTCATACACACTACTCAGCACCCCGATGCATTCATTACTGTATCGGGAGACTTAACTATGTTTCTCTGTCGACAAACCTACCCACTTTCGATCACTTTGTCAAGTGTCGTACAAGAGAAATAAAAATCTTGTCTGCAAATGTTAAAGATGCATCCAGGCATTCTGCAAATACCCTCTCTTGGGATCCAGCACCAAATGCGCATTCCCAATCTTCCTGCATATTGAAATCCCCCTTGATTATCACAACATTTTCTCTTTTCACGTGTGTTTTCCATCTCCCATTGTAAAGCTGTGGCCCACATCCTAGCTACTATTACATATACTATAGCTACTATAACTCCCATTGGGGTCTTTTTCCTCTTGCAGTTTCTTAACTCTACCCACAAGGGGTTCTACATCTTCTGATCCTATGTTACCTCTGTCTAAGGATTTGATTTCATTTGTTACCAATCAGAGTCTCCCTGTCTGCCCTTTTGATACAATGTCTATCCTTGGATGTTAAAACTCCCAACTATGATTTTCTTTCAGCCATGATTCAGATGACGACAATATCATACTTACCACTCTCTAACGGCACTACAAGATCATCTACCTTATTCCATGTACTGTGTTCATTCAGATATAACACTTTCAGTCCTGTATTCATCACCCATTTTGATTTTTGACTCCTTGTTGCACTTTAGCTGATCCCACTGCAATATTGCCCTATCATCTGTCCGTCCTTCCTCACAGTCTCACTACGTACATACCAACTACCCACTTCAATTCCCACTCCCCCCTGCCCACAAGGATATCGGTTCACCCCTCCCCACCCCCGGGTTTGGGTGTAACCCGTCCCTTTATACATGTAAGTCATATCTTCGCAAAAGAGAACCCAATGATCCAGAAATCCAAAACCCTGCTCCCTGCACCAATTCTTCAGCCACACATCCATCTGCCAAATCATCCAATTCTTACCCTCATTGGCATGCGGCACAGGCAACAATCCAGAGATTACCACTCTGAAAGTCCTGCTTTTCAGCTTCCTGCTGGACTTCCTATATTCTGTCTTCGGGACCTCCTCCCTTTTCCTTCCTGTGTGCCATGGGTACCACTATGTACCACGGCTTCTGCCTTTACACCCCCCCCCCCACCTTCAGAATACACGGACCTTATCCGAGACATCCCTGACCCTGGCGCCTGCGAGGCAACGCACCATGTGGGTGTACCTTTCCTGTCCACAGAATCTGCTGTCTGCTTCTAAATTATGGAATCCCCAATCACTACTGCACTCCTCCTCTCCACCCTTCCCTTGTGGGCCACAGGACCAGACTCAGTGCCCGAGACCTAGTCACTGTGGCTTTCTCCTGGTAGGTCGTCCCCCTCAACAGTATCCAAAGCAAAATACATCACTGAGGGGAAACGGCCACAGCACTGATGGCCTATTCCCTTTCCCTCTCCTTTAAGGAGCTGCAGCTTGATGCACCTCATGCAAATGTAGTTATCAGGGAGACTGGAGGTCTCTGGACCCATTCTCAACACATTACGTGTGACCTCACACACAGATTGCCCTTTGCCAGGAGGCCAGTGGCAATAATAGAACTGGCTAAGTTCATAACTTTCTGCCAGTGAGGTTGCATCCACAGTAGACCTATAGTGGGCAAACTGCAGCAGGTCCGGGTCCTTGCTTAAGCAGGAGTTGATTCTGGCCATGACCAACCTCCCAGAGCACTTCATCACAGCAGATGTGAGTGCAACTGGGTGATAATCACTTAGACTGCTCACCCTGATCTTCTCGACCACTAGTGTGATTATTGCCCTTTTGAAATAGGAGGGAACCTCCGACTGCAGAGGTGGGAGATTGAAGGTGTCTTTGAACCAGTTGGTTGGCACAGGTTTTCCAAGCCCTAGCAGGCACTGGAATTGGGGTGGGCACATGGGAAGGGGGGGGGGGGCGCCTGGAGACAATTGCTCTCTGAACTTCATGGGGCTTCCCCAGACACTCCAGGAATTGACTACTTGGTAAGAAATGCCACTTCACAAATATCGTAAATGAGATACCAAATCAAATATGATTTGGTCCATGCGTTGGCCATTCACGGATCCACAACAAGGGCAGTACCTGCTTTATTATGAAATAAAGAGGCAACAAATAAAATGATGGAGGAACTCAGTAGGTCAGGCAGCATCTGCAGATGGAGATGGACAGGTGAAATGTCCACATGGGGGGCCTCTACCCATAATGCCAACTGTCCATTTGTGTATCTTGGGATCCAGTCTAAAGCTCCCTGAAAGCGGCTACACGTGTGGAGACGGTGATGAAGAACTGAGTTCAAGTCAGGAACGTATGCTGCAGTTTTACAAACTCCTGGTGCGGCCGTGTCTGACGTTCAGTTCTGGTTGCCCCCTCCCCTTTTGGGGGGATATGGAGGTTTTGGAGATGGTGCATATGAGGTTTACCAGGATTAGAGGGCGTGTGCTTTAAGAGAACTTGGACAAACATGAATTGTTTTCTTCGGAGCAGTAGAGGCAGAGGGGAGATCTAGTAGAGGGTTATAAGACTGAGAATCATAGAGTAGACAGATAACAACACCTTATATACCGGCTGGGTAGCCTCCAACCCGATGGCATGAACATTGACTTCTCTAACTTCTGTTAATGCCCCTCCTCCCCTTCTTACCCCATCCCTGATTTATTTATTCCCCATCTTTTTTTCTCTCTCTCTGCCCATCACTCTTTGCCTGTTTTCTACCTCCCTCTGGTGCTCCCCTGCCCCGTTCTTTCTCCTGAGGCCTCCTGTCCCATGATCCTTTCCCTTCTCTAGCCCTGTATGCCTTTTCCCAATCACCTTTCCAGCTCTTAGCTTCATCCCACCCCCTCCGGTCTTCTCCTATCATTTTGCATTCCCCCCTCCCCCCTCCACTTTCAAATCTCTTACTATCTTTCCTTTCGGTTAGTCCTGACGAAGGGTCTCGGCCCGAAACGTCGACAGCGCTTCTCCCTATAGATGCTGCCTGGCCTGCTGCGTTCCACCAGCATTTTGTGTGTGTTGCTTGAATTTCCAGCATCTGCAGATTTCCTCGAGTAGACAAGTAGTATCATTCCCCCCCCCCCCCCCAAGGTTGAAAAGAGGACACGCATTTAGGGTGTGGGGAGGCAAGCTCAGCAGAGATGTGAAGGGTAGTTTTTTGAAACACAGAGAGCAGAGGGTGCCTCGAATGTGTTGCGTGGGTTGGTGGTGGAGGTAACTATGATAGAAGCATTCAAGATGTTCCTAGATAGGCACATGGATGTGAGGGAAATGGAAGGATATGGACATTGTGTAGCCAGAACAGATTAGTTTGGTTGGCCATTTGATTACTAGTATAATTAGCTTGGCACAAAATTGTGGGCCGAAGGGCCTGTTCCTGCGCTGTTCGATTTCCCTCCATAGATGCTGTCCGACCTACTAAGCTCCTCCAGCATATTGCTTTGTTGCTCCAGGTTCCAGCATCTGCCACTGTGTGTCTCTGCTGAAGGAGACCTGTCCCTGGGTTACATATGGACAGCACTGCACAAGAATGAGTTCCCGTAATGTTATTAAGTTCAAAAGTCCAATGTATGAACATGTGTGTTTGTCCTCCTCTCCCTTCCCTCCCCCCCCTTCCCCCCATCTCCATCCTGAAGCTACTCCCCTGAATCTTGAGGCTTTGTCCCCTAGTTCTAGTCTCACCTACTAGTGGAAACAATTTTCTTGCCTCGATCTTATCTATCCATTTTATATATTTGTATAAGATCTCCTCTCATTCTTCATTACTCCACTAAGTTCAGTCCCAGGCGACTCGATCTCTCCTCATCTCTGGAATCAACCTGGTGAACCTCCTCTGCCGGTATATCCCGGCGCAGTATTGCACTCTCGGCAGTGTGGAGGGTACCAGGAGATGCCCCCACTTCTCTGACCAGGACCGCAGACAGATAGGGTTCATTCTCTGCTGCCCTCCCAGCAGGGTGCATTGTCCATTTTGCCACTGCAGAGTGAGCTGAGTCTGCCTTTGGCTCTTTGCTGTGGTTCTGTTGGGTCCTGCACAGGTTTGTTGCTAGCTGTGGCCGGTTGTGAGACCCCTCCCTTTCCCCAACCCCTATCTCAGGGATCACAGGAACTTTTCGTAAAATCTAAAGAGGGGTCAAGCAAGAGGACCCATTGTCCCCCATTCTCTTCAATGTTACGATGGACCCTTTAATAACAAGCACACTGGAAAAGTGAGGAAGAGGAATTGAAATTACAGTAACTAATGGGAAATCAAAATGCATGGTGCTAGCATTTGTAGACAGCGTAGCAATCATGAGCGACTGCTATGAAAGGATGGAGGAAAATAAACATTCTATCAATATTTTGTAAATGTTATTGTGAAGAAGACAAACGGTTTTAATTTTGTCAGCAAAAGTAAGGTGCGTGTACAAAACAAAGGAAGAATGGAGCTTTGATAGAAAGATCATGTTATATATACTACCCAGGGACATTGTGAAGTACCCAGGAGCTAAAACTCACCCGTCTAACGAGAACTGGAGATCCAAATTTGAAGGGTGGTTTGGCAGTTTGAAATCAGCAAAACCGAAATCAATGTAGAACAACTGAGCTCCTGAGTATTGCCCCAAGAATATACTAGCACCTGATTCTAAACGAGGCCTGGCAAAACACCCTCAGAGCTCAGGACTGGCTAATCAGGAAAACTGCCAAAGAAGTACCCCACCTGCCCCAGGGCACCACCGACGGGCTTCTGTATACCTGCAGCAGAGATGGAGGACTATGTGGACCGAAATTGGAGGGGCAGATTCCGATCTCAATCGTCAGAAAAATCCTGATGGATTTCGTAACTCATTAGTTTTCATAACTCAATAGTTCCCTCTTCCAGGGGAACTTAACAGGTCAGGCAGCATCTGGGGAGGAAAATGACAGATGGTGTTTCGGGTTGAGACCTTTCGTCTGGAATGTCCGTGTGGGACTGGAGGACCTACATCCATCATAAAATGCTGCAGAGCCTGAGCTACGACTGAGAGTCCATACTATAAACACTGGGGGATAAGTGTGTCAGAAATTAAAGAAGATTGGATGTCGTATGAATCTCTGGAAGAACCAAACTCAGAATGTCTGACCATGTGAACGGCCTGCATGTGATTTGTAAACACTTTCAACTGGACAAAAATGCGTGTGTAGTCTGCACACATCATCTGCTTTATTTTATGCAGGAGAGAAGGATAACAGGGGAAAGACTTTTATTGAAGTGCATTGCAGGTGGAAGAATGAAGCCATTGATTGGAGCGAAGAGGAAACTAATCTTTTTAGAGAGGGTTGAACGTCGAGAAAAGCCAAGTATCTGGAACCCCCCCCGGCCTTGCTGATGCAGAACAAAGTGCACTGACAAGTAGACCAGAGTCATTTAATCAAGATTATGATCAGAAGGTTATGGCTGAGGGAGATTGATGATGAAGTATTTGAAGGCTTTGCTAAATGATTTTCTTCAATGTCCATTTCTTTACAAGAAACTTAAAACATCACTCTAATTGTGAGCTACTGAATAGGTTAAAAATGTTTCTTTTGCCACTCTATTCCCTTCTCAATTTGTAGAATTGAAAATGTTATAGAGCATTTTTTACATGGATTAATCCATGGTTTATAGTGTGGCATGTGCAAGCATTGTCCGTGTATGTACTTTAGTTTATCTACTCATTGATCTTAACTAAACATGACTGTACGTACATGTATATTTGTGTTCTTACTCAGTTTTGTGTACATGTCCATGTTTGTATTTGCATCAATGCACTATACAAACCTACATGTGTATGATTATAAGTGTATAAATTTACTGTATTTCCTTGTGTGTCATTCTGTGTATTACTGTGATTAACTGAAGTCTGTCACTTGTCTTTCCTTTATGAGGAACATGCTGGGATTTTTGCTCAAAGTGACCAAGTATAAGGCACAAGCCAGATACAGGGAAGGGAACACACACAAAATGCAGGAGGAACTGGGCAGGCCAGGCAGAATCAACGGGAAAGAGTAAGCAGTGGACTGTGTATTCTTCCCCATAGATGCTGCCTGGCCTGCTGAGTTGCTCCAGCACTTTGCGTGCGTTGCTTTGGAATTCCCAGCACCTGCAGATCCTCGTCTTTGAGACGCAGGGAGGGGACTGATCACGTGCACTGACCACATTAACGTAACTTCATATTCTCAAAGTGTTCTGCCCTCATTTACCGTTTAATGAAATTACTAATGTCCACCAACTATACCTTCAGTCTGTCCAACACCCTCCCCAATCCCAAAGTGATGACATTGGAAAAACATTTGCAACTTTTGTCCGTGCTGCTTGTCAGCGTAACCCTGACACACTGCTCACTGTGTGGCACACCAGGATTGAGCTAAATCCCTTGGATTAGGCCCGGGGAACGAGCAGTAGAGTTAATTGACTATTTCTGGTTGTCCTATCTCCCACAAGTGTGCTAAGCAGATCCATTCCTGGTTTCTGTTGTACTTAAGCTCTTTACAGTGGTGGGCGGGGGAGATTACAGGGAGCTGTTCCATCTGATCTCCCCATAAACTCTCAGGTATTTCCTGCTAATGTTGCTCCCTTTGTTCTCCCAGACTGCGTGCCTGGAATTCTAACCACTGCACAAGCACATCTTGACTGCAGACATGGATGGGAGAGCTGCCTGCCTTGTCCTTCTCTGTCTACCTGGTGAGTATGGAAAAATACACCAGCTGGTTAGCTAACCGGCTGACAATACTTGATTTCTGTTAGCAAGTGGTATTTCTGTGAAACACTTAGATTCAGTTGTGATAATCACTAAACTGTCAGCATTTACTGCCTTGGCAGTGATTTCTGGAGTATGCAAGTACGTATTAGAACAGAAATCTGGACCAGAGGGCTATGATTTTCAGAAATCAGTGAACTAATGCTCACTTCAAATATCCACAAGAAAACTACTATAAAATGATACTGAAAATGTTCTGTATGTAGGCTGCAATTTCTAAGTGTAATCTTAATTGTCATTTAGCAATCTATCATGCTGATTTTTTTTTTAAAAAAAGCTTTGTAAGATCGCAGTTCACTGAGACTAGCTATATCATAATATAATAGAGTTGAAAATAAGTTATTTCAAATAAAGTGTTTGTAATATTTCAGCTTCCACTATGGGGTCCACAAAATAATTTTAGTTGAAAATTAAGCTTTTTCTGGTTCTTGCTTTGATGCCTTTTATCATTTTGATTTATGATTGGCTATCAGCGGCTTGTTGACCTCATTCTTGTTGGCCGCTAGGAGTCCCTTTTGAACTAACAACAGGAAGCAGGGAAGTTCAGGTCAGAGGTCAATGGTGAGGCCCATTTTGTTTCCGCTGATAGTAAAATCTAGACTATTCTTGGTTTCCCCAGTATCTTTATTTAGTGCTTTCTCTTCATGAATTTATTTTTCTTTCTGGTCTTTTTTATTGACCCAATCTCTTCACTTAGGATCTTTTTCATATTTAGATGCTTGTGGAAAATTTCTGCCTTTTGCTGCTGTTTTTCTTTTTTCTCAACCTTCTCCATCTCTGATAGCCATTCTTACTTTCTATAATTAGAAAGAACAACTCATCATATGCTTTTTATCTACTCTTTTATTTTAGTTCTATTTTACCTTTCTTTTTGGTCATCCCTGCTCTCTGCCACATATGCCTGGGCTGAGCTTGAAACACTGCCACCTTGAGTGCCTTCCTAATAAATTTGAGGGCTTTGAGGGAGAGTTGATGGGGTGAGACAACTGCTAGTTGCAGGTGTCAGAATGTGGACTATGAATGAACCCACTAGAGATCCAATGTGCAATAGAATTTCTTGGCAATTCTGTTGCCTCTCTGGGTTACTAAGCACGATTTGATGTACAAACATGGATTATACTGAACCCCAGAAACAGATTGCGCTCTGTTGAACTGAAGAAAGATGAATCTTTGTTAAATTACAATGTTGTCTGTTTACTCAGTCCAAGTCTTGAAAGCCTTGTAGAGTGTAGGAGGAAGGTTTGCAAAGTGGGGGCGAAGTGTCTCATAGTACTGGTAAAGTATGTCTTAGGACCGGGCAGTGGGAGACCAGGTCTTGGTTCCGATGCATTGCAAAGACAGGGAAGGGGAAGATGATGGGACGTTCCAGTTGAACGAGAACAAATGGGAAAAGACTAAAGCAAATGTGCCCATAAATATTATTGATAAAATAGAGATGAGCAGTATGGAGCATGGAGTAGATTTTTGACTTTTGTGATGATCTACCCCACATGTAAAACAGAAGGTGGAAAACTGACAATCCATTTCTCATAGTATCTTTGATTAGCTTTGTCAAAGGATGGGTGATAAAGGAATGGCCCCATCGGAATCTAAGCCTTTTACATCTGGTATTAGATAAAGCCAAATGAATGGGGATTAAATGCTGGAAATACTCAGCAGGTCAGGCAGCATCTATGGAGAAAGGCAATGGGTTTTCACCAATCACAATGAATGGCCATCAACCTGAAAAGGTTCTTTAACTTTTGTCTCTGCGCATGCTGCCTGACCTACTGGGTAGTCCCAACATGTACTGGTTTTAATTCTGTTTTTCAGTTCAGTACAAATATCTGCAGTTTTATCCTTTCAGGCAAGTATATAACTCCATGTCTCACCAACTCTGTCTTCACAGTGATGCTTCATGGTCAATATAATGATCTGACAGACCTGTTCTCTATACAGCCACAGTTCGAACAGTACGACACTCAGATAGGTAAGAACCAGCTTGAATTGTACCAAGGGAAAATTGCTGGAAATACTCAATAGGTCAGGCAGCCTCTGTGGAGAGAGGAACTGTTGAGCCGTCATTGGATCTGATAGCTTATACCTACAGATTCCACATGCTGACTGATTGAGCATTGCTGTTTGTTACTTTGGTGTATTGTTTACAGAATGAACAACACTCCATGGAGTATGAGAACGACAGTACTGTACAAAAGTCTTCAGCAGCCCGGATTTTTGATATGGTTTTGGACGGACTGGCCTCCACCAAGCCTTGAACTCAGCATCATCACGGCTGTCTGGGACTACCTGGAGAGACAGAAGCAAGCGAGACACCTAAAGTCTGCAGAAGAACTGTGGCAAGTTCTTCAAGATGCTTGGAACTGCACAACAGCGTACCTAAGAGAACTGATGCAGTTTTAAAGGCAAAAGGTGGCCGCAGCAAATACTGATCCGAGTTTTTTTTTACTGCTTCCTGTTCTTCATCATAAATTATTATTTCATTATTTTTGAAAGCATTTTGGCTTTACAGAGATTTTTTTACATATGCCTAAAGACTTTTGCACAGTACTGTATACCTGTTCTTCATCATAAATTATTATTTCATTATTTTTGAAAGCATTTTGGCTTTACAGAGATTTTTTTACATATGCCTAAAGACTTTTGCACAGTACTGTATACCAACAGGAGTATCTAGATTAACCCTATTGGGGCTGTTTCAACACTCTGCTCACACCCCCAACTATACCGAAGGGGCTTTCCATCACTCAATATTACTTACTGTCAATCCAAATGGTTGGGGGAGGGACCCAGGTCGGAACTGGCTCAAGTCCGGCCAGGGGTAAATATTTCCACTACTGACCCAAAAGGAACCAGGGTCAAATATTTACAGATACTAGCATCAGCTTGGTGCTCTCCTATATGTCAGGGAATGATCATCATTGCTTGGTTTTCATCATGCCAACAATGCTGAGATAATGCAGGAAATATCAAGTGGAAGCTGTTTCTGTCATTAACGTGCTTCCTGATGTTCTGTAACAGAATCCCAGACGACGTTGTTTTCACAGAGCAGAATGACTTCACTAGCTCGGTTCACTTCTGAATCGTTCAGACTGCGATGCAACATCAGCCGAGGCAGAGAGAAGCTTCTGAAGTTCAAGTGCGGTATCTCCCGAACTGGATGAGAGGGGGGGACGATCGTTTCCCTGCCACTCTCCTGCTAGTTCCTTGCACGTACTTAAAGCAGGCGACATGCAGATCTTTGCATCTCTCCTCAGCTCCACTCTGCGGTTGAGTGAAGCTCCAGGAAAGATGCAACCCCTCCTTCGGCCTTGCCCACACTCGGCATCAGAAAGCCGAGGAGGAGCGAAGGAGAGCAGCCGATCAGAACTCGTACCCTGCAATCTGAGGGGACAGCCTCAGAATAAAGGGACGTCCCTTTGAAACGGATGTGAGGAGGAATTTCTTCAGCCGGGGGTGGTGAATGTCTGGAATTCATTGCCACAGATGGCTGTGGAGGCAGAGGTTGACAGGTTATTGATTGGTAAGGGTGAAAAAAAAACATGCATGATTGAATGGTGGAGCAGATTCGATGGGCTGAATGGTCTTGTTCTGTTCCTTTGATCTTAATACATTGGTTGCCTCCTGTGTGTGTTCCTGCAAACCATCAACATTATATGTTGCCCTGGAGGGATATCAGAGATAAAGATCTATAAAGATTAGCTTTACTTGTGACATGTACATTGAAGCGTACAGTGAAATACTTTGTTTGCATCAAATCAGTGAAGGTTGTGCTGGGGCCAAGGGTCACCAAACTTCCGGTGCCAACATAGCATGCCCACAACTCACCGGCCCTAACTCTACCTGCACGTCTTTGCAATGTGGGAGGTAACTGGAGCACTTGGAGGAAACCTACATAGTAAGTACAAACTCCCTACAGACAGCGGTGGGAATCATACGCCCAACCACTACAATACTGTTCTACGTGTGTCATAGTCACTGTGGGTTATAATGGATATTATCCGCCGCCATCAGGCCTGCATTGTGCTTTGAAGGAGGTGGGTTCACTGGCTGGTCTCCATCTCTCTCTCCTCTCATGGGGTCCTGGTGCAGAAGCCCTCAGACACCCCACCGTTCCAACACTGAGGAAAATTCTCTCCCGGTATTGCAACACGGGGTACACATGAGATGCCATACACGCTCACCACTTGAATGGACACTTCCATTTTTGGTCACAGGTTCTGGCAACCACACCCCAAAAGCCGTAGGCCGTTTTTGTCCGGGCATTCACTTCAAAGATCTTGTACCCTCAGCAATTGTCTGTCCTCTGGTTCCTCCCTGCTCTGAATTAGCCTGTACATTCTTGGCATAGCTCTCCAATTACTTCCGCTGGGGAATTATAGATGATGTCGTGGCTGGAAGTGAGGAGGGTAATCCTAGAGAAGGCTGATTTCGAGTGGCTTGGGCCCAGTTCAGGATCATTTTTGGCTACAGTCTGCTCTTGAGTTCCTCCTCACTTCTTCCCCATCCTCATGGAATTCAGCTCCCCATTGTCACCTTCATCTTCACGATCTCCCATCCTTTTCCTATCCTCCACCTCTCCTCCAATCCCAACATCGATACATTTGTCAAAACTGAATGTGGGCCACAGAGCAAAAAGCAAAGCGTGCTGAACTCGGGGAGTAAGTAAAAGAGACTAAAGAATCTCAGGATGCAAGGGGTTTGACCTGTTTTGTCAGCAGCTCCTTTCCACCACAGATGCTGCTCGACCCTCAGGTTCTTCGGCACTTTGATTTTTAATAGAACTTCTGGCGAAAGTTCCTCTGGAATTTTCAGGGGAACATTGGTAAAAATTGTCAATTTCTCAAGAGTTTCTGCCAATGTTTTGGCAAAGGGTTGAGGATCCTGAAGGAAATTTCTGGGGTTACGTGGCAGAGTGAAGCAAAGTAACATTGTTGAGCAACAAGCAGGGAACACGATGACCTGTCAGTGACAATTGTTCTCTTCTCCCTCCCCAGCTCCGACCGACTACGTACCAGATTTCGATTACACAGGTAGGTGTTCTTTGTGGCCCATCGGTCACCCTTCCTAGTGTGCGGCAATAGGAACGTGGAACACTGTGCGCTTCTAAAGTGTGGCATGGCTTCTTCTGTTTCAACGCAATGAAAAGGAGCAGCTTTGATGTCAGAGGCTAACCAATTTTTTTTTGAAATGTTGCCTTTATAATGAATGGTTCATTTTTTAGCAATTCAGAGCATGGAAAAAGGCCCTTCAGTCTACATTCAATCATCAAGCAACCTTTTCTACAGCAATTGCACCCTAATTCCTCAGGTTCTTCGGCACTTTGATTTTTAATAGAACTTCTGGCGAAAGTTCCTCTGGAATTTTCAGGGGAACATTGGTAAAAATTGTCAATTTCTCAAGAGTTTCTGCCAATGTTTTGGCAAAGGGTTGAGGATCCTGAAGGAAATTTCTGGGGTTACGTGGCAGAGTGAAGCAAAGTAACATTGTTGAGCAACAAGCAGGACTGGGATTTACAGCAGCCAATTAACCTGCACATTCTTGGGAGGCTGGAGTATCTGCATGAACCCCAGCCAATCACCAGGCCAATAAGCAAGCTCCACTTAGACTGTGTCAAAGGTCAAGGTTGAACCCTGATGTCATTGGAGTGCAGGGGGTGCAGCTCTGCAAGCTGCAATGCTGTTCTGCATCCTTTAAGATTTGATTTTAAGCTCTTTGCTCTGCTGAGTTTGGAGACCTTTGTCATGGTGAATTAGGTCACCTTAGTGTCGGAACATTTGTCTCCTTGAACCGTAACCTCCCACCTCTCCTGAAGAATGGTGGGTGTTATTGGCATTGGCTGGCCAAGCCACCACCTTGGCACACAAACTTTGATACTGGAGTAGGAACCTCATTGACACTAATAAAACCAGACTTTGGAAAAGGAGTATAGTACATGGCTCTGAGTATTTATACCCCAAGGAGCTTGAGGAGCTTTCAGCTATGAAGTGCATTGCATCTTCCAACAGATGGCCTGGGAGGGTAACAGCAACAGAACAGGCCTGAAACTGGATCCCAGCCTTTATCAGGGGCAGTCGAGCTTATCCTACTGAGGTCAGCTATCCCAGCACAGGCCAGCTACGCTCTCCGGGACTCAACAAGGAGCACCTTCCTGCATGGACACAACCGGCAGCTCATTTCACAACATTTGGAGCAAACCTTTCTCCTGTCAGCCGTGTTAGATGAGGGCTTTCCAATTTCCATTTCTTGATTAGCAAATTGAACCTGAAGGGCAATTAGGCATGTTACATGATAAGAGTTTAACAGGGAATCAAACTGATGCTAATATATTTCCTGTAAGCCCGTCAATCTATTTTTAAAAAGAAATGCAGATAAAATTTTAAAGATGAATTGCTTATGTCTTATTGGTCCCATTCTCATCAACAAGAGTATTAAGATCTTGTCATGATTTCCACATTTCACATTGGTTATACTTACCCAAGCAGGGTGGGATTCATCTGGCAAGCCAGACGTTGATTGTCAGTCAGAACCAGGAGGAATGATGGCTATGTAAAGATACACTCAGCAGTGTGACACTGACAATCAGATGTATTGAATTTTCCTTCTTGGAAACTAATGGGAAATTATTTTTCTCTCTTTGAGGATAGGATATTAATGTTTGATAGGAGTTGCTGGATGAACTTCTGCTCTGCTGTGAACTCCTTCCAAATGATTTGGAGTTTCCCGCCCCTGACGTTCCATCAGGTTTGCCCGACTTTTATCACATCCTTAACCTCAACCAGATTCCTCCTCTCTATGATAAACAGTCATTTTCCTTGGGAAAAGTCAGCGAGGAGATTTGAGAGAGATGGGGAAAGAACACGACAGCCTTTGATAACAAGATCGTCCCTTTAAGAAAAGTTAGGATGCAGGGAACGTTGACTTAAAATGATAGAAGATACAGGGAGCCTGGAAGTGGAAGCAGAGACCATTAGAGTTTTCATAAAGAACTAGAGATGCACATGAGAGAAATAATCTATAGGCCACAGGAAAAGAGTGTGGGAACACGACTGAGTTAATTGCTCTATAAAGAGCTGATGTGTTGCATGATAAGAATGACCTCTCTCTGTGCCAGAACAATGCAATGAATCGATACCCGGACGTCTGTACACCACAATAGAAACATTGCAACCTAACCTTCAACGTATACTGTCTGTACGTCAATACCACAGGGCACCAAAGTCACATGGGATTTTCTCAGGCTAGGCACAGTTTTGTCGCCTGTTTACCCAACAGTGCAGGCTTGATAAAAGTATTCAGTGTTGTTTGGGAGAAGAAGGGATAGAAAAGCCCTGGCGGGAAAAAGAAAGTAAGAAATAAAAGCAGGAATAGACCATTCGGTCCCTCCTATCCAGTCTTTAAATCAATAAGATTGTGACTGATCTTTTACTTCAGCATCATTCCCCCCACAAACCTTGGGGAGTGCAGGAGCAAACCCGGCACAGCCTCAGGATTGAGGTTCGTCCGCTTAGAACAGAGATGAGGGGAAATTTCTTTAGCCAGAGGGTGGGGAATCTGTGGAATTCGTTGCCTTAGACAGCTCTGCAGGCCAAGTCATTGGGTATTTTTAAGGCAAAGGTTGATGGTATCAGTGGTTATGGGGAGAAGGTGGGGGAGAATGGGGTTGAAGGAATGATAAATCAGCCATGATGGAATGGCGGAGCAGTCTCGATGGGCTGAATGGCCTAATTCTGCTCCTATGTCTTATGTCCTTTGATTTCTTTAATAAATCTGAAACTGTATTGATCTCTACCCTGAAGCCTCTTTGCTAGAGTCCCAAAGATTCACTGCTTCTCATCCTGACAAGACAACCCCTTATTTTGGTTCTGAACGCACTAGCCAGGGAAACATCATCCCTACATCTACACTGTCGTGGATGTAAGAATTTTTGTACAAAGGCTTTGTGAAAAGCAGTGGCAGCTGTGAAGGCGAGGAAAACATTGAGGCAGGGTAGTCAGGCTGGTAAGGTCCGTAAGGCTGCTGAGGGCCTTGTGTAAGGAGAGTGGAGCAGGAGGAATGAGAGGAGCTGGATGAAAGCCAGCAGATATCCGTGCACCACAATTACAACCAGCTGTCCCTTGAATTGTTTACTTTCTGTTAGTAGTTGTGGCATAGACGGGGCTGCAGTTGGACCTCGTCCCAGCTGATTACACGACTGTCAATTCTGGCCCTGGAGAATATCACGTTAATGAGTGTGCGGGTCACACGCAGGCAGCAGTGTTTCAGAAAACCTGCGCCAGCAGCTTCACTCTCGACCAAATTTGTCGTGTGCCCATTGTGTGACCATGGAACAACTCCTGATGAAACATCCCCTCTTGAGGGAGGAAAAGGCTCCCCTCCCCCCAATGAACATTTCCTTCCATAGATGTTGCTTGACAAATCTGGGATGTTCCAATGTGGTTTTACAACCTCCACTGTCCTCTTGGATACAAAGCCACTATTGTAACGTAGACGCGCCTGCACACTAGATAGGATCGTGCTAAATGCAAAAACACAGAAGAACCAGATCCAAATCCTGTGTTTACAAGAATGTCATAAACACAAGAGATTCTACAGATGCTGGAAATTTGAGCAACACAGACAAAGTGCTGAAGGAACTCAGCAGGTCAGGCAACATCGAGGGAAGGAAATTAAACAGTCTATATTTCAGGCCAAAACTCTTCACCGGGATTGACGAAGGGTCTCAGCCGGTAATATCAACTGTTCATTCCCCTTCATAGATGCTGCCTGAGTTTCCTGAATTCCTCCTGTGCTTTGTAGAATGTGATAGTCAGCAGGAACGACTGATCGCGAGGTAATAACCTTTTTTAAAAAAAAACACTGCCAGGAAGTAGAACATTGAACAGCAGAGCACAGGAATCAAGAGACTTCAGTGAAAGGATTGAATGTATATACCCCAGAGTATAGTTGAGTGCTGTTTAGAGGACTGGGTTTAATTATCTCATCAGAAAGGTCAACAGTGCAGTGTACATTACTCAGCCTAAATTAGGTATTCATCTGGAGTGAGATTTGAGCTCACCAACCTTTGGCTTGGAGACAAAAGTATTATTAAAAGAGAGGTTTAAACAGCTTACATGGCATAATATTTTCTGTTTCACATAACAGTGATCCTATCTAAACACCTACCAAACCAAGTTTGAATAATGGACATGAGATATTGTGAGGTCTTTCTTAATAGCTGTTTAAGGATCAAGTTATGGAAGAGATTAATTGATCAATGAAGAAGGGAAAATTAACCTTTCATTGACACTTGGTGGTCACTTTATTAGGTACACCTGTACATCTTGTTAATGCAAGTATCTTATCAGCCAATCATGTAGCAGCAACTAAATACATAAAAGTATTCAGATAGGGTCGAGTGTGTTAGTTGTTCAGACCAAGTGTCAGAATGGGGGAAGAAAAGTGATCTAAGTGATTTTAACCATGGAGTGATTATTGGTGCCAGACAGGGTGGCTTGAGTATCTCAGAAACTGTTGATCTCCTGGAATTTTTATGCACAACCGAGAGATTGCAGAGAATGGTGTGAAAAACAAAAAAAAAACATGGAGTGAGTAGCAGTTCTGTGGGCAAAAATATCTTGATTATGAGAAGTCTGTGGAGAAAGGCCAGACTGGTTCAAGTTGTTGAATAGACAACAGTAACTCAAATGACCATGCAGTGGTGTGCAGAAGAGCATCTTTGAACATGCAACCCGTTGAACCTTGAAATGGATGCTACAGCAGCAAAAGACCACAAACACGGGCAGTGGCCACGTTTTTAGGTACATGAAGAATCTAATAAACTGGCTGCTGTGTGTACATATCACAACACCTTACGATCTCGCACTGCTTTATACCAATCAGGTGCTTTTGGAATTGTAGTTTCTCTTGCGATATAGGGCAGACAGACCCCAAATGCTTAGGTTTTAGTTCAATGTGAGCTAAATTGTGAAGGCTGATAAGGTATTTTAAGTTTGGCTGTGGCTGCTGTTGATCGACTTTTGCCTATTTCTTATTCTTATGAATTCTCGGGGAAAACACTATCTGCAAAAATTCTTAGTGCTGGTTGTGCCAGACCCACGTGTTGTACAGTACAGACACGATGTGGTTTGGAGAGCCAGTATCCAATAGAGGAATCTCTTTATCCACTGGTGCCAGGGACCTTTGGCAGCTTTCAATAGACAGTTTGTCATTCTCTTAAAGATCTTGGATTTCTTCCACGAATAATTATTCCATCAGCCCAGATCTCAGAGATCCTAACTGAGTTCTCATCTTAATTGTTTACAATTTTACAACAGAGAAGGAAGTCATTCAACCCATTGAGTTTATATTGGCTCCCAGAGCAATCCCATAATCACATTCCCCAAATTATTTTCCAGTACCTTGCTCTTCTTGTGTCCCCTTCAACTCCTAATTACAGAACGATAATATCATTGAAAGAGACCATTCGTCCCATCACATCTGCACTAGCTCTTTACCAAGCAGCCTCCCCAGTTCCATTTGCCCTGCCCTGAGCCCATTCTCTATAACCCCACCCCCCTAGAGCAGGGGGAGTTTACAACAGCCAATTAATCTACCGACCAGCACATCCTCGGGATGTGGGAGAAAACCCGGGCTCCTAGGACAAACCCTAGCTGCCATGTGGAGTATGAACATACTCCGCACGGTCAGCACCGGAAGTTGGGATTGAACCTGGATTGCTGGACCAATGTAGTACCAGTGTTGAGGCTTCATTGAGGTAGGGTTTATTCAGGGGAATCATGATAGAGTTACACTATATCCATAATGATAAAATAAAGTTTTGGTGAAAGTTAAAGCAGAAAGTTTGATTGGTTCGTTTCCCCCATTTTGATTTGACTATCTGTGAGATAGACTGACGGGGGAATGTTTGATATCAGCATTCTAAAGGGCTGATGGTTAGTTATCGCCTGGTGGTAATTGTAACGCTTTACCACTTCTAGATACTGTTAGGAATAGGAGCAGATGCACCATGGTGTTACGTATGAACATCTGGTGGCATTGCTTCATGGCCAGGGGTCCTGAAGTAACGGTGACGCTGCAGAAAGAAGGATTTCCCTTCTGCTCGCAACCTGGTTGATAAGTCCCACCTGGATTCCACACGGTATACCAGGGTAACCTGTCCACAGCAACAAAATCTCCTCTTTGGAGTCCAGAGTCAAAGAATTAGGAAGTTCTCAGTGAGTTGTAGGAATGGAAGAGGCTGCACGAATGATTGGACTATCAGTGCACTGGGGGGTGCCAGAGATATTTTCTTGTTGGTGCTACAGTGATGGTGCTGAGGGATGGTAATATGTATTTGCAAGGCCAGACGCGTGGCGTTCAAAAGTCAGTTTCAAGCATTAAGTGCCTACTATAAATGCGTCTGTTGATTAAGAAGCAACAGCAGTTGATAGATCTAATACAGAAGTGAACTGTGACAGTGTCAACAGCATCGGAGACAACACAGAGCATAAACAAACAAACTGACAGAGCATTCGACCCACAGCGCACAACATGAATCACGCACCAATCCCGCAATCGACGACAAATGCTAGCTTTGCAACTGAAAAATACAACACTAATCTGCAATGTCCACTGCTATTCGCATTACACAGACAGAAAATAGCAAAAGATACACCATTATTAAAGTCAAATAAGGCAAACAACAGATGCAAGGCTTTACCAGGAGTTGGACAAATCATACTCTGACCATGCCGTACCTCAATTAATTCGGCTACTGAATTTAAAACAAAAATCAATAGAATCACTGCTTGGAAGTCTAAGCAAAACCAGTAGGCTTAATAGCAGTAAATGTAGTATTTTAGGATTTGCAGGAAACGTAAGGACTATGGGGCATCCACCACAAAATAATAATTATAATCAGCATTAGTCTAGACCCAAATTTTAAAGAAATCAACTGCACTCACCATTGATGTTTTCAGAGAAGCACAATCTGTCTGTTGTGATTGGTGGCGAAAGTGTCAATGATTTTCCGGATGTCAAGTGCCTTGGTCCTCCGGCTGTTTATGGCCAACAGGGCCAAGTTGCTGTTCCGAGCATCACCGCTGCTATTCCTTAGGTAGTTTTGAGGCGACTGAGGCAAGAGAAACTCCGTTCGCATGAGGCGGATGTCACAGGCAGGGTCAGTGATATGCAGATTAGTTTGTATAAATCTATAAGTGCATCGTGGTAGGGTCTTACTAGAGCTAGAAATTCCACTGTGTCATTCACTGTCTGTCCTTGCTTTTGTTTGGTTCCAGCAGACGTCGAACCTGATGTAGCTCTGTAGTCGGGTTCACTTCAGTCACTCCATAGTATTGGGCCATTGGCCAAGACAATTCTTGTCTAGGAAGAGCTTGTGTTTGGGACTCAATGATGAGACTCCAGTCAGAACACCC
This sequence comes from Hypanus sabinus, assembly GCF_030144855.1. Lineage (NCBI taxonomy): Eukaryota > Metazoa > Chordata > Chondrichthyes > Myliobatiformes > Dasyatidae > Hypanus > Hypanus sabinus. The sequence goes on from NC_082732.1 coordinate 22,231,959, forward strand.
CCAGTCTCAATTGAGAACCGTCTTTTCATTTCAGTCAGAAGTCTGTCTATGACTGGATAGAAACAGTGCTTGTAAAGTTCATCAGAAGATGTGACAGGTGTGCGTTTGGTTTGGGCCTCAACAACAAACTCATGTAGGCAGCAGGGTGACTGGGCCTGTCTCCTTTCCTGTGGTCTGCTCTGTAAACCGGCCTTGAATCACACGTCCCTAGCTCTTGCCTGAATTTCACTCCGTGATTCCTCTCCCCGCTCTGCTGAGAGTGCATCGTCTTGTTTTCTCAACCTGAATTTGGCCCATGCCTCCATAGCAAACTTATGAGCTGCACTAACATGGTGGGTTTTGAAAGCTGTTGCGGTAACCGGTGACAGTGGAGGTAGACTCAGAATGGAAGCCATGTCCTCCACACAGCAAATACCTGCATGCAAAGCAGAACGTAGTATCTTCCGTGATCGAACGTTCCAGCCAGGAGTACAGGTCAAACCAGCCACAAATAAAACTCCTTTGCTGATTGCCAAACTGTTGCGAAGGGTACTTGTTCAATGCTGGCCGACGGGGTCCTTCCTCAGGCTGCTGGCTAACATCGCTAACAGAATTCCCACCAGCACTAGGAGCAGTTCCATTCACGTTCTCTTCCGAATCCCGCTCCATTTCTTGTTCCTCTACTTCGCCCTCACACTGCTTCGATGAACTGCTGTCAGCCTCGTCCCCACTCACTTCTCTCTGCACGTCACTTTCAATTCAGACAGGCTCAGGCTGAGACGCCACTGATTCCTCTGGACGAGGTCGTTTTCTCACTAAATATCGATCCATTTTTCACGCTGGCCAAAATAATGCATATGCCAGGCCCACACTAGCTTGTAAAAGCACAATACGTGTGTGTCATCCATTAGTCTCGCGAGACCATGGTTCTGCGCCTGGATCCTGCACAATGTATGTACACCATCAATCTCTCGTGTGTGTGAGTGAGAGTGAGTGACGTCACCACCTTCAGTGATCTGAGGGAGGGCAGCAACGGCAAGACATTGACAACGAAAGAATGAGCACAAGAGTAGAGTGGATCTGACCTTAGGCCCTCACAGAGTTTATAACTGCGTGGGTGCTATGGTAATTGGGGGCACTGTTTCACTAGATCAACTGGAGAAACAAGCTGTATTCTAAACTATAGAGGAAGCAGCAGCAAGTTTTATGTCAAATTTCAGTTAACTTCTTGGTGGTGCTATTGTAATTTCTGTTGGTGCTATAGCACCACCTCAGAGCCGCCACTGCATAAGTGGATCAGAAGCAGGGGAGAAGGTTAAACATAAAGTGTAGGTGAGATGGGGGTTTGGCATGATGAGTGAACAGGACATGGTGTGACTTGGAGTATTGTTGCTGTGGTAACTTCCTTTGAACAATCGCTTATGATAGTGACCGACACAATGCCGGAGAAACTCAGCAGGTTGGACAGCAGCCACGGAGGGGAATAAACAGTCGACGTTTCAAGCTCAGACCCTTCATCAGAACTGGAAAGGAAGGGGGAAGAAGCCAGAATAAGGTGGGGTGAGGGAAGGAGTACAAGCTCGAAGGTGATAGTTGAAGCCACGTGAGGGGGGAAGGTCGGTAGATGGGAGTGGGGGGAATGAATTGAGAAGCTGGGGAGGTGATAGGTGGAAAAAGTGAAGGATTGAAGAAGAAGGAATTTATAGGAAAGAAGAATGGACCAAGGGAGAAAGGGAAGGAGGAGGTGAACCGGGAGTAGCTGGTAGGCAGGTGAGAAGAGAAGGATGAGTGGGGACTGGAAGAAGAGGGAAGGGGGAGAGGGAAAATAATCAAAAGTTTGAGAAATCGATGTTCCTGCCATCAGGTTCGAAGCTGCCCTGATGGAATATGAGGTTTTGCTCCTCCAGCCTGAGTGTGGCCTCATCCTGACGGTAAAGGAGGCCATGCAATATGTCGGAATGGGAATGGGGATTGGAATTAAACGGTTGGCCACTGGGAAATCCTGCTTGTTGAAGAAAATCACTTCCTTATTAGGAATGTGCTGTTTAGGCACTGCTGGTAATTCGTTGGAAGCAGCTAATTGCAGTTCCTTTCTTTTATTAATAGGTACAAATTTTGAAACAGAACCCACAGAGCCTGGCCCTCTTGGTAAGTAATTAAATGATCATGCCCTCCTGGGTTAATTTCCTACAATTTGAGGTTTTCATTACCCTAATGTTTACAATCATCTTTAAGTCATTAAGAACACAAAAAAAACAGAAAATCATAATAAAACCAAGCAGAATCAAAATTATTTTGTGAAAGGCAAATTGTATTTGTCAAATTTAATAAAGCTTATTGGGGGTATAAAGCAGCCTAGCCGTGGTTTTATCTAAATTCAATGCGTCTCCTAACTTTTCGTATTCAACTCCTCCAAAGCTAAACTTTCAGCCTTTTATATATTTGTACAGCCATGTCTAGCAACCCTGCATTGCCAGATCTTTTTCCGCTTTATAGTTTCTTCACTGCCAAGGTACAAGTCGTCATTGTTTTTACTCAGTTCAGTGAATCCAGGGGAGGTTTGTGAGAATGAACCCGGGAATGAAAGGGTTAACTTAAGAGGAGCTTGCGATGACTCGGGGTCTGAACTCTCTGGAGTTTAGAAGAATGGGGGAGGGGAAACTTTTCAAATGTTGGAAGACCTGGGTGGAGTGAATGTGGAGAGGATGCTTTCTATAGTGGGGTTGTCAGAATTGAGGGATGTCCATTTAGTACAGAGATGAGGGAAAACCTCTTTAGCCAGAAGGTGGTAAAACTGTGGAATTATTTGCCACAGACAGCTGTGCAGGCTAGTTCATTTGGGCATATTTAAGACCAAGGTTGACAGGTTCTTGATTAACCAGGGCATCAATGGTTACAGGGAGAAGGCAGAAAAATGGAGTTGAGAGGGACAATAAATCAGCCGTGATGAAATGGTGGCATAGCCTTTGTTGTTGCGTGAATGAAATCACTGGAGAAAATTACTGGTAGATAGAAAGCAGCTTCTTTTTTTGACAAAACTAGGTACAACAGGCATCATATGGAGATGCTTTCGGTGGAAAGGTCTGCTGGCTCAACGTGGGGCTCGATATTTAAGTGCTAAGCAGAAAGGACAATTCCATATTTACAAAGTATAGACAATGCTTTCTTTTGAAACGACATACAAACTTCACACCTTCTGATTCGCGTCTGTCCCACAGACGCCAGCACCGTCTAGACTGGGATTCACACCTTCTAGGAATCCATTGTTCCAAATTAAATCCACAATACATTATCAAGGAACAGAAGACTGGTAGCCAAACCCACTTGCTAAATGTAAATGACCTAAACCCAAAAAATCACTCTAACAAACTTGATGGGCCAAATGCCTAATCCTGCTCCTATGTCTTGTGGTCTAATTTAATTTGTCATTTAGTTAACCCTTCTGTGGGGCTATTTTTGCCCCTCTGTCATTTTGCTGCACTTATTAGCTATAAACCCCAAATTAAAACGAAGGTAACATCATAGCTGGGGATAGACTAATATCCAGTGAAAGTCCTAGTTAGCCTTTTGGACAACTATTATGGAAATCACCTAGGTATATTTAATATTATTGGTGGCAAAGGATGATCTTGAAATCAGAGTACAACTTTAGCAGTGTGAGAATTAAAAGCACCGGTGGCTTTGGAGGCCAAGTTGTTGGGTATATTTAAAGTGGAGGTTGATAGGTTCTTGATTAATAATGGCGTCCAAGGTTATGAGGGCAGGAGAGTGGGGTTGAGAGATTAAATGATGGAACTGTAGAGAACTTGATGGACTGAATGGCCTAATTCTGCTCCTATGTCTGATGGCCTTCTGGTCAAAAGGGATAGTTTCCTGAAGCAATAATCACGGGTACAAAAGGAATCAGGTTATTTCATGTCTTGCCTTGTGTACTGATGCAGGCTTAATTGATCGTACAGTGTATCAACACAGCCTCTGGGAACAAATTATCCTGATATGATAAAGCATTTACTTCAGTTTCATCATGAACTAGGATATTGAGTAGAAATTAACATTGAACATAGAACAATATTGCACAGTACAGGCCCTTCGGCCCACAATGTCGCGCCAACCCTTAAACCCTGCTTCTCATATAACCCTCCGCCTTAATAGAACATAGAACAATACAGCAAGTCCATAGTCTGGATGAGGCCTGCATTGACTAAACTGAACAAACAGATCAGAAGGTTCACCAGTCGATCAACAATGGCAAACATTTGAAGAAATATTTTGAAACTCTTAATACTTGTGCATTCTATGGAGAAGTGAAAGCTCCTCACAGAAGGTTTGTGTTGATGGATAACTAATTACAGCTATGTAAAATGGAAGAGGGTAACAAAAATAACAAGTTCCATTGAGATATTGACAAGAGAAACTATAATGATAAAGAAAAGACTGAGACATTTAATAAGTCCTTCTTCCAGAAGACGCAGTAAACATGGCTGAAACGGAGGCAGATTAACAATGGAGTGAGTAGTGATCCCATGCCTCCCCAGCTTACAACCATTTGCAAGTTGGAAATATTGTCACCTAGCAAACTTTGGTTAACAAAGGGGAAATTATATTTAAAGAAACCATTCAATTCAACCATTCAGATTTCTCTGCAAGAAGCAATGCTATTGCCACAAATTGAGTTCCCTCAAGGAGGAAGATGCCCGCGGTCCCACCGGTCTCCCAAATGCCTGATCACATGTATGGGCCGAACATAAGTTAGGCATTCAAACCTGGGGAGGGTTATAACAATACTGAAGAAAAATCAGTGGAGAAATTATGGCATTAAAAGCAGGCAAGTCCTCCTTCCTGATTATCTTCATCCCAAGGTTATATCTCAGTTTTATAGAAATAGTGGATGATCTCCCAAAACTCCCTAGAATCTGAAAGAGTTTCAGTAAATTTGAAGGTGGGATGTGTAGTATAATCCTATTGTCTAAAGAAAATGGGGGAGAGAGGAAACACTGAACCCAAAATCTGTTGTTGGCAAAATGCTTGGAACCCATCATTAAAAACACAAAAACAGAAAATCATCATAAAACCAGATGGAATCGAAGTGATTTTGTGAAAGGCAAATTGCATTTGTCTGATGTAATAATACTTTACTGGTGGTAGAAACAGGTTAGACAAGGAGAAATCAGTTAATGTAGTGTACCTGGATTTTTAAAAATAAAAATTGCTTTGATTCCACAGAAGCTATGAAATAAGATCACAGATAAAGGTTTATTGAGATAGAAGGCAGGAACAGTGCACTCTCAGATCATCGTTGGTGGTGAGCTGAGGGTTCATTCCCGTGTTCTGAACTGCTTACAGCTTGTTGGTGTTCTAAGAAGCAGAGTGTAATATGTCAGATTTGCCATTAATTAAAAGAGAGAAAGAGTGAGTTGTGAGGAGGAAATGACAAATCTACAAGGAGATATGGACAGGCAAGACAGTGCAGTGTAATGTGGTAAAATATGAGGTTTACATTCAAAACGGAGGGAACTGGGTTCAGCATTTTGAGTGATACTAAACATCTGCTTTAGGAGTCTTGGCTAACATTCCTCTCTCAATCAACGGCTTTGCCTTTATCTAACTGGAAACTCGGCACAGTTTCCAATTAGACCTGACAGAATTTCCATCCCCCACCTCCCTGAAGTGCTAAAAGGTGGCATTACGTACATCTCGTACACTTACAGTCACTGTCATCTTCCACAATAGAAGATTAAGGCCAACAAGGAAATGTCAATCCTACTGTATGGCCGAGTTTGCATTCAGGAGGCACAATGCATATTCCTAGGTCAGGAAAAGGATAAAATACATCTAAGACAATGAGATACTCGGCTTGTTTTACTTATCTGCGGAGACCAGTGGTGTATTTCATTTCCTGAGCGAATAACAAGCCAGTTGATAATCTGTGTACTTGAGACCAGTACTGATGTCTTCATGTGGCTAGCAAAGTCAAATATTATCTCCTTATCCATTGTCTAAGCTCAAACATATAAAAGGACGGCTGTTTGTTGATTGTTGAAAGTCAAAAAGTTTGTGTACTCTCAACATTAGCTTGGTACAGATCACAGTAGTCTAATCTAGTCAGTCAATATTAAGGACTCAAGGTAAATTTTAGGACTTGCGTGTTTAGGTTTACATTCCAATTTAATACTAAGGGAATTGTGTTTATCTTTTTGAGTGATGCATGAAACATCTCTTTCAGGAGTCGTGGTTAACATTCCTCCCTCAAATAATTACTGGATGATTCATCGTATTGCTGTTTGAGATCTTGCAAGCTGAAATTGCATCTAAAAATATAGTAATCAATGTCCTCCCAAATTAATTCATTATTAATTATCTAGCCTGTGTCTGATGAGTTGGAGTGCAATAAACCAGTCTTGCTCCAGGCAAGCAAAGAGTTAAGTTAATCCCACACTATATCTCCTTAGTCTAGTTCAGTGTGGTTATGATAGTGATAGTTTGGTCCTTTGAATGTTTGAATGCTGGCACCATTTTAGTCACTTGAAACTATTACAATCATTTATGAAATAAGTACTTTAAGTTACATGGTTCATTTCCTTAAATTTAAATGAAACACAACATCCAGAAGATAAGATCAGTCTTTCACTTTGATTGTAAAAGACTCTTACAATGGCAACTTGTTTGACATCAATTCAGTTTGATTTTTTAAAATCTCGTTTTCGGATGTCTGGAGATCTCAAGACCAAAGGGGAAACTCATTGTGGTATCTCCCTCCTCACCACCCTCCCATCTGTACTACCTTCCCCCTCTCTCTGGTACAGAACTCACTGTTTGACAACCCCAGAAACGGAAGAAAGAAATGCCAACTCATTTCAAAACTGCTGCTTGCAATTTTTCCCTTACCCACACCAGAATTTTTGTCAGTTTTCAGTGTCCCCTGTTTCCTAAACTATTTCATCAAAGGAGATTGCCTCTTATCCATTCTTTTGAAATTCTTCATGGTTTTAAACTGTTTTATAAAATGTCCCCTTTGTTTTCCCTGTTCTGAGGCCAAGTGTTAAAACCTCACTTATCTCCCCTCATAATCATAAGCTGTTATACTTTACACTGTTCGACCTCTAGAACTGGCTACAACAATCCTGACGAAGGGTCTCGGCCCGAAACGTCGACAGTGCTTCTCCCTATAGATGCTGCCTGACCTGCTGTGTTCCACCAACATTTTGTGTGTGTTGTTATAACAATCCAGCGTACATTTAATCACCAGTTTATAACAGCTTTCCAGAACTTCCTTGTCCATGTACCAAAGTTTCTAATTGTAAAGCTGTGGCAAAGGGTTTCATATAGCTAACTGAGTTTGTCCTGCTTCTTCAAGGTACTGTATGAAGGCACTGCTGCGTCTCCCTGATCTTACATAAAGTTGTAGATATGTGTTTCAAGGTTAAATAGCATCTTCCTTTGTCAAAACTCAGCTGTCTGTCAAACTCCATCTTCCTCAGGTCTGCCTCATTTCACCAGTCTGCCCATTTCCTTCTGAAGTCAATTATTAAACCTTTTATTGCATTTCCATATTTTGTGTTCACTCTGTTAACATTTATACAGCAAAAGAAATAATGGCCTCAGCACTGGTCTCCTGAGGACAAATCTGTACATTCTGTAGCTGTCAAATGCCACTTCTTTCAAGTTTTATACTAGTTAATTCTTGACAGTTTCAGTTTTGTCCCTTCTATTATCTGTCATTTAGTCTCATACCTCTGTGACATCATCTGTATTTCATTCCATTCTTCAAGCTTGCCTTTACTCATGTTCTCCGTCACAAGATGCACCCACAAGAATGGGATGTCCTCCATTTCCTCATTTAGTTACTTTTCATGTGTTAAGTGTGATGATAAGTGGGGGTTGAAAGGTTAATAAGGGCATCAAAAGTCGTGGGGGGAAGGCAGGAGAATGGGATTGAGAGGGAAAATAAATCAGCCATAATTGAATGGTGGAGCAGACTCAATGAGTCAAGTGGCCTAATTCTGCTCCTTTCACTTACAATATAAGCTATTCAGGTGACGCATCAGTTGGGGGACAGGCACTAGTGAGGCTGTTTATTTTCCCATCCATCACTGCTTCAGTTGAAATTTGCTTAGCATGGGTCGGGAATTGACCCGTGCATATATGGTGAAACACGTGACGTATACATTAACATTCCTTTCTGTAATGCTTCCTTTTTATTTTGCTGTAAGATTGCAGGGAGGAGCAGTATCCGTGTACCAGACTCTACTCTGTGCACAAGCCCTGTAAGCAGTGTCTCAAGAGCCTTTGCTTCTACAGGTAAGCTCACCTGTCCCTGGGGTTTATCTTTCCAAAGAAATCATATTTGTGCCTCAATGCACTTTCCACTTTCTTCGTGGGTTACAAATTCAGTGATATGACCAGTTCCTCCCTGAGTCCATGAGCAGTCCCAGGTGTTGTGGGAGTTGACACGGTCGTGTGACAGTGTAACATGGGAGTACGGTAACGAAACTGACATCAGATATCTGTAACTTAGCTACGTTCCTTCAATAAGTCAGATCAAACGAGTTTCTGATGGGATGGGGCATGGTATCAAGTATTGAGCTAGTAACTTCACAAACTGTGCAGAGAGAAGTTTAATGAATTCACTTAATTCAATGAGCAGAGCACATTTTCTGGAGTGTTACCAATATAACAAATTAGTTCTATAAGTGGTCTGGCTTACCTAAGTAGACTTTATTTCCTACCTCCCCTGTCCTTTTCGTAATCAAAGGAATCAGGTCCAGTCAAAAACTGGAGTTTTTGGGCACGATTGAAGCATTTTAATTTGAAACCCCAGTCAGGTCTGGTTTGATTGGTGCATGGAAGTTGTTCAACTTGGACAAGGTGACTTCAAGCATGTCCTGAAAGAGCCCAGCATCATTGTCCAAATGAGCTGAGGCCCCTACTTTAGGGAGGCAGGAACCTAATTCAATCAGGGCAATCGCTTTCAACTGCAGCCTGCCCCTGCCGCCTGATGGAAATGCTGCTGGAGAAACTGGCCAGGGAACAGAACTGTTCCTAAAGAGGCTGAAGTAAATTGGGAGGCAGAGCTTGTTTCTGTGCTCATCATTCGCCCTCTCTGCTTTGCAGCCTTCGTAGGGTCTACGTGGTTAACAAGGAAGTCTGCGTTCGCACTGTCTGTGCTCACGAGGAGCTACTGAGAGGTGAGTCCGGGTGTTTGGATCCTCAGCTGTATGAAGCCCTTGCCAGATAGTGGGGTTGGGTGGTAATGGGGAGATGGAGATCATCAGCGTGTCTCCAGTGGTCAACCACATGGAGGTCTTTAGGCAGGTTGGATGGGGTGGCTATGATTGGAAAGTGTGTTGGGGCAGACTTTTACCGCCTCGGTCCTGTCCAACGGCAGTGTCAGTGTTTGAAGTTTACAAGACAATGATGAATGAATGGTGTATGAGCTTGGTGTCTCTCAACCATCTGCAATGCTGCTCTTGTCCGTGAATGTTGTGTTTGCTTTGTGTGTTGCCCTGGTACAAAGTTACCTGCTTTTGGTGACCAAGAGGAGAGAAACGGGCAGGAGAAGGAAGTATTACTACGGGGAAACTCTGAAGTTTGGAGGAAAAGTTCCACTTGCTAAATAGATTTGAAACCTTCTGAATATTGAAAGGCCTAGACAGAATAGATGTGGAAAGGATGTTCCCATGGTGGGAGGGTCTAGAACAAGAGGGCACAGCCTTAGGATAGAGGGGCACCCTTTCAAAACAGAGATGCAGAGAAATTTCTTTAGCCAAAGGGTGGTGAATTTGTGGCCACATGCAGCTGTGGAGGCCAGGTCATTGGGTGTATTTAAGGCTGAGATTGATAGGTCCTTGATTGGACATGGCATCAAAAGTTATGGGGAGAAGGCCAGGAACTGGGGTGAACAGGAGAAAAAAAATAGGATCAGCTATGTTTGAATGGTAGAACAGACTCAATGGGCCAGATGGCCTACTTCTGCTCCTATGTCTTATGGTGTTAGATAGCTGCCACAAGCACAGTACTGCATCCAGTTCTGGTCACACTTCAGGAAAGATGTGAAGGTCTGAGTATTTGCCAGATAGGTTCCAGAGATGAAGAATCTTGGAGGAAAGAAGATGAGCAGGAGATTTGATAGTTCAGTGCAAGATAAGATAAGACGGGCAAGCATAGTTCCCATTAGTTAATGTGATCAGGAAGTAGGGTGTTTAGCAAAAGACAAGGGAAGATACATGTTACACACTTAAGTCGCCATCATTAAGGGTAGCAACCAGTGAAGTCAAATGAGAGTTGGGGGATTATCTGAGGGAAATAAAGTTCTGGGGATGAGCAGGGGAATGGGACTGAGTGTGCTAGGGTGATGCTATGAATCAGATGGGATAAATGGACTTTGGTGCTGTTATGAATCTAGGTAAGGGACCAAAAATAATAATGTTGACAGTGTTATATTTGTCTTTAAACCTGCGGAAGGGATTAGTGTTCAGTCAGCAGATCTATAGCTTGGGGGGGAGGGGGGGCTCCGCAAAAGTAATACGCAATGACACTGTTCAAAATCAGGCCTGTTCTCCAAACCACGAGTGGTTTCTTTATAAAAAGCTGAGCGCTCAAAGGACCTGCCGACTGCTCGCTGTGGGCTCATTCAGAGCGTCTCCATCCGCTTGCCGCCTGGTCTCACCTTCTCCGTCTCCCTTTCAGCTGACCTGTGCCGAGACAAGTACTCAAAGTGTGGCGTCATGGCCAATAGCGGGCTGTGCGGCCAGATGGCATCATCGTGCGTCAAGAGCTGTGGCTCCTGCTGAGTGGGACGAGGAAGCTGATGGAGAGGGCCTCACGTGGTGCTGTGGTCCAAGAGATAATCTCCATATATATCAATAATATACATTAAGTAATTTTAGAGGAATCATTTTCATATTTCTATAACTCTGATGGTGCTGAGAGACTTTTCATATAAACCTCATGATTAAGTCAGTTCTTGATGCACACATGTTCTAGATTATTACTGTTTGGAGGCGATCCTTACAAGCCAGGTTACGTTTACCTTAGGGCTTAGTTCTCCCATCCTTTTACGAATGTGAGTGTGGTGACTTATGGAACAAAACATTCACTGATTCATTTAGGCTTCGTTGTACTTGTCTGGGAAAATTGTGGTGGGGCGAAGAGTTCCTCACAATGAATTTACTGCCCCTCTTAATCCAGTTTCTTGGGAGGGGAGAAAAATTGAGAGTACTTTTCTCTTTCATTCTGTCAACTCTTCCTTCCTTGATTTTGATCTTTTAGCCTTTGCTATTCCCCAGATCTCACCACCAAAGTCCATCCTGCAACTAACTGCTTTTCTGAAGGCAGTCTGATAGTTGAAGTTGTTCTGACACAGCACAAAAAGCCAGATTATGGAACCAGTCAAACACTCTTCATTTCATATTTCCAAGAGACAACCAACTGGCAGACTATCTTAAATAGTGAGGGTATTCGCACCCCCTCCTCGCCTTTGCACGAGTTTTCCCTCTGATGGACGTTAGTATTCCAGTCCGTAGATCGTACCTCAGAACTCACAGGCACTTCTGCGTCTGCAGTTTGGCGTGGTTACACAGTACTCCTGGTGTCAGGGTGAAGTGTGAACACTCTGCTTCACATTACACTGATCCCGTGTGCCACCTCAAGTCTGATTCTGTCAAGATGGACGATTTATTTTGAGATAATAATTGATGACTGTTAATGTAACACTCAGCAACATTTAGTAAGCGTTCAGTATTTTCTACTTGCCAGATGGTTTTTGGTGCCACTGTTCTTTCTCCCCCATACGTAGGAGTGTAGCGAACCTACTTGTGGGTGTCTGCGAGATTGAATGGACATGGCAGTTGTTAATAAACACTGCATCATGGCCAGTGGCGAATGATGTGAGGCTGGGTGGGGATGCTGATCTAACCTTTTCTCTCTAATGGTGCCACCACGCTCATCATATCAAAAAGTCAAGAAACCATTAATATGTGGCTTTAAGCTTTTAATGAAATACATCTGGATGGGTTCCAGGACATGTGCTTGGGAGTGTAGTGCAGGGGCTCTGAAATGGTTCCAACAATTATGCCACAACTTTTGAATCCCCCGTTTCACAAACGTGCCAGTGTATAAGTTTTTCAGATGGATTAAAAGATATTCACAAGGGATGTGAATTTTATGCTTACACTTTTACAATTATTTTAGCTTTCCACTCACCTGTCCACTCTGTAGCATCCATCATGATTCCCAGACTGACTACCACACCTTTAAGCTTCATCCTTGCAATATGCTTCTGGGCAGATTTCGATCTTTCTGACCTTTCTCCAACCTGTCTGATATTGCCATAGGAATGCCAAACATGTCTTCCTGATCAAAAATGCATTTGCTATCACAATATGTGAACAGTTCTGGTAAACCAGTTATGAAGTATGTAAATGTCCACACGTTAGTATCAGTATTAAGATTCTGCAATCATGATGAACTCACCTAAGGAACGTGAAGCCGCTTGGTCACACTGACACTCCGATGAATTGCTACATCCTCGTGTTGCTGTGGTATTGTTGCATTACTGTTTAAGTGTGTACGTGTTTACTGTCAGCTGAAGCTTTCCTGGTAATGTTCTTCAGGAGCACTGTACTGTAATACCCTAACCAGTTATCCAGGGGAATTTCTGTGAACAAATACTGGATTTAGAGACTTTCTGAGGAGTTCGGGATGTCTCCATTTCATTAAACTTGGCTTCAGTTACATCTGTTTTTTTAAAATAATTTTTCATTGATGCTTAAAAAAAATCTCTGTAAACAAAAAGAGGAGGTTGGGGAGCTGTAACAGGGTTTAAGGAGCGAGGCACGCCATTTCTGCTCGTGATATATTGTTAAATGTGTTGTGTGAAAGGCTCTTAGCTCGAGCCCCTGGTCTTGCTTTGCTGCCTCTTCCCTTCCAAACTTCCAGCGAAGGTGAGGTGAGACTCAATACTGACCAGCCAGTAGTCACATTCTACACAGCGCTCTTGGGATTGCCTTTCCGTGAAATCCTGTTGTAGCCACATGTACGGACATAAATACTTGGTGACCAAAGGATTATCATGCAATTAGACCTTGGGGACTGTCAGTCTGAGGCCCTTCCCAGTTTAGTGAGTACTGTCTGCTTAAGGATCTCTGAATGCCTATAATACAAAGATTCAAGGTGGGGGAAGAGAAACAGAACAGAAACGGGGTCCAGCTGTTAAATGTCCGCTATTTGTTTTGGAAAAGTAGATAGTTACATAATATGTTCCTAGCATCTTGTGGTCAAACATCTACACCATTCTATATCAGCACCAATGGCCCAGCTCCCCTTTGAGATCCGCATCAGCTCATGTTAATTGCACCTCTGCAAAAATGAGGAAGGAAAATGCAGACTATAGCGAACGGTCAGTAAACTGGATCGGCCTTTTCACAGAACCAACGATGGGCTGAATGGTCGCCTTCCGCAACTCATTGGTTCAAGTACCAGCAATCCGTTGGGCAGCTGGCTCCATCAATGACTAGAGCGTTATTCAAACGGGAATGGGGGTAGCTGTTAAATACTCCAGCGGCTTCCCAGTTGGTCAGCTGGCTAGGCTTTGCAGTCATGGACCTGCAATTGTTCTCCCTATCCCGAAATGTAAATCAGCCGAAGCTCTCATTGCTGCCCGCTAACCAAGTTACTCGTTTTCCCTGCCGGAAAATGCTCCTAAATAGTGACATCAAACTGAGGTGTGCTTGGGTGTCTCCCGTGACACAAATACCTGGTTAAGCTCACTCTCCGAGTTCATAAATGAAGGGCTACTTGGGTCCATTCTACATGGACACGAATCCCAGGAGGTCAATGCTTTAGAGAGGGGCAAAACTTAGGGGGGGGGGAGAGGCAAGCCTCATTAAAACGAGCGCTCATTACTCTGTACACTTCGACATGTGGAAAAATGAAACTTGAGACACCTACTTGCTCGGAACTCCTCGGTATAAACGTTCTTGAAGTGCGATTGGGAGGAGGTGCCGCAGTATGTATAGCTGAGTGAGATATTTCCGTGTAATCTGATTCATATAACTGATATATTCTGTTTTGTACAAAATTAAAAATCACTTAAACATCAAGATAATGGCATCTGGTTCGTTGCTTTTCCTTGAAATTTGTCAAAACGTTACAAGGATATTAAGGCCGATCAAGACATTACATTTCTCTTTGAGAAACAGAGTAGGCTCCAGGCATGCTGCACCTGTCTGGACCTTCCCACAGATGGACTGCTCATGATTAAGCAGACAAAAGACTGCAAGAATGTAATATCGATCAGAAACTGTTTTCTAATTCAGCTTTCTTCCTCAAGTATGGCCCAGTGAAAAATGAAGGAAAACAACACAAAAACAATTCTTAAAACAATCAGAAGAGTTAATTTTGTGCATTGTTTATTTTTGGTAACATCTAGTTTTGCAAGTCACAGCAAAATGCCTGTCATAATGAGTGACACCCGTCATTTCTCCAATCCACTTCTCAGTGTGATAAAAAAATTCTAAGTATAAAAATTAACACCGAGTAACACTGAGCAGGTGAAATACAGTTAGTGGATGCAAGGGACAGAACGGCTGGTAATGCAATAACACACCTACAAAAACAACCACCCCACACACACACTTGAAATCAGTACAAACACGTCACAGGGCTCAGGTACAGCAAGCGCTTGGGAAAAGCAGGGTCAGAACCGAATGCTCGTCTGGTGCTTGGCGAAAGATGCTAGGTGGATGAAGTTCAACATGAGGCAGCGTCGGGGACTGCTGCAAGAGACGCCTCGGTGTCCAACCCACTCAAATATCACTCGGCCAATTTCATGTTCCCCAGGGCTCATTCTCAACATTTTGATCATAAGATGCAGGCCATTCCGGAGGCAAACACAACACTTGGATTTTGGTTGTCAAATTCAACATTTGGAGATTTTCCACTGAAGCTCTACAAAGGAGCCAGAAGTAGCACCAGCAAGAATCCTTTGTGAGATGTCAGAGTAACAAAGTAAAAGCTTGCTATACCTTCAGGAAGACACATTTCTGAGAACTTGTAAAACGTCACTCTGCATCTATTGCAATTTGTTAGAAAAACCACCAGTTTATAAAACAGCAAAAGCAAACACGTTCTGTACTTCTCTTGGCAAAGGACAAGGAACTAAAAACAATCTATTTCTCACTTTTGTTCAAAGCCACGGCTAAAATCGTTGGTAAACAACAGAAATGATGAGAGAATTGAACCATTTCTAAAAACAGATCAAAAGAAAAAAGTAAAATTTGAATGCAAGTTGCATTGATTTTGTTTAGATCATGTGTAAAAGAAAATTTGTAAGCATAAATCTTTTTTTTTGAAAAAGTGATACTTAATAAAAATGTATTGGTCCAGTTAGTTGATGGAACTATTCATCTGCATTGGTTCTGGATTGAGTAATCTTTGATATAGTGTTTACTCTCCATAAGCTGCTGTCAAACAATGGACTTCAGATTTGAGTGCACTGAATTAAAGTTGACACCAGAATTCAATTTATTAGCTTTCTCAAACAATTAAAAGCTTGTTTTTGCCAACTGCTAGTTATTAAAGTACTTTAAAACTAAATGTTTTTATGGTCATACTGAAAGGATATATCCTTGATAACTGTAGAAATAATTGCATTCTGGATGATGAATGTATTAAATTAAACCTATCTTCAACCCCAGTAACATAACTTATATTAAATTATAAGGAATGCATATCTAATGGCGTGCAAACAAGCACCTTGTGCACAGTCTCTAATCGTACAGAGGCTCCCTTTGCAGTCAAGAATTAATGCACCATTCAGTGAAATTCTATGCCAGCTCAGCAAAGATACCTGATCAAATTCAGCTGGGCTCCTGGTGCCTTGGACAATTTACCAGCTTCACCGTTTACCAGGCCTCGCTGCCAAATGCTCTTGAGTGAACTTGCACAATGACAGGTTCAGGTTCAAGTTTGCAGCTCTTTCCCCTCTAACGATCACAGGCCCTTTTGGGAGAGAACCAATCAGACTTCTCCCAGGTACTAAAGCGTCAACTGCTACCTTAATTTTCTCAGGCCTACTCACTGCCGATCAGGGTTAAATTTGAGGCCTCTCCATTTTGGATGACTCGGTATCCCGCATGCTCTGAGAGGGATTAGGGAAGCTCTTGTATCAAGATAATAAAAACACCGTCTGGTTTAATGTGGCTTGGTCTGCATTAACTGCATCAAAACTTTGTAATCATCTTACCTCAAAGCCTTTCAGTTCCATCATTAAAAACTGCCTGACTGGCCTACTCTTTCCTGTTGGCCTGGAAGCAAGCGTTCCCAGCATTTGCTAGTCTGGCACCACAGTAACTTATAACCAGCCGACGTCCAACCATGATTCGCAACTCTGCTCAAAATGGTTGATGCTGATCAGGGAACTAACGGTTTATGTTCTACGGACACTTGTGGATTAAGAGTTGGAAACTGAAGTGGGAGAAAACGCACAACGAGAAGTGTTGTCTCTTTATTCATCATTGTATTCCATGACCCATATGTGACAGGGTTAGAGTCAACATTTCAATCATCGCCACCTTTCTCCACACTGATTTCAGGATGTTACTTAGAAGGAAAAGAAAGTTCTCTCCAGTCTTTAGCTCTGCAGTTATTCCTCGCCCAACAATAAAAAGAGGCAGATTATGTAGTCACTATCACAGTGCTTTTTGGGGAGAATCTGGCTGCCATACTTCCTGGATAACAATAGTGACAAGGTTCCAAAGAAATAATGGCTGTGACACATTTTGGAACAACCTTAATCAAGCTGTCAGTTCTTCTGGTTTCTGAATTTTCCTCACCTGTAGAGGTTCAACTAAAAAGCAAACAGCAATTCCACCACTGAACTCCATTTCTTGCCAATCAATCAATCTGTTTGTTTATTTAGCGATACAGGGCGGAGTTGGCCTTTCCTGCCCTTTGAGCCTCGCCACCTCAGCAACCTCTGACAGCTCTCATTAACCTTAATCTAATCACAGGACAATTAACCTACCCAGTACAACTTTGGAGTGTGGGTTGAAACCGGAGCACCCGAGGAAACCCCTCGCACTCCACGCGGACGACGTACAGAGACTCCTTCCACACGGTGTTGGAAATGAGCTCTGAACTCCGACCCCCGAGCTAACCTCAACCTTGCCGCCCAATCCAGTACAGCTGATGGCAATGGATGAGGCTTGCTTTCAGTCGCACCATTTGCTTTGAGACTAATGAAAAGCCATCGAAAGCCTTAATAATTAACAACAACTCCAGGCTGAGACCAGCTTGCAAAAAAGCAGGAGTCCTGTCAAAAGACTAGTGACGTGGATTTTCTGTGTCCACCTTGAAGGATCTTTTGGGTCTTTACTCCCCGTGGGCAGGTAACAGAGCTAATGCTTAGAGAAAACATTGAACACATATGTGTGCATGCTTCACATGCTTTGTAATCATTGGGTAAGCCACACCACTAAAGACTCACCCCAACTCTCCTAGGCTGTGCATATCCCCCAAAAGTAACAAACACAAAAATAACAAAAGTAAACATCACCTCCCATCAAAAATTACTGGTCCCTGTGGGTGTATTGGACTCACCAATTATAATTTCAGAATGCATTGTTAACCAGATATCTTGTTTTATGTAAACAACTAATTCGTTCATAATACCCAACTTTAAATGCAAACAAACAAATGAGACTAATTTGAAACCAGTCCGACTGGCTCCAAATGCTCCAGGACTCTACAACAGGCAGACAGGGGGGAAGCGGTGCCCAGCTGGGCCAGAATGTTGGCTGAGCTGAATGCGTTGTGTGTCTGTGGATGGAGCAATGGCGCACAGCTACTCACAAGTCAGGTGGAAGAGCGAGTGCACGAAAACACACGGCCCAGTAGTGCATAACTAGGCCAGGGCTATTTCCAGCTGACACACTTGAAACGGCATTGGCGAGAGTTGAATTAGGAGCTGGACTGTCATGTCAGGAATGTTTCCAGGTCCGTTAACCAAATGCTCAGAGGCCTAAGCAGGCCGGGCAGCGTCTGTGGTAAAAAAGCACAGTCATCGTTTCGGGCCGAAACCCTTCGGCTGGACTGGAGAAAAAAAACTGAGGTGGGGGAGAGGGGAGAGAGAAACACCAGGCGGTAGGTGAAACTTGGAGCAGGAGGGATGAAGCAAAGAGCGAGGATGTCGACTGGTGAAAGAGACAGAAGACCATGGAAGAAAGAAAAAAGGGGTGGGGTGGGGGAGGAGCACCAGAGGGAGGCAATGGGCGGGCAAGGAGATAACACGAGAGGAAAGGGGGGTGGGAAATGATGTGGGGGGGGGGGGGAAGCCATTACCAGAAGTTTGAGAAATCGATGCTCATGCCATCAGGTTGGAGGCTACCCAAATGGAATATATGGTGTTGTTCCCCAACCTCAGTGTGGCCTTCTCGCGACAGTGGACATATCGGAATGGGAATGGGAAATGGAATTAAAATGGGTGGCCACTGGGAGATCCCGCTTGTACTGGTGGGCGAGGAGTAGGTGCTCGGCAAAGCAGTCCCACAATCTATGCCAGGTCTCACCGATATACAAAAGGCCACAGTCCGTGACCTCAACAGACTCACAGGTGAAGTGTTGCCTCACCTGGAAGGACTGTTTGGGGCCCTGAATGGTACTGAGGGAGGTGTAGAGGCAGGTGTAACACTTTGCCGAGCATCTCCACTCCACCTTTCTTCCATGGCCTTCTGTCTCTTTCACCAGTCAACTTCCTAGCTCTTTGCCTCATACCTCACCCTGCAAGGTTCATCTGTCACCCGGTGTTTCTCTCTCCCTCGCCTTTCAAATCTACTCCTCAGCTCTTTTTTCCCTCAGTCCTGCTGAAGGGTTTTGGCCTGAAACGTTGCCTGTGCTTTTTTCCCCACAGACGCTGCCTGGCCTGCTGAGTTCCTCCAGCATTTTGTGTGTGTTGCTCTGGATTTCCAGCGCCTGCAGGTTTTCTCTTGTTTGCTCAGGGGTCGACTCCATTTGGATACAAGCTCAAGAAACAGCGGGATTTAATCGGCAGACAGCAGTGCAGGAATCCCAACCGTCACTGATCAGCAAGTCTAATCCTCCCACACCCGGAAGCCCTTTCAAAGTCGGAACCGTCATTTCAGCTACCAAAATGGGCAGAAACCTGCGCATTTCCCTGAGGCCTTGGCAAAACCCCTCTGAGTGGTCTTTGTAATACAAACACAAGACAATGGAGCGTGTGAATGATGATTTGATCCAGATGTTGGGTAGGTGGGGAAGTCTTCTTGACTCTGCTATCAATGGGGGTCTGGTGTAAGAGAATGCAGGCTGGCAGCCTGCTATATCGCTGTTGTAAACAGTCTGGAATGGAGTCAATTTCCAGAGGTGATGGAGTGGGAATACTGAGGTTGGTGCCGTCGGAGTTCCTGCTGTAGCTGTTCCTTCAGTGTTAGTACCTGCAACACAAAAGGGACACGGGCACTGAATGACCGCAACAAATTCGGAAAAGGGAATGAGATCCCAACAGCCATACAAAACCAGTCCCTCAGAGAAATAAAACCCTCCCAGTCTGGGTGACGGCCGGTCGGACACAACCTTCCCTCCGTGCTGCCGTGATAGGAGTTTGCCCTTACACTTCTCCCTTCACTGCCATCCGGGCCCCAGCAGTCCTTCCAGGAGAGGCGACGCTTCTCCCGCAAATCTGTCAGGGTCACTTCCTGCACCCAGTTCGGCCTCCTCTACATCAGTGGGATACGGCGCAGGGTGGGGGGACTGCTTTGTTGAGGGCCTTTGCTCTAGCGGCCAGGCCCTCTCAGTACCACCCATTTCAATTCCACCTCACAGTCCCGCATCAGCATGCCTAACCACAACCTCTTCAACATGACGAGGACAGAGGCAGGTTGAAGGAGCAGTACCTCATATTATTTCTTGGAAGTCTCCAAAATGACATCTCACACAATTTAATTCTCCCTCATTCTGGTGACCCTCTCCCGTCCTCTGCCCATCACCTCCCTCTGGTTCCCCATCTCCTTCCCTTTATTCCATAGCCTGCTGTTCTCTATGAGAATCCTCCTCTATCAGCCCATTCACCGATCACCTCCCACATCATTGCCTTTCATTCCTCTCCTTCCCTCGCCCACATTCCCCCTCACCTATCCCTTGCCTCGTACTCCTCCTCCTCCTCCTCCCCCCACCACCATTTCATTCTGGTGCCAGCCCCCTTCCTTCCCAGTCCCGATGAAAGTTCTTGGCCCAAAATGTCAACTCTCTCTATAGAGACTGCCTGGCTTGCTGAGTTCCTCCAGCATTTTGTGTGTGTTGCCCAGGAATAGTTATAATTATTAGTCAGAGCACTCCTGTCGGCTATCAGCTCCCTCCTCGTTATTAAACTCTATGTGGCTTTATCTACCGTTCATCTGGGTGTATTTTCCATCCCTGCCCTACTTCAGAAAACTGCAGACATATCATTCCCTTCTCATGGGTTAATAAAGCAGACTTATCTGTGAACACAGCCTGATTCAGGCTGGTGCTGTCTTGTCTGTGAGTATTCTGTATCCCTAACAAAAGCCAAAAGAGTGGAAGTGACCCGTCCAAGTTTGAACAGATTTTTAATAGATAAACGTCCTGAGGAAATTTTAATGACAATAAAAACAGATTTATTTAAATACAGAAAACCTGCAGATATTATACACAAGAAAATTAATATTTATTGTCATTAGAGGTGACAATACTTAGAGATTTTGATCTGACGCACTATGA
Source organism: Hypanus sabinus (assembly GCF_030144855.1). NCBI lineage: Eukaryota > Metazoa > Chordata > Chondrichthyes > Myliobatiformes > Dasyatidae > Hypanus > Hypanus sabinus. The sequence continues at coordinate 22,252,692 of NC_082732.1, forward strand.
TCCATTAATGTGTGAGGTAAATATCAGATAAAAACACTCTGTTTACAAATGGAGCTGGCTTCGTAATGATGTGGAAACCGAACTGTTGTATCCAGCTGGGAAGTCATTGCAGTACATTATCCTGAGATCGTAGATGTTCGCAATGGATACTTTCCTAAGGAGCTGGTTCTGCCGACGCAGATTCTGCTCGAGATGAAGAGCAGGCGCACCTGAATCCTAACCCACGTGAGAGCCTGTGGAGCAGTTGAAAGGAACTGCAGGCTCACCAGGAAACGAGCTGTTCGTTGTGATACTGAGCAACGCACGCCAGCCAGATTCGCTCAGCCGGCGCGCTCAGTCTGCTTTGCTGGAGACTGGCCAGGATGCCCCTGCTCCTGACCCTGAAGCCCCTGGAGTGACTGAAGGCCCAGGGCAGCAACGTCCTGACAGTCAGCTCAACGTTCAGTCGGTACGAGAGGCAATGGGGACTAGAGCAAAATAAAACAAGCAGCTGGAAGGATCCCGCAGGTCGGAGAGCATCTGTCCAGGCAGGGGGACAGATGACTTTTTAGGTCGAGACCCTGTATCAGACCGATGCAAAACGCCAACAGATGCTGCTTGGCCTGCTGAGTTCCTCCAGCAGTTTGCTTTTGGCTTCGATTGATGAACGTTTCACACTGGGCCATTCTCCATTCCTAATGAACACTTTAACCAAGTGGCTTGCTACATCATGTCAGGGACACACTTAGAACTGAAGGTCACATTCCCTGAAGGAAGATGGTGAATTCGATAGTTCTTTTTATAAACCACAATCTAGTAGTTACCATTAGTGATACCAGATTTACTTAATCACTTGAATTTAAGTTCTGCAGTTGCTGCTATGGGAGCTGAAGTATTATCTCTGCATTAAGAGCCAGACCTCTGTAAGCCTGCCCAGTAACCTGACTGTTTTGTTGCTGTACCAGCTGTAGAGAACAGCCACTTCACTGAAATTCTATGGAACTGGACCCCAGCGACGCACCACAAGATCAAACGCCCGCCAAGGGTACCTGTTCCTCGAGTCCCTTCACGCGCTGTCGATGAGCCCGCTCCCGTGCTTCCAGGGTCCTCTCCGTCTGTAGCTGAGCGGCACGCAACCGTTCCGTCTCCTTCAGGAGCTCCTGCCGGTGGCGGGCAGCCGCTTCAATTAGGCTTTGGGAGTGGCTCTGTTCTACGTCTGAAAGCTGAGCCTGGAAGGGAAATAGAAGTGTTCAGGGTGGCAGGGACAAGAGATACCAGCCTAGGAAAGAGGGGAAAGATGTTCTCTCACCAGATTCAGAGCACGATCTAGTCCCACGTCAGAGCAATGACATATTACTGCCAGCACGTGAGACGGATTAATAGCAGAATCAGCAGTACATACATATCGGTACTCTCCTCTTTCACCTCTCGGCATCGCCGTGTGACTGTGGCGTCTGGCAAAAAGTAAACCAGCAGCCACCACAACGGGCCTGCAGAGGAGCCATTCTCTCAGCTCATCACGGAGACCGAGGAGGACAAGTTGCCACGCCAACAGTGACCCGCTGTGACCTTTAACCTCATCATCCTCTCGGGCCAGAATGAAAGGCGAGGATCCTTGTTCAGGAATGTCAAACCGTTAGTTTTGCAAACCGAAAGGAAAATACCTCTCGGAATTGCAATATAAACAGAAAATGCTGGAAATACTCAGCGGGTCAGGCTGCATCTGTGGAGAGAGAGATGGGTTAATATCCCTGGTTAAATGTTAACTGTTTCTCTCTATGGAGATGCTCTCTGACTGTGTGAGTTTCACTAGAAATGCTCTAATTATAAATTGAAGAAAGATAACTGCTCATACTGAAGGTTCTAGCAAAGCTGTGTACTGGCAAGACTAACACTAGAAGAGTGGGTACTAGCAGGCTATAATGTTATCTGCAATTCAGAGCAGAGTGTACCGAGCACTAGACAGCACAGCATGGCCTGGGAATAGTTCTGCTGTCATGCCATCAGCTTCAACAGGCTTGGAAATTATTATCCAAAAACAAACACAACTCAGAGCTCGATATTTCCTTTTACTCGAGACTATCTGCCGCATTAGAATCTTCAAACTTTGATGCCCATCTCTATGAGCTTGGCAGATGGGCACTGGGAGTGGCTGCGCTAGTGAACTGCTGGCATGACAGGAACTTGGGCGAAGTCGGGCAGCTGGGGGCAAGACAGGCTGCCAATCGCAGCAGCTGGGACTCACCAAACACGACGATATCTTCCCCCTGATAATCTGCAAATCCACCTTCAGGGGTCAGCAGGAAGTGGAAAGAGAAATAACTTAACATTTTTAGCACGGCTCTGCAGTACGAGAGCATGTGCAGCACTAATCGACAACCAGACGTTCAGTCACCAAGAGCTCAGGACAATTATTCACCAGTCAAAATCAGTCAAACTTTGAGCAACAGTGTCGAGCAAATCTATCAGTTTTTTCTCCATAGCAACCCTGCCTTTGTACACCACCTCTCAATCCATTTCTTCTCCAGGAGCAGCTAAGCACCTCTTAAATTAATTTACACTGTCCACTTAAAAGTTGTTCCAGCCTGACATGGTCCACATCAGCACTACCTGCAGGTTCCCCTCCAAACTGCACACCATCCTGCCTTAGAAATACAGTATATCACTGTTTCCTCCTCGCTGCTGCATCTGAACCCTCCAACCACTACTGACAGAACTGTGGGAGTACCTTCACGGGGCAGGTGGAGGAGATTCAAGAAGGTGACTGACCATCATCTTCTTAACGGCAATGAGAGACAGACAATAAAAACACTGGCCTTGTCAGAACTGCCCACTATTCAATAAAAATAGCTTAAATTGTTTAATTTGTTAGAAATGTGTGGTTAGCATCCGTCTGTCTCAAAGGACAATGGGTGATGATCGTCATCGCAAGCCTGGCCGGAAGTTATGGAGATCCTGAGATGTCCAGTCTCGGCCTCACCAGTGTAGTCGAAAGGAAAGCTTACAAAACAATACGCTTGGCTGCAGCAGCTGCCGGAAGGACGTTCAATGACATTCAGCTGCCTTTTAGGGGCTCCACTCCAGATTTGCCGTCTGGGTTTACTCCCACAACCTTCATCACTCCCGAGGCTGCCAAAAAGCAGTGGGGCTATTTACCCACAGCTGGGGATCTGGTTCACAAGCACCAGGGCATGTCCACGCACCAGTGGGCCTGCGTGCTACGTGTCCAGGGGCCGGACCTCCTCCCGTCCTCTGTAGTTCAGCCTGAGTCCGAAAGGAGTTCAGTTTCCGTGTGTCGCCAGCGAGGAGGCACGACACGAGGCTTGCTGTTGGAGAGGCCGTGTACTGGCAGGGAGAGACTTACACATTCAGCTCTCCTTTTTGCGAGACTGCTGGCCGACAGTGGAAGCTGAAATAGACTCAGCAAGATAAAATAAACATTTTACATTGAACTTTTTAGGAACCTTACAGGCACAGTGGCTCAGCTCACTCTGACCCAGGTTCAGCCCTGATCTCTGGCGCTGTCCACGTGGAGTTTGCACGTTCAGCCTATGACCACGGGTGCCCCAGTTTTGCCCCACTTCCTAACTGCATATACTGACGTTGGTGTACAGGATGGTAGAATTAATATGAGTGTGGGTGAATATATTGGGGACGAGCAGATCTGGCCTGAGAGCTGGCGCAGATGATGGTCTGGATAACACTTTCTATATCATATAGAAAGATGGAAATAAAGTACGTGACGTTACAAGTCAAAATTGATTGTGTAGGGTAATGTGTGAAGTATACGAGCTGGGAGCTGACACTGCAGCTGTAGAAAACGTTGGTTAGGCTGTATTTGGAGGATTGGGCGGGACTCTGGCCCCCAAACCACAGGAAGAAGGTGGTTGCAATAGACAGAGTAGAGAAGAGCTTTGCTAGCCTGTTGCCTGAATGCAGCACTTATAAGGATGGAGGTGGAAATCTGGAACTAATTGCCAGAGGATGTGGAAGAGGCAGGTACAATTACACAATTTAAAAGGCACTTAGACATAAAAGGCAGAGAGGAATACGCAGGCAAATGGCATCGCAGTGCACATAGGTATTTCAGTCAGCTGAAAGGTCCTGACTTTGTGCTGTATAATTCTGTAGTAGAGTATTAATAACAATGTATTTATAAATCATGCTTATCAGCTTATTCTCACTTCTCTTCTAATATTGTTTATCTGTGAACTTGTGATGCTACTGTGACACCGTAAGTTCCTCTGGGAGCTTGCAACTTGGGCAACTGCCAGTCTTCCATAAAAAAAACCTTGCCCAGGCTTGCGCCCTGGAAACTTTCCAAGGCGCAAATCCGTGGTCTATCGAGACTAACAGAGGCCTACAATTTCCTCTGGGATCAATAAAGTATCTATCTCTCTATCCAGTATCCGTGCATCGTAATTGTTTTTTTGAAGTGCCTCGAAACCTTCAAAGTCTGGCAATGAGGAAAGACTGCGGTAATAAGGGATGGGTGAAGAGTCGTGTAATAAGTGATTTTGTCTGGGAGCAGGGCAAGGTGCTGCTTCATTAATCGTTTTTTAAAATACAGTTACAGGTCGCAAAACCTGATTTGAGTTGGATGTAATCTGCCCTTGTGAATCATAGTCATCGGTGCTGGCTCAGCCTGTTCAAGAAAATCAGTGGATTCAAAGATTCATATATTATCCAAGCATGTATAAATTATGCAACCTTGAGGTTTGTCTGCTTACAGGCAGCCTCAAAGCAAGAAACCAGAAACAACACAATTTAAAAAAAAGACCAACACCCGATGCACAGAGAACCAGGAAAAAGAAACACAAATCACGCAAACAATAAACGTGAGCGACACCATTCCGAACCAAATTGAGTGCCTAGACCTGAATCCTGGAGCAGCTAAGACTCTTTGCTATGGCTTTCAGTGCTTTGAGTAACCAGGGCTCGTCAGCACATCGTCGATGGAACTGTCAGCTGCTCACAGCAACAACTGAGGTTTAAGTTTGCAGCAAGAACACTCCAGGTTTAAGGTTCACCATCAGGGAATAAACTGGACCAGTCAGTTATTCACTTAGCAAGGCAGGTGTAGCCCGGTAGCCAAGACGTAAGCTCAGCGAGCACTCAATGGATAAAGCAGATAGAGTCTTTATAGACAATAGGAACCTTATTCTTAGGGTAATTTCGCTCTGTGGACAGTGTGCTTAAATTAACTCTGCTTCAGTTATTATTTTCCAGATGTATCAGTTTGTCTTGCACCAAAGTTGCATATTGCCATTAATACTTAAGGTTGGAGGTTGGATTTAGCTGAGCCAGTTACAATGGCACCGAACCTGACCTACTCCACACATCTGGATGAAATAATGCTCGTGCATTACTTCTCCACTTGGCAGGCGCCCAGCGTCACTCTCCAGAGATTGCTGACTCCAGACACAACTTCCTTAGAGGCTCAAGTGAATGAACCTTCACCTCCTCAGCTCACTCACGGAATCACATAACAGCCTTCTCACTTTCCTTTCAAGAAGTCTAGTAAATCCTCGCTAGAAGGCTGCAAGTAGACTCACACGTTGTTGTGGAAATCCTAAGGTACTGTGTCCACTCATTGACCAGACAGGCTACTCCCCGTTCATTCTTAATATTAACAACAAGTTAGAATGGAGAACTCATGTAATTGTAATGACATTCATGCTGTTTTTATAGGTACTTAGCATCTTCTGGGATATGGAGCCAAATGTCAGCTAGACTTCTGCCATCTGGCTGTTATCCAGTGACTCCTGATGGTAAATACCTGTGCTCAGGTGTTGTTTGAGGATAGCATTGGGTTTGGTTGTGTGCTCTTCCTACACTATTCCTTGCTTGGCTCAGAATGAAGTCCAATTGTTTGTGGAGAGCTTCCAACAGAGGAAAGGCAGTTCCTTATACTGACTGATGTGCTTGGAACTGAACCCAGACCCAGCTCAACGTCTCCAGGAAAGCAGGGGACAGAAATGAGCTGGGTTGGGTGGACGTTGACGAAAAGGTTAACCTTGGCTGACAAAGGCACGCAGGAGGTTAAGGACGGTCACAGTGACATCTCTTAACTGGAAATGCTCACATCAGCATCGACCGGCAGCCAGTAGTGTCAAGTGAAGATAAATAAGATTGGGGCTCAGCTCTCTTTGTGTCAGTGTTCTCCTTGTGTCTTGCTTTGTTTATAGAATAAAAGTCCATAAAGATGGAGATTATTTGGTCCATTACAGTTGTACTGGAAAGGAGCTATCCACACAAATCCCACTATCCAGCTCTCATTCCATAGTCCGACAGCTTTTGCATCCTGCTCTTTTAAAATGCTATAAAGGCTTCTGCTTCAATCACTTTCCTTTTTGCAGCAAATTCCAGAGCTCCACCACATCCCTCATCTCTTCCCCAATCCTTTCATCTTTCACTTTATATCTGCACCCTGTTGTTACTGGAACAAAAAACGCAACACTGGAAGAACTAACTTTGCGTTAAGCAGCAGCTACAGAGGCAAAAGGTGTAAACCAACATTGACACCCCAAAACTGAAAGGATTGTTACTTGCAACAGTTACTTGTATATTGTGTTGTATAGAATTTTATATATTATATATATTTGTTGTGTTTCTAAAAATTGTGTTCTTTATACTTAGTGTTTCTAATGGTGCATTGGGTCATGAGTAACAATCATTTTGTTCTCCTTTACTCTTGTGTACAGAAGAATGACAATGAACAACGTTGAATCTTGACGAGGAAAGATCGCCAGTGTATGGCAGTGGAGGGGGGAAAGGGGAAGGAGGTGCAATAGACTAGGGACTGTGTGATGGACAGGGGGAGGGGATGGGAGAGGTGAACAAAGGGAGGGAAAACACGAGGAAATCTGCAGATGCTGGAAATTCAAGCAACACACACAAAATGCTGGTGGAACGCAGCAGGCCAGGCAGCATCTATAGGGAGAAGCACTGTCGACGTTTTGGGTCGAGACCCTTCGCCAGGACTAATTGAAAGAAGAGCTAGTGAGAGATTTGAAAGTGGGAGGGGGAGTTTGAAAGGGTGAGTGTAAGTGTGACTGTGGAAGGCGAGAGCACCAGGGACGTAGGCTACCTGGAACAGGAAAATTCAATGTTCAATGCCCTAACCCGAATGCTAAAACTGACGGAGACTGACTTTATGCACAAAATTATATGCAGACCTCCGTCACGTGGCACTTTTTTCTGTATACATTACACTGCCTTTACAGGCAATAGTTCAAAGTTTATTCCCTCTGCTTTTTAATCAGTGTTCACAGACTTTGTTAGTTGTTGTACGATGGGTGATTGATTAAGTTTGTGGCCTGAGGTAGAAGGAGATGAGTTATACAGCTCTCATTACATGCAGATGCAGTTCAACTCTTTGAGTGATTATACAGAAAGTTTGAAGTTAATAACTCATCTACTTAGGCTGTGAACTTATCAATCACCCCGATGAGTTAACTTCAAACTTTCTGCATTATCACTCAGAGTTGAACTGCATGTGCATGTAACGAGAGCTGTATAACTCATCTCCTTCTACCTTAGGCCACAAACTTATCAATCACCCCTCGTAATAGTCTGCTTGCTGTAGTTCATACTCCCTACTCCTCTGCCTCACCGCTGGCCATATATCTTTATATTTACTGCGGACCTGTGCTCTTGCCCAGTCCGCTGTATTTTGGGTCCACGTAACCATAGCTCCATCTACTCGGCACCGACCAGTTGCCCCTTACCTGAAGCTGCTGGGTCTGTCTTTGGGCTTCCACGAGCTCTTGCTCTACCGTTGCGAGGGAGTGGTCCAGGCGACCCTTCTCCGCGGACACACGCAGGGTATCTTCCTCCGACCGCAGCCGCTCGCGCTCAACCTGCAGCCAGCGAGAGGAAACGCTTTCACTGACATTCAAGGCCATGAATGGTGAGCTGAGATGAAACGGCACATGGCAATATACCATCACCAAAGACCTATTAAAACAGAGCTAGTAAATTCAACGGCAACCATCGAAACAGAACTGACTCAATACGTTTATTTGCTTGTCTGTCCGTTTGTTTGTTTATTTATTTATTTATAGGTCTTCCCAGCCCTTCGAGCCTCACTGGCCAGAAATCTCCCGATTTAATCCTAGCCTAATCCTGTGAGAATTTACAATGACCGAAGAGTCTCCCAACCAGTGCGTCTTTGGACTGTGGGGACAACTGGAGCACCCAGAGGAACGGGGAGAATGTACAACCTCATCGCGACATGGATGGACGTATCTGAAGGAATGATATATCTACCCATGGTCTCCGCTACTGTCGCGATCAGGCCACACTCAGGTTGGAGGAACAAAACCTTATATTCCGTCTGGGTACCCCCCCCCCCCCCACAACAACTTGATGGAATGAACATGTATTTTTCCAACTTCCAGTAATGGCCCCCCCCAGCCCAGCCCTCTCGCACCTCATCTCCTCGCCTCTCTATCACTCCCTCTGGTGCTCCTCCCCCTTTTCTTTGTTCCATGGCCTTCTGTCCTCCCCTATCAAAGTCCCCCTTCTCCAGACCTGCATCTCTTTCACCAATCACCTTCCTAACTCCTCACTTCATTCCCAACACCCCCCCCCCCCCCGGTTTTACCTATCACCTTGTGTTCCTCCCTCCCCTCCTCCCATCTCTTAACTCTACTCCTCATCTTTTTTCCTTCAGTCCTACTGAAGGGTCTCGGCCCGAGACATCGACTGTACTCTTTTCCATCGATGCTGCCTGGCCTGTTCAGCTCCCCCAGCATTTTGTGTGTGTTGCTTCACCTCATCACTGCCTTAAATGTGAGACCTGTTATTTTTAAAAAAGTAATCCCTAGTTCTAGGCTCTCCCACATCCTCTCTGTATCCACCCTGTCAGGACACAGGTTCAATGTTTCAAATACGTCCCCTCTTGCTTTTCTAAACTTCAGTACAAGCCTGGTCTGTTTAACCTTTTTTTAGAATGCAACCCACCCATTCCTGTTTAATCAGAGCTGTTGCCAAGGACCCATATTCAAAGCTGAAGATATATATTCAGTGGCCACTTTATTAGGTACATGTTAAAGCAACTGCTGAGCGCTCCTCTATACGTTCATGGTCTTGTATTGTCGTGGCCCATCCACTTCGTGGTTCGACACGTTCTACATTCAGAGATGCTCTTCTGCACACTACTACTCTAACATGTGGTTATGTGTGTTCCTGCCGCCCTCCTGTCAGCTGGAAGCAGCCTGGCCATTCTCCTCTGACCTCGCTCATTAACAAGACGTTTCCGCCCAGGGGACTGCTGCTCACTGGATATCTTTTCTTTTTCTTTCTCTGTAAACTCCGGAGACTGCTGTGCGTGAAAATCCCAGGTGATCAGCGGTTTCCGAGATACTCAAACCACCCCATCTGGCACAAACGGTGAAAGTCACTTAGATCACATTTTTTCCCCATTCTGATGCTTGGTCTGAACAACAACTGACCATGTCTGACTATTCCTATGCTTTGAGTTGCTGCCACGTGATTGGCTGACTAGATAACCGCATTAATGAGCAGGTGTACCTAACGAAGTGGCCGCTGAGTGTACAAAAGCTTATTTTTTTTATTGATTAAGAGATATAGAACGATAACAGGCCCTTCTAGCACAATGAGCCCGTGTCACCCATAGACAATTATGTTACCAATTAACCTAATAGCCCATATGTCTCTGGAAAGTGGGAGGAAACCAGAGCACCTGGAGGAAACCCACGCATAATGGGGGAGAAGGTGCAAACTCCATCAAACAGCGGCAGAATTAAGATCGAGCCACCAGTGCTGCAATAGCGTTACACTAACCACTGCGCTACCCTGCCACCCATATACTGCAAAATAAGCTAAAGAAAACTTACTTATGCAATCACAAACAGGGAAAAACCTGCCGATGCTGGAAATCCAGACAGCACACACAAACCGCTGGAGGAACTCAGCAGGCCAGGCAGAATATATGCTGCCTCACCTGCGGAGTTCTTCTAGCATTGTGTGTGTGTGTGTGTGACTTATGCAACAGGTTTTCACATTGCTGTACCAGCTTAACAGAGGGCTTGCAATGAAATTATAGCAAACTCTTATTGTAAAGTGAGAAGAGAAAGAGAAGGAAATTTTATACAGTGCCTTCCACAGACTCAGATTGGTGCAGAGCAGTTTTAAACCAAGTAAGTACTTGTGAAGTGCAGATGATGTTGTAATACTGAAATCACAATTTGCGCAAAGCAGGATCCTGCGAACAGTGTAACAAGATAGGTCAGTTCTAGGATTTCTTTTTTTTGGGGGGGGGGGAGAATTTTGATACAGTACTCTGGACTTGCTTGGTCCACCAAGTGGGTAGACAGACAAAAACTCAGTTAAGGACCACAACTGGAATCCATCAGCCCTGACAGCCCATTCAGAACTGCACAGGGCTGCCAGCCAAGAGGTTTTGGAGTGAATCATGAAGTATGACTCCCTGGCTCGGAGCTGGCAACTGGGCCGCCGCCAACAACTGACAGACCCTCAGTGCCAGCAACAATCACACTGGCCGGATAACCTCGCGGCACCGAGGGGGTCTCATTGTCCTCCCACTGACAGCAGCAACATGCCAGTTGAAGGAAGAATGTTCTTCAGCAGAGAAAGGGATGGAGAAAGTCGGGAGTGGTACTGCTGATAAAGTAGCTCTCTCCCTTTGTACGGTAATGGAAATCAAACCATGGCCTGGCAAATTCATGGCCTCATCTCCAAGCAATAAAAAGCCAATGATGATCAGAAAAGACCTCAAACAATGGATCTCAACAGCCTCAGTCAGCCCTCCCTCCAACAACCAGCAAAAGCTTTGCTTTGCTTTTTCTTGAACAAATCACTTCAGGATGTTTACTTTGGGCGACATATAATATTTAAATGGATCAAAGGTTGTCCCGCTCCAGCAGTGGCATCGTGTTCAGGATACGATTGACAGGGCCGACCATGTGCCTGCAAATCAACTCAGAACATTCACACTAAGAGGAGGGTGATATTTAAATGGCCGTTCAGCCCTTCCGATCCATGATGGCCCTCTGAGCCTGCCAATCAGTCTCATTCCCCCAATTATTTCCCTGTCACCCACCCTCTCTCACATCAGACCATATAGGAGCAGTATTACACCATTCGGCCCATCAAGTCTGCTCTGCCATTCCATCATGGCTAATTTACTATCCCTCTCAACCCCATTTTCCTGCCTTCTCCCTGTCATCTTTGACGCCCTGACTAATCAAGAACCTACCCACCTCTGCTTTAAATATACCCAATGAATGGCCTCCACGGCCCCCTGTGGCAACAAATTCCTCGGATTCATCACTCTCTGGGTAAAGAAGTTCCTCCTCAACTTTGTTTTAAAGGGACATCCCTCTATTCTGAGGCTGTGACTCCCCCCACTATAGGAAACATCCATTTCATGTCCACGTAACTGTACTCCCATCAATCGCAGGACTCTGCAGAGAGTGGTGCGGACAGCCCAGCACATCTGTAGATGTGAACTTCCCACTATTCAGGACGTTTACAGACAGGTGCGTAAAAAGGGCCCGAAGGATCACTGGGGATCCGAGTCACCCCAACCACAAACTGTTCCAGCTGCTACCATCTGGGAAACGGTATCGCAGCATAAAAGCCAGGACCAACAGGCTCCGGGACAGCTTCTTCCTCCAGGCCATCAGACTGATTAATTCATGCTGAGACAATTGTACTTCTATGTTATACTGACTGTCCTGTTGTACATTACAAATTACTATAAATTGTATATTGCACATTTAGACAGAGACGTAACATAAAGATTTTATTCCTCATTTACGTGGATGTAGGTAATAAGGTCAACACAGCTCGATTCAAACTCTATACAAGCCTTTCAATATTCGATAGGTTTCACTGAGATCCCTCCCCCTTTCTTCTAAACCACAGTGAGTACAGACCCAGAGCCATCAATTGCTCCTCATCTTCTAGCCCTTACACTCACCATAATCAACCCCCCACCCGACATTCCTGCAGCCACCTACACGAGGAGTGAGGTACTGCATTCTATTGCAGCAACCAGCATAACTTTGGGATGACGGAGGAACCCGAGAGGCTCCTAGGGAGAACTCTATTCAGCCAGACCCCAAAGTTGGCATCGGAACCCGGGTCAGTTACCCGACCCGGTATTTGCGTATAATTTGCATTTGCCGCTGGACCGCAGTGCAGAACCTTGCGCTGTGTGTCCGGCTTCTCACTTAAACTAGGCCACCCAGCGTACCAGAGGTGTCTGCCCTCCTGGTTGTCGCCTGGGTTTACGAGGGCACTGTCAAACTGACCCACCTTGTCCAATGTCTTCTTCAGGGCCGCTTTATCCTTCTCCAGTCGGACGGATGACCGCTCCAGCTCCCGCTTCTCGTTCTCCAGCTGGGCCACGGCTCGCTGCAGGACCCCCAGGCGCTCCTGGTAAAGGTGCTTCTCCTCCTGGAGCTTCTGCACACTCTGCAGCGCCATCTCGTCGCTTTCCTGGTGCTGGTGCAGGACCTGGGGGCAAAATGGGGAATTGGGGGGGGCCGTTTGTCACAAACAGAGAGTGAGATACTGCGGGTGGGTGCAATGTTAACCAAATCTCCCTTCTAGGAACCACACCAATCACCGAAGTTTGCTTTTGGCATTAGTAGTGGGATACACTGAAAAGCCTGCTCAGACAGATCAATTCATTACTCCACGCATGAAGTTAAATGCAAAACAATAACAACGCAGGATAAAGTGAAACAGGTACAGAGAGCGTGCAGTGCGGGTAAACCATGAGGTACTAGATCATAATGAGGAAGATTATGCCTCTTTATATCATCTTTATGTTAAGTGAATATGCCTGGACGCTTTCGATGATCTTTGCGATTTGGAGTTTGTTCTGTGTTTGTTGCTTGCTTTTTTCCTTGCTGTTTGTGCAATTTGTTCTTTTTGTGTGAATTGGTGGGGTTTGATGTTTTTCTATAAACAGGTTTCACAGCATTTCTTTGTTTTGTGGCTGTCTGTGGGAAGTCAAATCTCAGGGTTGTACACTGCATACAGACTTTAATAATAAATGTACTTTGTGAAGTCAAGAGTCCATCTTATCATACTAGGGAAGGATATGATAGTCTCATTACAGTGGGGTAGAAGTCGTCCTCGAGCCTGGTGATATATGCTTTAGGACTTTTGCTTCTTCTGCCCAGTGGGAGAGGGGGAGAAGAGATCATATCTGGGCTGGGTGGTGTCTTTGGTTCTGCTGGCTGCTTTGCTGAAGCAGTGGAAAGTGCAGGTAGAGGTTATGGAGGGGAGGCTGGTTTCAGCGATGAGCCGAGCCACGACCAGACCAGCTGCCATATCAAGCCGTGACGCACCCAGATAGGATGCCCTCAATAGGTGTCAGGAAAGATTGGTGCGGGTTGAGGGGATTCGCATCCTGGCTCACTTGGCTCTCCAGAGAAATGAACTTTGCCCCTTCCCTTGCTATGTATGACCCAGAGCGGCCACTGCACAGGGTTGGAAACGCTGTAATCTCAGTCAGCTCCATCATGGGCATGAACCCCCCCCCCCCCCCCCCCCAGCGTCAAGGACATCTTCAAATGCTGATTCCTCAAGAAGGTGGCATCCATTGTTAAGGACCCCATCACCCAGGCCATGCCCACTTCTCACTGCTACCATCAAGCGGGAGGTTCAGGAGCCTGGAGACACACACTCAATATTTTAGAAGCAGCTTCTCCTTCTCCACCATCAGGTTTCTGAATGGACAATGAACCGATGAACGCTACCTCACTACTTTCTTCGTTCGGCTTTCTTTTAGCACTATTTAGTAAATATATATATTTCTTACTGTAATTTATAATTTTATTATATGTATTGCAGTGAACTGCTGCTGCAAATCAACAAGTTTCATGACATTTGTCAGTGATATTAAACCTGATTCTGATTCTAGTGGGCCAGCGCTGAAGGAAATATATTACATCTACCCCTTGTGGCACTTATACTGGGAGCAGCCACGGGACAGTCTAAAAGTAGGTGTATTTAGCATTTAATTAAGTTATACCTGCAAGTGTAAAAAGAACTTTATTTTACACCTAACCTGTATTTAGTACTGGATGTGGCAGCTTCATTGTGGTCAGGAAAACCTGACGTACCTTCCAAGGCAGGACTGAACGACATATTGGGAAAAACGTCTACCTACCAAAGATGGAGGAGGCAAACAGGGGCTGAAGTTCTCACCTCCTGCTGTTTGCGTAGCTGCCTTTCAAGCTCTGCCCGCTGCAGCTCCATGTCCTGCAGCTCGTTCTGCAGGCCCTGCACCCTGTCAGACAGCGACGAGTTCTGCTTCTTCGTCTCGATGACCGCCTGACGCGCCGCCTCCAGACGCTCCTGCAACCCCGGAGAGAAAGCAGGCTTCAACTCGGCTTCAGTCGAACCCAAGCCAGCCGGAAATAAACCAGGCGCCTGCGCCCCAGATACCCTTCCCGAACCCCTTACACTTTGCAGGAAACCCCCGATATATTTCAGCCCTTTGCTCCTCTTTTGATTGGTGGCAAGAGGGCTTCGTAGACAGGCCACCTCTGGTTCCCCACACCAAAAAAAAAATCATCCTGGATGGAGGCATCAGCACAGTACCAGGCCCCTGAAAAAATGAACAGGAGGTCTATTGCTTCTCCCACCAACAATTCCAGCAGAAGGTCACCTCAGTGCTCGAACAAACTACCTGTACATTTTTAAAGAACTGAGGGTTATCAGTCCTACAGGTCCAAGATTCCTGAAGTCGTGGTGCTTAAGAAGCTTTTTCGATAGGAACATTAATATCCGAGGAATGGAGGGATATAGATCATGTACTTCACGTTTGGCACAGATATTGTTGGCCCAATCCTGTATTGTACTGTTCTTTGTTAAGAATGGAAAACACTGGCAATTCTCAACATGTCAGGCTTATCTATGGAAAAAGACTTCAGTTTCCAAGTCAATAAATACTTCTGATGAAAGGTCCCTGACCTGAAGCATTAGTACTATTGCTCTCTCTAATTAAGCCTGAGGGAACTGGTTTCAATATTTAATTCCAATTCTCGTAAAAACCTTCCTTTCCCCGTTCACAGTTCTCTCTCCAATCTATTAAAAGGGTCTGATTTATTCCCCTCTGTGAGTGTAGAGAATGTTTGTGTTTCAGCCCCATCAATGTCAAAACTGTGAAGTTAGTTGCTACAACCTCCAATGTCCTTTCACAGGAAAGGAACTCAAGTGACCTCTTTCACACCCTAAGCTTCCCCCTTTGATCTTGGATGTATCGATTTTAATCCTGATTTCCCATGAGCTGCAAGGGATGCCCCCGGTCACTTTGGAGTGTGCAACGACATCCGGCAAACAGCAAGTGTGGGAGCACGTTAAAAACTAGAGCCACAGTTACTGTCTTCATTCATGGTTAACAAGTAAACTTTGACCCCTGAGGCCACGACAGATGACAGAACTTCCAAAGGGCGAGAGGCACGATGAACCTAGGAGACCTGAAGGAGACACTTCTGAAGATGGAAAAATAGAAATATGATTATCTCGCTGGGGCTTGATATATCAAGCTTAGTTAAATTTAAACAACTTTAAATGTAAGCAATTCTATAGACAGGTCACATGTCAGCCTGTGGCAGCACAGAGTTTGCAGGAATGATGTTTAAAATTGAGAAAATGACCGAGTGAAAATGATTGACTTAAACTTTTTTGAAGCAATATAAACTTAAAAGGACAGTCTCAAAATTCCACTTTTGACACTGAAAGGCTGAAACACAGACCCTCAACTGCACACAGCGAGGGCACTAACTCAGAACTTTTTTAACAGGGTGCAGCGAGAGCTGCGAATGGGGAAAGGAAGTCTGCAGGGCGAACTGAACATAGAATTCTAGAGCTAGCATTGAGGAGGATTTGATCTGAGTCGGCTGCTCCGGAACGACAAGCACTCCGTGCCCTGTGTAGTGCTATTTTTTCACATCCTGACTAACACGCTGAGGACTCAAAATCCAGCACATCTCTGGAGGGAGAATCCGTCTCATTAAGTTCTGCCATCATTTTAGGGATAACATTTACTGTCTACAGCATGCACAAAGATGGAGCTTCAGGGAGAGGGGTCAGGAAGGTGAGGTAATAGGGAGAGAGTCAAGGTGTGGACAGAGTAATTTAAGAAGGGAGAGCTCGGGGCAGTGTGAGTTCAGGACAGAGCTCTGAGAGGGGCATCTCAGTAACTAGAGTTGAGGATCTACCAGTGACCTGAGAACTACAATCTCAAGCGGTTAATAGACGCACGAAACAATTACTGACATCTCCAAGGCTGGTTCTGGAGCTGTAGCCTTTGCCGTCCATGCAGTGACTCTGATCGCAGGGGACATTTCCTGGCAGGGCGGTCACAACTTTGTACGGCTGCCCGCAGGAGGTGGGTGATCCTGGCACTGGTGGAGTGTTTACACCGTGTCAGGGAATGCTGTCGGCGTGCCAGACAGTTGACACCGGGCGAGGAGCCAAGGCTTGGAAAGAGTTGTGGCTGTGCAGTGAGCTCACTTGAAGCATGTTAGGCTCATTATCATTAGAGTCTGACTTGACAGCACAGTCCGCTGGGCTCAGAACAGCAACCCAGTCAAGAGAAGTAGACTAAATATTCACAATTGTCAGAATTTCAGTGTAATCACTTCAGTCTAAAGAACTGAAGTGGAAAAAGCTTGTCAGCTACCTCAGTGAAGAGCAGGATCCAAATAAGATTGTGAAGACCCAAAATGTGACTCTTCCCTTTGACCGGTCAGCTAGTTCTCTCCAAGAAGCGTTGCTGGACAACATGATGGAAAGGATCCCACTGCCAGTCAGTACCCAGTAACCTGCAGGACTGGGGAGGTGCAGGGGGTGTCTTCCTCAGCCAAACAGTCCGTGATTATACATTGAAGCTGGAAAAGAAGCTGAGGTACTTGAGGGCAGAGAAACCAAGTGTGGTACCTGTGAAAAATGTATCCCAGTAAGGCAAAGCCCCACCAGGAATGGAGGACAAGCACGGAGAAAGAATAAAACTTTAGCAAAATTGGAGAAGAGGCAGGCTGAAATGGGGAAGCTGGATCAGTGTGAGCTTTCTTCTCGCTTGTCGGGTTGTTCGCTGAGCCCGAGGTTAGCTCGCAACCATTTCATCACCAGTCAAGGTGATATCATCAACGTGCAACTGAGGGTTGCTCCTGCCGAGTGCTCGCATTTGTATTGGTCCGAGTCATTCTGATTGGCTGGCTATGGCACTGGACACTAGATTCTGCTGGGTCCCAGCCAACCAGATAGCTGAGGGAGCTCCGCTGGTCCTTGTAAACACTGGCTCCTCGGGGGTCACGGCTCCCAACTCAGCACCGATCCCACAGATGCAAATGTTCGTAAATTGAGTCCCGTTCAATCTGTTAATAGAGTCTTCCGTTGAGAGCGAAGCTTCTCTTGATTTCTGGTTTTGAGCTTCTGCCAGGGTTTTTGTGGCTTTCCAGACGAACTTGTGTCCCTCCCGGTCCTCGTGTGACAGGGGATCGTGTCTTCTTCCGGCTAGCTGATGTTCATGTCGTCTTGTGGGTAGTTTTCTCCCCGTCTGTCCTTCACTGTGCTTGGGGCAGTCTCCACATTGGATTTGGTATATTGTGGCTGCTCTCTCTCTCTGTGGGCAGTTGGATCTATGTGTCTCGAGGCAAGCGTTCTGATGGAGGTGCTGGGTTTCTGTGCTATCATTTCTCTGTGCGTTTGGGGTTTCCTTCTCTCCTCAATTCAATGCACTGTCACTAAATTAAGCAATAGGAGCAGCCCCTGCAGGTGAACTGCATACCAGCTGTTTCTTATAAATATTGTTGCATCATTTGTGTTTGACATGTTGGCCTTCCAAAGACAACAATGTGGCCACTGCCTTCAGGAGACGGACAGCTCTGGAGTAGTTACAGTGCCTTCCCTTCACCGTGAGAGTCCGGGGCCAAGGACCGGAGGTCGCCTGTCCCTGGGGTTGGAAGCCTGTGTGTGAGGGGATGGGAGGGTGGCAAAGGGGCTCGTTTCACTGTTGCTGCCTTGTTTTGATTTGTTGCTGCTGCTGTTTGTGTTCTTGTGATGCAGGTGCCAACTTTGTGGGCGTGACATGCTGGTGGTGGACATTGTGGGCGTGACATGTTGGTGGTGGACACTGTGGGCGTGACATGCTGGTGGTGGACATTGTGGGCCTGACATGTTGGTGCCGGACATTGTGGGCGTGACATGTTGGTGCCGGACATTGTGGGCGTGACATGTTGGTGGTGGACATTGTGGGCGTGACATGCTGGTGGTGGACATTGTGGGCGTGACACGTTGGTGCTGGACATTGTGGGCCTGACATGTTGGTGCTGGACATTGTGGGCCTGACATGTTGGTGCTGGACATTGTGGGCCTGACATGTTGGTGCCAGAATGTGCGGCCGCACTTGCAGGCTGCCCCCAGCACATCCCTGGATGTATTGGTTATTAATGCAAATGATATATTTCAGTGCATGTTACACGCGATAAATAAATCTGAATTTGAATCTCAGATCTGTGTTTTGCCATTATTCAGTGTCTCAGTGGTGGAGGTAGAAGGAAATGATGGAAAAATACTGGTGATTAAGATTAAGACTTTACTCCTGAAGTAGTATGTTCTGCTGGTAGTGTTTGGGTTACCATTAAAGATAAGGGGTTGCGTTGTCCATGCTTAGGAATGTCACGTCATCCAATCAGGGTGGTGGAATTGGGAGAGGGTTCTACAGGACGTTGGACAGAGAGGTTTTGTGATGGACACCAAGGTGTGTAAAGATCTTTTCGGCGGAAGATGGAGAGAGAAGAAGATTGAGAGAACCGAGTTCAATGGAGTCCTAGAGGAGAAATCCTACCAGTGACCAGTGAATTAGAGTTGGCACTGTGAGTACATCGGACATATCAGCTTTTGCAAGATTTGAGCTTAACCTGTGCACATTTGACTGTTTTCATTATGATAGGCCCTTTTGCTTTTTTTCCTTTTTTTTTCTTTAATAATAGTTTGGTTAAGATAAACCAAAATTTGAATAAACTTTGGACAACCTTGACAGTGCTGGAAGAATTCGATCAACCAGCCTGCTCCTTATTCCAAGAGAAGAGTTTATATGTATGTGCATACAGGCATGTATGATCATTTGACCTGGGGTGTGGCATGGTAACATAGCAGTTAGCATAATGCTTTGCAGTGCCAGTGACCCAGGTTCAATTCCCACCACTGGTTACAAGGAGTGTGTACGTTCTCCCCGTGACCGTGTGGGTTTCCATCCGGTGGTCCAGTTTAGGGTCATTTGCCCTGCAGCAGAATGAAGTTGGGACCGATCAGATGCCTCCCTGATGGTATCCGTCATGGACGTGAATCGGCTTGTACTTCTCAGCATTGGGTTTTCCACTCATTCTGACCAGATCACCAACTCCATTTGCAGAAATGGAGCTCCAAACCTGTAGGGAACCTCGGCCGTGCTTCACTGTTGGCTGCAGACACCCATCCATGTAGCACTCTCCGGTTTTTCTACGGACAAATTTTGACTCTCGTCAATCCAGAGCGCTTTGCTGTCATTGTTCACCACTCCAGTCCTTGGGTTTTTGTGTATTGTTGAGTCTCTTGGCTTTGCTTCCATTTCAGAGCAACTCTTCCATGAAGACCACTTCTGACAAGCCTTCTCTGAACTGTGGAAGGATGTAATTGGGTACCAGAGGTTCTGTGGGTTTGTTCCGATTTAGAAGGGACGTCAGTTTGACGTGTCACTCGTCTGCTGCACTCAGTTTCTGAAGCTGACCACTGCGTTTCTGGTCCTTAACCCTGCCCGTTTCATTGTGCTGCTTCAGAAGAGCTTGGACAAAACATCTTGAAACCCATGTCTACTTGGGAGAGATCTTGCTGATGCAGGATGACCACCTTGTGTCTTGTTGCTATGCTCAGTTTTGCCATGGTGTAAGAATTGATGATTTGAAGGTTAAACTGTCACATCTGCCAAACCCTCACCTTTCAGTTTGTTTGTCCTTCAAATTCCTTCTACACCCAAATCTGTTTCAATTAATCTGCTTAGTTAAAGATAGCAGAGTCAAGGGATATGGGGAGAGGGCAGGAACGGGGTACTGATTGTGGGTGATCAGCCATGATCACATTGAATGGTGGTGCTGGCTCGAAGGGCTGAATGGCCTATTCCTGCACCTATTGTCTATTGTCTTAGTTCTTTCAGCTCAATATGTCATTGATCTTTAGCGCCTGACTGTTATCTTTGTTTAATCATGTTCTGGGCTGTATACCTACAAAGTTATCAAGTTTTATTTGAAAAGTGGTCTACTATGTCATATATTACTTTCTTTAATGAAATATAAGCATTTTTCCGTACCATTTAATTTTTTTTTGGAAACCAAATATTTGGAAATCTAATATTTGCTCTTTTCTAATGCAGAGGACAAAAAATAAACACTTAAAACAAAACTTATATAAAAAGAACCTCGGTTGCCTGAGACTTTTGCACAATACTGTAAAGCTAATCCAGTTTAGTTAAAGAGAGTGACTCAAAGCTGACCACTGAGTGTTCGATTCTGAAAGGTTCTATTTTTAAAAACTTAAAGCAAAAACATAACTTTATCTGCTCTTCAAGCGGAGGATGTACAAGATGACAGCATGTTATTAGAAGAGAGTTGTTCTCCCCGTGGCCTGTTCAGTAACTATTCCTCAGCCAACAACTATTCTTTGTGCAGATTTAACTTTCCATTATTTCCATATGATACAGATAGTGGTCATTTGTCTGGCTCTCAGAGTAATCCCACTCCTTTGCTAATTTTCCCTCAATTTCCCTGCACATGCGTACACATCTCACCTCTGCGTTTCGCCCACGTGTTTGCCATCTCAAAAAAATAAGTTAGACTCTCGACTGCTATAAGAAACTCTTACCGACACCCAACAAGAAAGTGCTTGCAGCTCAGTGTTTAGGAATTTTGCATCGTGTCTCTAAACAAATTTTATTAAAGTGATGACAGAGAATTTAGTGTAACAACAGAAGATTGATTGCCTCTCTCAATCCATCCCCTCTCTCTCTTTCACTCCCTCACTTCCCTAATCTATTAAACGGGGCCCCAGCAGCACAGCATTTCCGTGCATACCTATGCTGCTAAGGGGCACCTTCAGGATGGCGAGTTCGGTTCCTCCCCCCCCAACTACTCCCGGGCTCACAGCCAGGAATTGTGCTGCTATGTCTGGCTTGTCGATCACTGGCCACCTTGCTAGGGTGAGAGGAAACAGGTGTGTGACTCGCTCACATTTACCTTCGGACAATATAAACTACTCGGAAGAAGAGAATGAGCAAATTGAAATGGAATTTGCTGCAAGGAAATAGGCCAACGTGTGCCAGTAGTTATGCTCCAGGCGTCTTCATTTCATTCATCTGCATATTCATCTAGATGCATTTATATTATATTCCACTTTCCCAGCAAGACAGCTTGGGAGTTTATATAGGCATCCGTTAGTCTCATGAGACCATGGACTTGCGCCTTGGAAGGTTTCCAGGGTTGTATGGGAGACCGGCAGTTGCCCAAGCTGCAGGCCTTCCCCTCTCCATGCCACCGATGTTGTCCAAGGGCAGGGCATTAGGACCCATGCAGCTTGGCACCGGTGATGTCGCAGAGCAATGTGTGGTTAAGTGCCTTGCTCAAGGACACAACATGTTACCTCAGCTGAGGCTCGAACTAGCGACCTTCAGATCACTAGACCGATGCCTTATCCACTAGGCATCACTAACTTGAGGATGATGAACCAAATAGCCTCCTTCCGTTCAATAAGTTTCTACCCTTCCATTCTGGGCAATGAGTGGGAGCATTTTAAAACAGAGACACTACTGTTGCCTAAAACTAATACTGGAAGTAATTTGCACAAATGGAATCTAAGGATAATATTTATGATGAATAACTAGACCTAGTTAATGGGGTCTCAACAGTCTCCTAAACGCAAGGAAGGGTATTTCTTTCAACCTGAAAATGGCTGCAGTCTCATTCCTCTACAGAAAAAGTGCTGATTTTCAGAAACGTAACACTGAAAAATAACCTTGAGGGTGAATCTCTAGGCTAAAACATCTGCAGAGGAGTGCAGCCGTGTCTCAGGGCCTGGTCTTTTATTCGGGGAACAGTAGCCTAATTCTGGGAAGTGGAACTCACAGTGCTCTCACTCACTGAGAGCCTTGCTAAGACTCACCTGGAGGATGCGACGGTCATGCTCACTGCTGCTCAGGGCCTTCTGCAGCTGCTGGACCTTCTCCTGGAGGGCCGAGGTACCGGCCGTCTTGTCGGACAGCGTCAGGGACAGGCTCTGCACCTTGTCTTTCAGTTGGCTCTCCCCCTCCTCCGACTTGGCCAGCGAGGCGTTCAGCCGGTCGACCGTCAGCTGCAGGCTGTTGCTCTTGGAGTGGCTGCCGGCCAACTGCCGCTGCAGGCTCTCCACGCGCTCCTGCAGCAGCTGGACCTCGGCCTGGCGGTCACTCATTGCCAGCCTCGTCCGCTGCAGCTCCCCCTCCAGCGAGCGGCGAGCCAGCTCCAGCTTCGTGGAGTGGCTCTCGGAGGCGTCCAAGACCTCCTTCAGCTTACGCTTGTCGTTCTCCAGCTTGGCCTCGTTGGCTTTCATTTTGCTGATCTTGTCCTGGGGTTAAAACACACAGAGACACACTTTGCTAGGTTAGCTAGGCTCAGTGAATGGCACCCGCATGGAAACAGGCCTTTCGGACAAGGAGACTCCTTCAGTACTAATCCCATCTTCCTGCATTAGGTCCGTAGCCTTCTGTCCCTGGGTGATTAAGTGCTTATCTAGACATACTTTTTTAATTAATTTTTTAATAAGTTTCTACACTACAATAGAAAAAAAACCCGCCAACAAACCTATACAGTGACATGTTTTAAACGCCATCAACATTTCTGCTTCCATCATTCACTGGCAGTGCTTTCCAGGTAATCACCAGCCTCTGGCTGAGAGAAGGGTCCCCTCAGATCCCTTCCAAATCTTTTCCTCTTTATCCTAAACCTCTGTCCTCTTGATGCACAGAAGTTTCCTGCTGTCTACCCCACCGAATCAATTCGTAATTCTGTATCGCTCAATCATGTCTCCTAGCCGGTTGTGCACCAGGGAAAAGAGAGACAGCCTTTCTATTACACCGGAAGATGGTGGGCTCAGGTTCCTCGTCAAAGATGAGCATTTTAGTCAGGGCGTGGGCTTCATTCCTGGGCCAAGGCTGTGCTAAGTTACAGGACTTTGGGATGTGAGAACACCCGGGGAGGTGGGGGGGGGGGGGGGAATCCCTCGCAGTCACAGGGAGAAACGTGCCAACACCACACACAGACTGCACCAGAGGACAGGACTGAATCGGGGACACAGCTCCTCCATCTGTGCCTACGTGAGACCAAGCCAGGGCATCTTGGACAGAGGAGAGTGAAGTGCAGAGATTTGGGGAGGGGATTCCAGGGCTCGGCAGCTGAACGTACGGCTGGCAAAGGCTGTGCTCGAGCCCCAGGTCTGGGAAGCAGAAAGCTTGAAGAGCGGGAGAGAAAGGGGACAACTGAGAAGGCATGGAGGGATTTTAAAATAAAGCTTTTTTTTTAAAGATCAGGAGTCTGGTGTAAGAAGTTACTAAAATCTCTCTCTCTCTCTCCCTTTGACCAAACCTTCAGACACTTGCCCTGCGCCTTTGTGGCTCAGAGAGAACTTTCCTCCCATTGGATTCCTGTGACTGAATTCAGGATGCTATACAAATGGAAATGATTGTTGTTGCCAGAGTGGAGTGAGATGCCAATTCACAGAGACCTGGAGTTTAACCTAGAAGGCCTTCATTTATCCACTGGAGACCGTCTGAAAGCTCATGTTATCCTCACAGTACTTCTAGCCCTTGCCACCCCCACACTCCAGACTACATCTACAATCCAGCTCCCAGAGTAAAGTGTTCAGCACTGGGTTTTCACAATAGCAACAGCATCAGTCTTGCTCTGGGTCTTCATTACAGATGGACTTGACTACACCCATAGGGGCTCCATGGCTGCTCTCGAGCCAGACATTTTCCACTAATGTGCTTCCGTTCCACATCTCTAGTCCACGAGGCTACCCGCTGTCAGTGTGCATGCTTTCTCTCGGCCAGACCTCTTCCCAGCACTTAGTGCCAAGAAAAATACAAAGCGTCTGCCGGCACCGCAGCTAGTGCGTACAACAAGTTCACTCCTGACACTCACCAGTTAACTTGGGAATCTCCGCTGCTGCTGAATGAAGCCTATGGGGCTTCCTTGGATTCCTTTGACTCCATCAGTGTAATTTTTAAGGATGTCTCATCTAATCATGTTAACTGGATATGCAACCAAGACTTCCTTTAATTCTTCACTCTTATTTTCCTCAAATAGTACTGTAGCCCAGAACACTGGGTTAAGCATCCAGCTTACTGGGCAGGGTTTGGACATTCCGGATCTGCTTTGCAAGGTGTCCTATCAGACCGAGGGGCAGCTTATGACTTCCGGAGGCTGCTTGGTCCATTGCCTGAAATGATCCTGCCGGGTCAAATGCAGTTCTGAGTGAGGATTGACAGCTGGATTTCCAGTGTGGCTTTTCTTCAGGAATGATGTCGGAGCTGAAGGATAAGCACAGCTGAGTGAGGCAGGGGCTTAAGATGCTAAGGCCAATAAACGTTGGTCAGAAAAGGTTACATCGACCGGGCAGGAATGTGGACGAGACAGGGGATCAGCTGGAATCCTACTGGATGACACAGCAGCCTCAAGAATCATGAAGATTGCTCCTGCTCCTATATTCTTCCCCTAACTTTTGTCAGGCAGGGTTATTTCCTGACCTTTGTGTTTCATAATTCCCCATAAGCATCACCCCAAAACCATTCTTCGGTCAGGAGGAGACATGGACTTTTTCTCCCCACCGCCATCGCCATTTTGCCGGAGTGGAGAGACACTCTGTGTAGTCTGCCTGAATGAAGCATCAGGAGATCCACTCTACACTCTGTGTCTCATTCAAGCAACCTGGACAGCGAGTGTTAGCGGGAAATATTCCATCCTCATCTTTGGGGCTTTCTGATCCAACAGTGGAACACTTACTGACTGTGCCACAGAAGTTTTGAAGTTATGCCATTGAAACTTACCAATAAAACTTACTTTCAAAAACCTACCATTGAAAGGGCTTAAGAGGGTGAAGGTGGAAAGGTTGCTTGCCTGAGCTACATTATCTGGCAGTAAAGAGCACTGTCTCAGGATAAGGTACCAGAAGTTTAAGACTCTTGGAAGTAATTTCTTCACCCAGAGGACTGTGATTCTTTGCAAAACTCGGTCAGAGTCAAGACTGCTCTTCCACTGAACATTTTCAAGGCTGGGATTAAACTTTTGTTGGACTTGAAGGGATCCGGAGAATGCAGGGATCCAGCGGACAACTGGAGTTGAGGAAGGGGATTACGACATGATCTGGTGGTACAGGCGAGTGGATCAAAGGGTGGCCTGTTCCAGCTCCTGCCTCCATTTTACATGTGATGTGTTCAGACCCCGTGAGGTGCTATATACAAGAGAGACTGCAGATGCTGGAAATGTGATTCTGAAGGGGGTCTTGGCCCGAAAAATTGAATTTTCATTTCCCTCCATAGATGTTGTTTGATCTGCTAAATTCCTCCAGCATTTTCCACGTGTTGCAGTATAAATAGAATCTTTTTTTATTATCTACAGCAGGGGACCCCTGGACCCCTTGTGGTGGCTCCTGGCATTAAAAAAGACTGGGAACCTCTGAACTACAGGGTAGGTAATTACTCCTTCCCACCTCCTACGGCCACCCATCTCTCACCCCCCCCCCCCAAACCCAGGTTCGGAGGGGGGGGGGGTGTTAGGAACAAGCAGTTCCCTGTAATATGGTCACAAACAGTCACGAATGGTGACAGGGGCTACTGAGGTGGGTTGGAACGTGCTTAAAGTGAGACCATCAGTTGTGGGAACACTAGAAGCAGAATGAGTGTACTCTAGTTATCCCCCTTTGTTCAAGAGCCTGATTGGTTATGGGTAGTAACTGTTCTTGAACCTGGTGGTGAGAGTCCTGAGGCACTTGTACCTTCTGCCTGATAGCAGCAGTGAGAAAAGAGTATGGCCTGGGTGGTGAGGATCTTTGATGAGGGAATGCTGCTTTTCTATGGCAACGTGGCATGTAGATGTGCTCAGTGGTTGGGAGGGTTTTACCCGTGATGTACTGGGCTGAATCCACTACCTTTTATAGAATTTCCCACTCAAAGGCATTGGTGTTCCCGTACCAGGCCGTAATACAGCCAGTCAGCACACTCTCCACCACACATTGATAGAAGTTTGCCAAGGTTTTTGATAACATGGTGAATCTCTGCAGACTCCTGAAGAAGCAGAGGCGCTGTCGTACTTTCTTCACAATAATATTTACATGATGGGTCCAGGACAGGTCCTCTGAGATAGTGACACCCAGGAATTTAAAGTTACTGACCCTCTCCACCTCTGATCCTCCAATGATTACTGGCTCATAGACCTCTGGTTTCCCTCTCCTGAAGTCTACAATCAGTTCCTTGGTCTTACTGACATTGAGTGAGGGGTTGTTGTTATTATACCACTCAGCCAAATTTTCAAACTCCCTCCTGTTTGCTGATTCATCACCACCTTTGATATGGCTCACAACAGTGGCGTCAGCAAACTCAGATAAGGTGTTGGAGCTGTGCTTAGCCACATGGTCGTTGATGTAAAGCGAGTAGAGCAGGGGGCTAAGCACACATCCCCGTGGTGCTGGA